>NC_143025.1:62955000-63290000 GCF_057628025.1 Oncorhynchus mykiss | reverse complement strand
CTCTAAACAGTCATCTCACCCTCTCATCTGAGTTCAACCTGGCTCCTGGGGAAGAGGACCCTATAAGGCCAATTCCTGTGGCATACTAACCAACTACACCTCCCCCTCCAGGGACAGAGTGGTCAGATCCACATAGGTTTGTTCAGACAGGTGACAAACAGTACCCCATTCCTCCAACTGCCATTGAGGCACGCCGCCCTCCTCAAGAACCACCACCCATGGTGCTCCATGGGGCGGCAGTACCACTCCCCTTCATCATTCTCCTTCCTGAGCAGACTCAGTCACTCCCAACTTCTTCCTCATGGGGCGGCGTGACAGCTCTCTGCCCCAAGCTATCGATACTGACAGTAATGTTGTTGGTCAAAGGCACTGGTGTCATAGCCAATCATGGCTTACAACTTCTGGGCCAACTTCAAAACTTACCTCAGACCGGGGGACCGTCTGATTCCCTTGCCTGAGGTCAAGGATGACCCAAATTAAACCAGGCCACTTGGAGAGCCTTTGTAGAGCAATAGCAAAACCAGCAGAGACTACTTTTGGGGTGGATGAGGAAAAGGCTCTAATTTTTCCGACACTTTTTAGTTAACTGTCCCTTTAATTGCAGGCATCTCTGAGCCATAGAGATGTATAGGGAGCACAACATATCAGTCCACAGTGGTGCTGGCCATGTTATACATCTCTACACTCTGAGCGCACGTGCCACCCATTCACTTGTTAAATACCTGAGTTTCTTCTGTCTTTCAGGTCAGCGCCAAACAATCCAGGCAGTTGTAAAGAACCTCTCCAGCATTTCTGAAGTGTCCTGTTAGGGTGAAGGAGACAGAGGTGACAAGAATAAGAGCTGTCCAAAATGTCTCCTATCCGGCGGAATTTGAGAAGAGTGGAATAAAGGAGTGAAGTAATAGGAGTAGAGACACAACATGATGTTCCTTGTCAACAGAGGGATCCTGACATGTTGCATGCTAATAAAGTGGACTTTGTAGCGGTTATTACTTTGGTTATCAACTGCACAGCACAAATGGAGAGGAAATCTGAGAAAATAGGCATCATTGTGAGTGTAGCTGAGCCTTCTTTGGGACTCTTCTGCAGAGACATTACAAGGAATCCTGTCGGTGAATGCTCTAGCCTCACAGGCACTTGAGCTTGTGTAGGGATATGGTTCGAATGTGACCGAAAGAGTGGGTTGGTGGTTTTTATTTATTTTTCTGTTCTCCCAACAGTTACCATAAAACTTTAAAGAAGAACCTCTCCAGCATTATCCATTCTATTTCTGTTTTCTATGCGTGCAATACACAAATGTGAGTAACCCACAATATTGTCTACATTGTACTTTCTTTTTCATTTTTGTGCATTTAGATGCCCTGTTTATTAGTGGTAGAATGTTTTGATGTTGCTGTGTATGGGTAGTAAAGTTGGATATGCCTTAATATATTTTGTAAATGCTTTGGAGAGAATTATGGTTTGGCTACTGGCTCTCTGAGATGGTTTATTTTTTTTATTTAACCATTTAAAGTCCGTTAAGAACAAATTATTATTTGCCATCTACCCCGGCAAAACCCTATCCCGGATGACGCTGGGCCAATTGTGTGCAGACCTATGGGACTCCCAATCACGGCTGGTTGTGATGCAGCCCGGGATCGAACCAGGGTCTGTAGTGACACCTCTAGCATTGAAATACAGTGCCTTAAACTTCTGCGCCACTCGGGAGCCCAAAAGGAACAAATACACACGTATTGTTTTACTGTGTATGACAAGGAATATTATTATGTTGTAAAATATCCTAATGTATTTGTTTCTGTATATTTTTAGCACATAATTCCATTGATTTATGATGAATTATGTTTGACTGGAGACAATATAAAGGGAGCTCAAGTCTCTCTCTCCCTATCCTTGTCCTTTAACCAGGACACCTGTATCATCTCCTACCTTCACCCAGTGCATTTAAAATAGGCAACCTGCATTAACAGGTATGAATAGAATCTGAAGGTACTGTAAATATGTTGGGGGGGGGGGTAACATATCCCATTCTATAGAGCCCAATTTAGTTTTTACAATATTCTTTCTCCATGCAATTCATTTGAATAACTCTCCCTAAACCTGTCTCATCCACTTGTTCTCCCTTTGAGGAGCAATCACCCCTTGTCTGCTTGTAATTTATGACCGCAGTCAAATCCACAATGGTTCTACGGGGATGCCTAGGAAGACCTATACTCTGTGTTATTGTGAAGTGTTACGGTAAATGAGGAAAAATACACTTTTTAATGGGAACAGACAGGTAGTTTCCATGCTGGATTTCCATCCCTATGCCTTTTTTTCAGACACTAAAAAGATTGATTGTTGTGCGTTTCTCACTTGTGCATCCTCGATAAATCAGATCCAAATGATGCAAATAGTTTATCAATCTGAACAGTTTTTAGACTGTGCATATCTACAATTATGTTTTGTCTGGATTTCAGACGCCACATTCAGCCTACACTTAACTATGGACAGGCTGTGTTCATTTACAGAATCACTCCTGTACATTAAAGTGCATTGTCTCATCTGCTCCTATAACCAAGTGGAAACAAAGTTTTAAAATACTTCTGGGCATATTTCTCCATTAGTCATAAGTCATAACTATTGTATATGCATCAGTGCACCTTTAGTTTTAGAACCATTGTCTGAAAAGACGAGGCTGAAAGGTTGTGTACCATCACAAGGAAGTCTTATGCAAGGTGCCATATGATGAACACATGAGTGTTGCCCCACAAAGTAGGAGATTTGAAGATAACTTTTCTCCTCTCACAGCCTTGTCCTGTCAGACTAGGATACCCAACACCCTGTACGGAGAATGCCTAATGTTCCAATTTCTCCATGTAGAGAGTTGGACCGAGACTGCATTGGAACCATGACAGTATTAAGGACAGGGACATTGTCAGATGGCGTCACTACTTTTCAATGCTTGTCTCTCAAACTATATAAAGACAGTACCACAGAACAATGAGCCAGATATTTCCACGGATGTAGAAGTGTGAAGCATCCAGTTGGCGTTTCCACTCACTACCAAATATTGTGATGAGAGGAAGCCCAGTGGGACTGGCAGTGGGAGGAGATGGCTGTTTTTACACTGAACAAAAATAAAAACGCAACATGTAAAGTGTTGGTCCCATGTCTCATGAGCTGAAATAAAAGATCCCAGAAGTGTTCGATATGCACAGAGAGCTTATCTCAAAGTTTGTGGAGAAATTTGTTTACATCCCTGTTAGTGAGCATTTCTCCTTTGCCAAGATATTCCATCCACCTGAGAGGTGTGGCAGAAGAAGCTGATTAAACAGCATGATCATTACAGGTGCACCTTGTGCCGGGGACAAAAAAAAGGCCACTCTAAAATGTGTAGTTTTGTCACACAACACAATGCCACAGATGTCTCAAGCTTTGAGGGAGCGTGCAATTGGCATGCTGACTGCAGAAATGTCCACCAGAGCTTTTGACAGAGAATTTACTGTTGAATGTTCATTTTGAGACCATAAGCCACCTCAAACTTTGTTTTAGAGAACTTGGCAGTACGTCCAACCTGCCTCACACCAGCAGACCATGTGAATGGCGTTGTGTGGGCAACAGTGTTTGCTGTTGTCAACGTTGTGAACAGAGTGTCACATGGTGGCGGTGGGATTATGGTATGAACATAAACTACGGATTTGTCGTGCCATTCATCCGCTGCTATCACCTCATAAACTAGATTTAAAAATGTGCATTTAGAAGGAGTGCATTGGCGAATTAAGTTATTGCACACGCCCACTTCAGAGTAGGCGTTCCCTAACGGAAATATGCAAATACATGCTAGAATGCGCCAATAGGATCTCATTAGCTCGTGATTGGCTCTGCCCCCCTCCTTGCTTGTTCTGTCCACTGCTTTTCCAATACAAAACCTAGATCACACTTGTAGGCGATGTCATGGCGACATTATCTAGCTAAGCTCACACGTAGAAACACTTCATCGGGTCTAGCGATCTTCTTGCACCGAACTGCGCATGTGCAAATCATAAAATCAAAGGTACTCCTGTCAGTTTGTCACTTTCATGAGGTTCAAGTAATAACTTGTTCAACAAAAGACATTGGCTTGAATCCACATTGTGCCTTTAGATTCAGAGAAAATTAAAAACTAAGGAATAATTCTTCACTTCTCTCATTGACTCCTCAAACTCCAAACGCTGGCCTGGTCTGCTTGGTCTGTTGCGCAAGCGTTGCCTCTGGGTTTAGAAACTCTGTGACCAATCTGTCTTGTAGGATGTGGAACTTGTATTCAAATCTGATATTGAGCATCCACCATTCATAAATGAAACATAGTTCCCAATTGTTTATACTACTGCGCTCTCTTATGACTCTTCAAGAAATAGGTTGAATAACTATATACATGTAATGAAACAGCAGGGAGCAAGTCTCGAACCCTCGACCTTCGAGCCCGAAGGTCCGGCACGCTATCGACTGTGCCGTAAAAGCATGCTCGTGCGGCAGGGACGATTTCCGCAGTTATAAACCCAGGGTCGTTTCATACAGTTGAAGTCAGAAGTTTACATACACCTTAGCCAAATACATTTAAACTTAGTTTTTCACAATTCCTGACATTTAATCCTAGTAAAAATGTCCTGTCTTAGGTCAATTATGATTACCACTATATTTTATGAATGTGAAATCAGAATAATAATGTCTTCACATTCCCAGTGGGTCAGAAGTTTACATACACTCAATTAGTATTTGGTAGCATTGCCTTTAAATTGTTTAACAAGGGTCAAATGTTTTGGGTAGCCTTCCACAAGCTTCCCACAATAAGTTGGGTGAATGCTGGCCCATTCCTCCTGACAGAGCTGGTGTAACGGAGTCAGCACACGCTTTTTCAGTTCTGCCCACATGTTTTCTATGGGCTTGAGGTCAGGGCTTTGTGATGGCCACTCCAATACCTTGACTTTGTTGACCTTAAACCATTTTGCCACAACTTTGGAAGTATGCTTGGGGTCATTGTCCATTTGGAAGACCCATTTGCGACCAAGCTTTAACTTCCTGACTGATGTCTTGAGATGTTGCTTCAATATATCCACACAATTCTCTTTCCTCATGATGCCATATATTTTCTGAAGTGCACCAGTCCCTCCTGCATCAAAGCACCGTCACAACATGATGCTGCCACCCCCGTGCTTCACGAATGGGGGGTGGCAGTTTGCAAGCCTCCCCCTTTTTCCTTCAAACACAACGATGGTCATTATGGCCAAACAGTTCTATTTTTGTTTCATCCGACCAGAGGACATTTCTCCAAAAAGTACGATCTTTGTCCCCATGTGCAGTTGCAAACTGTAGTCTGGCTTTTTTATTGCGGTTTTGGAGCAGTGGCATCTTCCAAGGTGAGGAGCCTTTCAGGTTATATCGATATAGGACTTGTTTTACTGTGGATATAGATACTTTTGTACCTGTGTCCTCCAATATCTTCACAAGTTCCTTTGCTGTTGTTCTGGGATTGTTTTGCACTTTTCGCACCAAAGTACGTTCATCTCTAGGAGACAGAACACGTTTCCTTCCTGAGCGGTATGATGGCTGCATGGTCCCATGGTGTTTATACTTGCGTACTATTGTTTGTACAGATGAACGTGGTACCTTCAGGCGTTTGAAAATGGCTCCCAAGGATGAACCAGACTTGTGGAGGTTCTACAATTGTTTTTCTGAGGTCTTTGCTGATTTCTTTTGATTTCACCATGATGTTAAACAAAGAGGCACTGGGTTCGAAGGCAGGCCTTGAAATACATCCACAGGTACACCTCCAATTGATTCAACTGATGTCAGTTAGCCTATAAGAAGCTTCTAAAGCCATGACATAATTTTCTGGAATTTTCCAAGCTGTTTAAAGGCACAGTCAACTTAGTGTGTGTACATTTCTGTCCTAACCGACTTGCCAAAACTATATTTTTTCCAACAAGAAATTTGTGGAGTGGTTGAAAAACAAGTTTTATTGACACCAACCTAAGTGTACGTAAACTTCCAACATCAACTGCAGCTAGCTAAATTATTACAAACGTTGTGACAGTGATTTTATAGTTTGCAATTGTGAGAAAATAAAAACAAGCCATCTCCTGAACATATTCTGTGCAAGGACGCTGATCAGCTGTGAAGCTAACTAGTTAGCTCTTTCGTCAATGACCTAAAAAGCTTGCTTAGCCTTTTTAAATGACCCTGAGTTGTAAACATGCAGCACTTGGGTTAGCTACTTTCGAGCTATCCCATTACCCTTTGCGAGATACAAGACAGATCAGTGCAGGCGGAATCAATGCGCTATCTGATTGTAAGACAATGGGACAGGAACTCTGCTCCCCTACCTCAGCAATGGGACTGTATTCCAATATGCAACATTATAACACCTGCTGTAAATACAGGACACTATAACGTAGTATTCATTTTAAAAGCCATATGAATTCTTAGTTTCACAAACTGCAATCTATGGAACAGGATTTTCACAAGGAGTGACATCGAGGTCACAGGGGTCACTGTGGCAATGGCAGCGTCTGCATCCCAACAAATATCAATTTAAACTTTTATAGCACTTTCCATAATAGAAATCTCAAAGCACTTCACAATCACAAACAAACAAGCAATATATCCAATAGAGGCCAGTTCGTGTCTTGAGCAGAGGCAGCTTGAAGAGGGCAAGTCTGGGAACCAGCCTGACTCTTATAGCCAATTGGACTTCTCCTCTTCCACTCTGTGCAGCATCCGCTTGGGTGATGCCTCAGCAGCTCTGGGCACCAGAAAGCTCACCACACAAAGATCAGGAACTGGCATGACAGGTTAAAGTACAAAAGCGGGTACTGTTTCCACATGCATTTAAAAAAAAATTTAAAAAAGTATTACATTTGTAATGCACTTTTCATTATACAGAATCATCTCAAAGTGCATTATTTGCATTTCATTGACATATTTTTTTCTTCAAACAAAAACATTAGCCAGTTACCTAGCTAACTAACCAAGCCAAGAGTTGACCTATCAGTCAATCTGCAAATCTGTGGCTCAAAACAAGCAGTTATACGCAATAAAACTTGTTTTTGTAACCAAATGATTTTGTTTTCGATAACAATCAAAACCAAATGTCACCACATTCCCTATATAGTACAGTGGTGGAAAAAGCACAACATTTACATACTTGAGTAAAAGTTAAGATACCTTAAAAGAAAATGACTCAAGTTAAAGTGAAAGTCACCCAGTAAAATACTACTTGAGTAAAAGTCTAAAAGTATTTGGTTTCAAATGTACTTAGGTATCAAAAGCAAAAGTATAAATCATTTAAAATTCCTTATATTAAGCAAACCAGACTGCACAATTTTCTTATATATGTTTTTAATTTACAGAATGCCAGGGGCACACTACAACACTCAGACATAATTTACAAATTAAGCTTTTGTTTAGTGAGTCCGCCAGATCATAGGCAGTAGGGATGACCAGGGATGTTCTCTTGATAAGTGTGTGAATTAGACAATTTTCCTGCCCTGCTAAGCATTCAAAATGTAACGAGTACAGTTGGGTGTCAGGGAAATTGTAAGGAGCAAAAAAGTACATAACTTTCTTTCGGAATATAGTGGAGTAAAAGTAAAAGTGGTCAAGAAAATATAATATACCCCCCAAAAACTTCTTAAGTAGTACTTTCAAGTATATTTACTTAAGTAGTTTACACCACTGGTAGTGCACTACTCTTGACCAGAGCTTGTACACTATATAGGGAATAAGGTGTCATTTGGAACTCATAAAGCTTTGAGGCTCTCGAGCCAGCCCTCATTTTTATGCAGGGCACATACGGCGGTGACATCCTTGATTAACGGAATACACACAGGCTGGGATTTCAGCAGGAACGCTGGGGAAACTATTCAACAGTCAGGACTACCTGAAACATGTTATAATGGAGAGGTATTTAGTATTATGTCATGTCTTGGTTCAGTTATAGCTAGGTCACACACTCACCAGATATGGCATCTTTAAACCTGGAATCCTTATTGGTGAAACAGACATGTTCGTTTGCGATGTTATGACAACAAACATTTAGTTTCCCACTCCGACATCAGTGCACGTGAGATAGTAGAGCACTATGTACTGTAAAAATGTTTTACCATGCTGCGCAATGCTCCTCAGATCTGCCCACAACAAAAACAATAACAACATTGGTAGGGCGCCCAGTATCGGTGTTTCCCCCTACGGCTAATTCCGTGTTTTAGTGCAACAATAACAAAGCATCTGCCCACTAGTTTAAGTAAAAAGCTGAAGAATGAGCCTCGAGAAATGTAACCACTCTCAATTAATATACAGGGCTATAGATGCAAGGACTGACCAACCACGTTGAGGCTATACAGTGTTTGTTTCCAAACATTCGGAGTAAAACAAGCTTGTATTTTGGGTTATGATGGGGGTACGACAGTTAAACCAAGCTCATGAGGCATTTACAGGTTTTATTCTAATTGGTATATACAACTAATTTAATTCCAGAAATGGATGTAGCAACTAAGGATTCTAGCTTTAAACTGGTTTCATGTCATAGCAAGGCAATGTTATGAACAGTTCTAAGTACAAGGAGAATGTTGGCACCATCATGTGGTAAGAATGGTCAATTACACTTTGGAAGAATGAGGTTGAAATTGCGTTGTAATATAACTTTAAAGAGCGACTGCCTTCAAAAAGTAACGAAGTCCTTTGAAAACGGCCTACGTGGCATTGATACGAGCCGAACAGTCATTATGGTGTCAAAAATTGACGTGTAAATAGGATAACTTTGGTCATAACGTCAGTCTTGTCTAAAACGGAGTTTGGAACATCCGTGCGTCACAACGGGTAAATGAAGGTTGGGTTTTGATTAGATTATGTACATTTGCCAACTGACATGGGATGAAAAGCTGTCAACACTAATTAGATTTCGTGGATAAAGTCGAGAGCCATGCGTCCTCCGAAACACGACCCTGCCAAGCCGCACTATTTCTTGACACACTGAACGCGATGAAACAAGACATCCCGGCAGGCCAAACCCTCCCCTAACCCGGACGACGCTGGACCAATTTTGCGTCCGGTCTCTGCGACACAGCCCGGGATCGAAGCCGGATCTGTTGTGGCGCCTCTACACCACTGCGGTGCCTTAAACCGCTGTGCCACTCTGGAGGCCCGTTGAAATCGCGTTTTTCTAATGTGCAACAGAAAAACACGTGTCAATCGGAGTGTGGCTCTTTAAAACAATGTATTACAAAACAGAATATATCAGCGGATTTAGTGTCCCTTGACCGAAACTATTGGCAACATAGTGGGCCACAGTGTCTCCTGACCCCTCCTGTCTCAGCCTCCAGTATTTATGCTGCAGTAGTTTATGTGTCGGGGGGCTAGGGTCAGTTTGTTATATCTGGAGTACTTCTCCTGTCCTATTCGGTGTCCTGTGTGAATCTAAGTGTGCGTTCTCTAATTCTCTCCTTCTCTCTTTCTCTCTCTCGGAGGACCTGAGCCCTAGGACCATGCCCCAGGACTACCTGACATGATGACTCCTTGCTGTCCCCAGTCCACCTGGCTGTGCTGCTGCTCCAGTTTCAACTGTTCTGCCTTATTATTATTCGACCATGCTGATCATTTATGAACATTTGAACATCTTGGCCATGTTCTGTTATAATCTCCACCCGGCACAGCCAGAAGAGGACTGGCCATCCCACATATGCTCTCTCTAATTCTCTCTTTCTTTCTCTCTCTCGGAGGACCTGAGCCCTAGGACCATGCCCCAGGAATACCTGACATGATGACTCCTTGCTGTCCCCAGTCCACCTGACTGTGCTGCTGCTCCAGTTTCAACTATTCTGCCTTATTATTATTCGACCATGCTGGTCATTTATGAACATTTGAACATCTTGACCATGTTTTGTTATAATCTCCACCCGGCACAGCCAGAAGAGGACTGGCCACCCCACATAGCCTGGTTCCTCTCTAGGTTTCTTCCTAGGTTTTGGCCTTTCTAGGGAGTTTTTCCTAGCCACCGTGCTTCTTCACCTGCATTGCTTGCTGTTTGGGGTTTTAGGCTGGGTTTCTGTACAGCACTTTGAGATATCAGCTGATGTACGAAGGGCTATATAAAATAAATTTGATTGATTGATGTTATCAAATAATTCAAAATGATAATTAAAATGAGCTATTCAGAACAAGGGATGGCACACAATGTTACTGTATATTCATTCATATTATGTATACTGAGGAAAAATATAAACACAACATGCAACAATTTCACTGAGTTACAGTTCAGGTAAGGAAATCAGTCAACTGGAGTTATTTAGGCCCTAATCTATGGATTTCACATGACTGGGCAGGGGCGCAGCCTTGGGTGGGCATAGGCCCAGCCAATCGGAATTAGTTTTCCCCCCAAAAAAGCCTTCAATACAGACAGAAATACTCCTCAATTTCATCTGTCCAGGTGGTTGGTCTCAGACGATCCCACGGGTGGGCTTGCGCGGTTAACGTGGTCTGCGGTTGTGAGGCTGGTTGGACATACTGACACATTTTTTTAAATGACGGAGGCGGGTTATGGTAGAGAAATAAATATGAAATTATCTGGCAACAGCTCTGGTGGACATTATTGCAGTCAGCATGCCAATTGCATGCTTCCTCAAAACTTGTGCAGTTTTGTCACAACACTATGTCTCGTGACAAAACTGCACATTTTAGTGGACTTTTGTCACCACCACAAGTTGCACCTGTGTAAGGATCATGCTGTTTAATCAGCTTCTTAAAATGCCACACCTGTCAGGCAGATGAATTATCTTGGCAAAGGAGAAATGCTCACTAACAGGGATGTAAACAAATGCGTACAATTTGAGAGAAGCTATGTGTGTATGGGGTCTTTCAGGGGTCTTTTATTTCAGCTCATGAAGCATGGGACCAACACTTTACATGTTGCATTTATATTTTTTAGTTCAGTGTAGATTCTCACCACAGATGACTTATTAAAACAAATGTATACAAAAAAAAGAGTCTTATTCTTATGTATCAACATGACATTCAATTCATCTTTCAATAAACACATTTAAGGAAACAATCTTGTTTTTCTGATAAAGTGTACACTTGCATACAGGTTATGATCTACACGTACAAATCAGACATTTTTAAAAACATATAAAATATTTGATAAAGTGATTGGTAATTATCAACAAGCACTTGGACAATTCCGGTCTCACCAAATAAGTCCAGTGTCAAAACCTTCCAGTCATTGATCCATGAAAGAGGCATGTTAGAATGAGAAAGAAGGTGGCACAATCCAACACCTCCGATACATCATTCAATCAACAAAAGGCCACTGCAGTGTGGAGAGCAAGCAGTCTGCCCGGTTATTCAATTCCAGTTCCTATTGCACAATAACAGCATCCCCACTATGACATACATAGACATTAGGTGAATGTACAATAAGATTTACTCTCTAAATCCTTCCCTCAAAATCCAATTCTGTCCAGTTGAATCATATCTACTCTTTCTGTGAAAATATTCTATCAACATTACTCGGTCATTCCAATCTATTCACGAGTGTTCAGTGACATAGTGCCCTCTCTCACCATGCTTCAGAGTGGATAATGCAAAACCAACAACATACGCCTGATGAATACTTGGCAGCCAAGCAGTGGAAGAATGCGGAGTGAATGCAGAACTATTTTGCCAAATCTAGATAGCTCCATCAGTCTTACCGGAGAGCAGCTGTTGTTATGAAAGCCCAACCGGGCCACGGACAGAGTTTGTGACTTCATCAAAGAGCATCTAGTTTGTTTAGCAGTCTCAGTATCACCCATTTAAAAGTGCATTAAGTTTGGCGAACAAAATCTTAACTAGTGGGAGTGTCACAAACGACAGTTACAATAGAGGATTATCAGTCATAGTCATGTCAGACTTTCTTTAATGACAATACATGAGCAGCCAAATTAAACCTCCACAAACAATATTTTCTGATCAAACATTATATGGTCCCACGTGTTCGTCCGCAAAATATAATCCTAAAAAAAATAGATATTCAACCATAATGTGATCAGGGAGAGGGCAGTTCAACTATGCTAAAATCAATGCTATCTGCATGCTAGATACAAACTGTTGGGAGTATGAAATACCCTTCATATTTTATTATATTACTTGTGGCACAGTGGACATACCCTACTTTCCTCTGCTGACCCATGAGCAGAGCATCATTGATCCCTGTATACAGTACAATACTAATAATGGTTGGCGTCATCGTAGGAGGTCACATCCAGGTCAAAGAAGTCCTCTAGCTTCCACTGTAGGGTCTCAAAGGTGGGTCTGTCGTTCTCACTCTCCTTCCAGCAGTCAGACATGATCTCATACATCACCTTGGGACAGCGTAATGGGTTCGGCATCCTGTAGCCTGTGGGCAGCTTCTGGACCACCTCGTAGTTGGTCATGGCTGGAACATTAACAGGGGACCATAGTTCTGATCTCACACGGTAACACAATTTAACCTGACGCTGTGCATTTAGTGTGGATAAACTATGAACTCTCCCTTGAAATTGCATGTGGTGTACAAATAGTCAGGTGTTTTTTTTTTAAACTGTTGACTGTAGTGCATGCTACTCATACAATATTTCTGCCCCGCCCACTGACATTATTATACACTCAAAAATTCCACGGTAGTAAATAACAGGATTAACACTGACTGATTACACCAGCTTTATTTTCTATAGAGTAATACATTAAACATGCATGTAAAAGTCTTACTTGGATAGGGCATCCCACCGAAGGTCATGATCTCATATAGCAGAATGCCGAAGGACCACACGTCAGACTTGATGGTGAACTTGCCGCTGTGGATGGCCTCTGGGGCGGTCCATTTCACAGGGAACTTAGTGCCCTCTTTAGCTTCGTAAACGTTGTCACTCTCCATCTAAAACAACAGGAATAAAAACTGAATCCTCAATACTACATTTTTGACAAACCGTCCCAACTAATAACAAAATATCCCCTTCTCGGCCTCCCAGGTGGTGCAGTGGTTAAGGGCGCTGTACTGCAGCGCCAGCTGTGCCATCAGAGTCCCTGGGTTCGCGCCCAGGCTCTGTCGTAACCGGCCGCGACCGGGAGCACAATTGGCCTAGCGTCGTCCGGGTTAGGGAGGGCTTGGTCGGTAGGGATGTCCTTGTCTCATCGTGCACCAGCGACTCCTGTGGTGCGGCTGGTTGGGTTGTGTATCGGAGGACGCATGACTTTCAACCTTTATCTCTCCCGAGCCCGTAGGGGAGTTGTAGCGATGAGACAAGATAGTAGCTACTACAACAATTGGATACCACGAAAAAGGGGTAAAAATAAAAAAAAATAAAAAAAATATCCCCTTCTCTTGTTTTTCTTACAAAAAGATAGAGATACCCACCATGAAGACTCTGGCGAGGCCAAAGTCAGCCACCTTGCAAATGTTGTTCTCTCCCACCAGAACGTTGCGGGCTGCCAGGTCTCTGTGGATGTAGTTCTGCAGCTCCAGGTAAGCCATCCCAGCAGCCACCTGGGCCGCCATCTCTATCTGGTCTGAGATTACCAGCTGCATACCCTTGTCCTCTGTGGAGGAGGAGAGAAGGTAAGCACCATGGTCAGAGAACTGATATTTCATTCTAATGAGTGCTTAAGTCAAATGTTATAGTACAATTTCCAGAATAACAGTGTGCATGCAAAAGTATGACTGTGATTATTTGTAAAAGTTTCTGAAGTTTAGAGTCCCCCCCAAAACAATTGATAGTAATGGCCGAACGTCTGAATTTGTGCCCGTGTGTAAGGGCATCTAGTAAAATATAGGGGATGTAATGCAGACAGTCTCGGGGCCACCATCATCAATTTCACATGGCAGCTCCAAGAGTTGACTATCCCTCTGACAGGCAATGACACTGCATATTTCACGCTATGGCACAGCATCTCACATTGGGAGAAAAACACAAGGAGTGCTGGCAGTCACCAGTGAGTCCATAACATCAGATCATCTTAAATATACAGTGCATTCGGAAAGTATTCAGACCCCTTTACTTTTTCCACATTCTGTTACATTACAGCCTTATTCTAAAATTGATTAAATAGTTATTTCCCTCTCAATCTACACACAATACCCCATAATGACAAAGTGAACAGGTTTTTCAAAATATATATATATATTTTAACATTTACATAAATATTCAGACCCTTCACTCAGCACTTTGTTGAAGCACCTTAGGCAGCAATTACAGCCTCAATGCTTCTTGGGTATGACGAAACAAGCTTGGCACACCTGTACTTGGGGAGTTTCTCCCATTCTTCTCTGCAGATCCACTCAAGCTCTGTCAGGTTGGATGTGTGCTTAGGGTCTTTGTCCTGTTGGAAGGTGAACCTTCGCCCCAGTCTGAAGTCCTAAGCAGGTTTTCATCAACTCTCTCTGTACGTTGCACCGTTCATATTTCCCTCGATCCTGACTAGTCTCCCAGTTCCTGCCGCTGAAAAACATCCCCACAGCATGATGCTGCCTCCACCATGCTTCACCGTAGTGATGGTGCCAGGTTTCCTCCAGATGTGACACTTGGCATTCAGGCCAAAGAGTTTAATCTTGGTTTAATCAGACCAGAGAATCTTGTTTCTCATGATCTGAGTCTTTAGGTGCCTTTTGGTAAATGCCAAGCAGGCTGTCATGTGCCTTTAACTAAGGAATGGCTTCAGTCTGGCAACTCTTCCATAAAGGCCTGATTGGTAGAGTGGTGCAGAGATGGATGTCCTTCTGGAAGGTTCTCCCATCTCCACAGAGGAACTCTGGAGCTCTGTCAGACTGACCATTGGGTTCTTGGTCACCTCCCTGACCAAGGCCCTTCTCTCCCGATTGCTCTGTTTGGCTGGGCGGCCAGATCTAGGAAGAGTCTTGGTGGTTCCAAACTCCTTCCATGTAAGAATGATGGCCACTGTGTTCTTGGGGACCTTCAATGCTGCAGAAATGTTTTGGTACCCTTCCCCATGCCTTGGCACAATCCTCTCTCGGAGTTCTACGGACAGTTCCTTCAACCTCATGGCTTGGTTTTTGCTCTGACATGCACTGTCAACTGTGGGACCTTATATAGACAGGTATGTGCCTTTCCAAATCATGTCCAATCAATTTAATTTATTACAAGTGGACTGATGATCAATGGTAACAGGGATGCCCCGGAGCTCAATTTCGAGTCTCGTAGCAAAGGGTCTGAATACTTATGTAAATAATATTTTTTTATACATTTGCAAAAAAAAAAAAAAAACCTGTCATTATGGGGTATTTATTGTGTGAAGACTGATGAGGACATTTTAAAAAGAAAATTCAATTTTAGAATATGGCTGTAACATAACAAATTGAGGAAAAAGGGAAGTGGTCTGAATGCACTGGATGTAACTTTCAAACTATAGAAGCGTGGCCCGTATGATGCATGTTGCATATTCTTTACAGGCAACTGTATCACACAAAGTGAAGAGGGAGCTAAACTGTAGCTTCTTTTGGTTGTTGCCAAATGTACACTTCATCCAAAACATCCCCTATACACATCACTCAGTTACATAAGTTAAAGAAACGTCTGCACTGTATTTCAACTCTTGCCACAGGCACATTGTTGAGGTGGTGTTCTAATCTAAACGGCCAACAACAACCAGGGTCTGGTCCACTGAGGAAAGTGCAGTGGTCTTGTATGTAGGTAGGTTACAATGCAATACACTAGTGTGTTCTTACTTTGGAGATAATCCAGCAGACTGCCATTCTTCATGAGCTCTGTGATGATGTAGATGGGTTCCTCCACAGTACACACAGCGTAGAGCTGGATCAGTTTGGGGTGCCGCAGTGTCTTCATGATATGGGCCTCCTGTAGGAAGTCCTTCGCGTCCATGGTGCCTAGGATATCAAGAACATGTATACGTTGTATTGCACTCTAACACGAGCTGGAATTCAAACCAACCTGCACTGTGACGAGAAAGTGTAGTCAAAAACAGGATTTTCTGTGTTTCATGTAATGAACAAAAATATAAACACAACAAATTCAAAGTTTTTACCTTACATGGTTCACCACTTTATTTTAAGAATGTGAAATGTCAGAATAATAGTAGAGAGAATGATTTGTTAAAGCTCTTATTTCTTTCATCACATTCCCAGTGGGTCAGAAGTTTACATACACTCAATTAGTATTTGGTAGCATTGCCTTTAAATTGTTTAACAAGGGTCAAACGTTTCAGGTAGCCTTTCATAAGCTTCCCACAATAAGTTGGGTAAATTTTGGCCCATTCACCTGACAGAGCTGGTGTAACTGAGTCAGGTTTGTAGGCCTCCTTGCTCGGCAAAAACGCTTATTTAGTTCTACCCACAAATTTTCTATGGGATTGAGGTCAGGGCTTGGTGATGGCCACTCCAATAACTTTACTTTGTTGTCCTACAGCCATTTTGCCACAACTTTGGAAGTATGCTTGGGGTCATTGTCCATTTTGAAGACCCATTTGCGACCAAGCTTTAACTTCCTGACTGATGTCTTGAGATGTTGCTTCAATATATCCACATAATTTTCTTTCCTCATGATACCATCTATTTTGTGAAGAGCACCAGTCCCTCCTGCAGCAAGGCACACCCACAACATGATGCTGCCACCCCCGTGCTTCACGATTGGATGGTGTTTTTCGGCTTGCAAGCCTCCCCCTTTTCCCTCCAAACATAAGGATGGTCATTATGGCCAAACAGTTCTATTTTTGTTTCATCAGATCAGAAGACATTTCTCCAAAAAGTACGATCTTTGTCCCCATGTGCAGTTGCAAACTGTAGTCTGTCTTTTTTATGGCGGTTTTGGAGCAGTGGATTCTTT
This sequence comes from Oncorhynchus mykiss, assembly GCF_057628025.1. Taxonomy (NCBI): domain Eukaryota; kingdom Metazoa; phylum Chordata; class Actinopteri; order Salmoniformes; family Salmonidae; genus Oncorhynchus; species Oncorhynchus mykiss. Next base: position 63,273,177 of record NC_143025.1, on the reverse strand, counting down.
CTTGCTGAGCAGCGTTTCAGGTTATGTCGATATATGACTTGTTTTACTGTGGATATAGATACTTTGTACCTGTTTCCTCCAGCATCTTCACAAGGTCCTTTGCTGTTGTTCTGGGATTGATTTGCACTTTTCGCACCAAAGTACGTTAATCTCCAGGAGACAGAATGTGTCTTCTTCCTGAGCAGTATGACGGCTGCGTGGTCCCATAGTGTTTATACTTGCATACTATTGTTTGTACAGATGAATGTGGTACCTTCAGGCGTTTGGAAATTGCTCTCAAGGATGAACCAGACATGTGGAGGTCTACAATTTTTCTTCAGAAGTCTTGGCTGATTTCTTTTGATTTTCCCATGATGTCAAGCAAAGAGGCACTGAGTTTGAAGGTAGGCCTTGAAATACATCGAAGTGGTTTACCTCCATTTGACTCAAATTATAACAATTAGCCTATCAGAAGCTTCTAAAGCCATGACATCATTTTCTGGAATTTTCCAAGCTGTTTAAAAGGCACAGTCAACTTAGCGTATGTAAACTTCTGACCCACTGGAATTGTGATACAGTGAATTATAAGTGAAATAATCTGCCTGTAAACAATTCTTGGAAAAATGACTTGTGTCATGCACAAAGTAGATGTCCGAACCGCCTTGCCAAAACTATAGTTTGTTCACAAGAAATTTGTGGAGTGGTTGAAAAACAAGTTTTAATGACTCCAACCTAAGTGTATGTAAACTTCAACTGTATGTATGTATGTATGTATGTATGTAAATAAAATAAAAAATAAGGTAGGGTGTGGATAGGAAAATCAGTCAGTATCTGGTGTGACCACCATTTGCCTCATGTAGTACATCTTGCCTCATGTAGTACATCTTGTTCACAGAGAGTTGATCATGCTGATTGTGGAATGTTGTCCCACTCCTCTGCAATGGCTGTGCGAAGTTGCTGGATATCAACGGGAACTGGAACATGCTATCGTACACGTCGATCCAGAGCATCCCAAACATGCTCAACGGGTGACATGTCTGGTGAGTATGCAGGCCATGGCCAGCTTCCAGGAATTGTGTACAGATCCTTGAGACATGGGGCCGTGAAATATCATGTTGAAACATGAGGTGATGGCGGCGGATGAATGGCACGACAATGGGCCTCAGAATCTTGTCACAGTATCTCTGCAATCAAATTTCCAGCGATAAAATGAATGCCCATTTCACTCTTTTCACAACGTTAACATCAGCAAACCGCTCCTCCACACAACTCCATACACGTGGTCTGCGGTTGTGAGGCCGGTTGGACGTATTGACATATTCTCTAAAACGACATTGGTCGAGAAATTAACATTTCATTTTCTGGCAACAGTTTAGGTGGACATTCCTGCAGTCAGCATGCCAATTGCACACTCCCGCAAAACTAGAGACATCTGTGGCATTGTGTTGTGTTACAAAACTGCACATTTTAGAGTGGTCTTTTATTGTCCCCAGAACAATGTGCACCTGTGTAATGATAATCCTGTTTAATCAGCTTCTTGATATGCCACACTTGTCAGGTGGATGGATTATCTCGGCAAAGGAGAAATGCTCACGAACAGGGATGTAAACTAATTTGTGAAAAAGATTGAGAAATAAGCTTTTTGTGCGTATGGCACATATCTGGGCTTTTTAATTTCAGCTCATGAAACATGGGTCCAACACATTACATGTTGCATATATTGTTTTGTTCAGTGTATATACAGTACTTAATGATTTGATATTGAGATAAAAACAACTGCATTTGAACTTTAAGGCGATGCAAAAGTAAGGATTTGAAATAACTTGATTTTATGGGTTTGAGTCCTGTGTTTGTGTTGTACAGGCTATTTACCAGGTTTGAGGGTCTTCACTGCTACTGCAGTGGTGTCGTTCCAGAGTCCTTCATGAACCTCTCCAAATTGCCCAGCGCCCAGTTTATTCAGCAGTTTGACAGACGTCCGGTCTATCTCCCAGTGGTCGGCAGTGTTGTAGGACAGACCATGGGTCTGAGGCACCTCCATCTGACACGAGAGAGATACAACAAATCAGCAGAGACAGAGGAACTGTCCCAAAGTAGAACCTGACACCCTGTTCTCTTTACTGTTCAGGAAAACCACATGACTTTTGTTCTATTTTCCTTGAACGGTTAATGGTGCTATACACGGTTGACACGGAACAGCATCAGGCTATTGTATTAGGCCCAATATTTGAAGAGGGTTTCTGTAATCTGGATATCTTTAGCAAATTTGCCAGGCACATTAATTCCATAAAGTGTGTGTACATCAATTCAGATCAAGAGGGCCACTAAACAAATCTGTTTTATCGCAATCACATGATACTAGAGGTCGACCGATTATGATTTTTCGACGCCGATACCGATTATTGGAGGACCAAAAAAGCCGATACCGATTTAAGCGGCCGATTTTTATTTTTTGTTTATTTTTATTTATTTGTAACTATTGGATGTTCTTATAGGCACTTTAGTATTTCCAGTGTAACAGTATAGCTTGAAGTCATAAACAGCTGCTGGCAAACGCACTAAAGTGCTGTTTGAATGAATGCTTACGAGCTTGCTGCTGCCTACCATCGCTCAGTCAGACTGCTCTATCAAATCATAGACTTAGTTATAACATAACACACAGAAATATGAGCCTTATGTCATTAATATGGTCGAATCCGGAAACTATCATCTCGAAAATAAGAAGTTTATTCTTTCAGTGAAATACGGAACCTTTCCGTACTTTATATAACGGGTGGCATCCATAAGTCTAAATATTCCTGTTACATTGCACAACCTTCAATGTTATGTCATAATTACGTAAAATTCTGGCAAATTAGGCGGCCCAAACTGTTGCATATACACTGACTCTGATTGCAATGAACGTAAGAGAATATGCAACGCAGGACATGCTAGATAAACTAGTAATATAGTAATAGTAATACTAGTAATATCATCAACCATGTGTAGTTAACTAGTGATTATGATTGATTTATGGTTTTTTTTATAAGATTAGTTTAATGCTAGCTAGCAACTTACCTTGGCTTACTGCATTCGCCTAACAGGCAGTCTCCTCGTGGAGTGCAATGAGAAGCAGGTGGTTAGAGCGTTGGACTAGTTAACTGTAAGGTTGCAAGATTGATTCCCCCGAGCTGACAAGGTAAAAATCTGTCCTTCTGCCCCTGAACGAGGCAGTTAACCCACCGTTCCTAGGCCGTCATTGAAAACAAGAATGTGTTCTTAACTGACTTGCCTAGTTAAATAAATATTAAATAAATAAATAAAAATTGGCCAAATCGGTGTCCAAAAATACCGATTTCCGATTGTTATGAAAACGTGTAATCGGCCCTAATTAAATCGGCCCTAATTAAATCGGCCATTCCGATTGAATCGGTCGACCTCCACATGGTACAGTAGTTAACAAAGAAAGTCAACGGAACACCATACCTTTTTACATGGTTCAAGCAGCCGTACACAGAGACCATCCTCCTGTTTTGAGTAGTGTTCCACCAACTCCCTCAGAGTTAGGAAGTTCTTGGACGTGGACACGTAGTAGCCTCCAGAGTCCATCTTTCTTACTTTGTAGTGCTTCACTTTGCACTGGTCCAGTACTGAAAGATGCATACAAAAGCATAAGGGCAGAACACTACAAAGTGTGAATGAAGACAGTAGAATCAACCATGGCCATGAAAATGTGTGCCGAAGAGTAAATAAATGGGGAAATGTTAGAATCTGTTTATATGGCCATTATGGAATAATGGGCTGCCTACATGATAAACATATTTTTTTGGTGATTTGGCTCATTGTACTGAAGACGCTCAGAAATTACAAGTCCACAGTAACAGAAAGATGCCGAGACTGAATTCCAAACCCCAAAAATATTGATTGCAAAGTTAAACAAACCATACAACTATGTACAAGGACTACTTTCAAAGATTTCCACTGAAAACTTAAAAACATATTTACTTGAAGATCAGAGGAAATGTAAAGTTTGGTTAACAGAATAACAGGAAAATCTCCCTGAGTTTATTTTCGGGGACCACGTTTTCCAAAAACTCTTAAATATCTGCTCTGAATTAAGATCCAAAGATGTCGGCAGAAAAAAATGGGGTGTCAGTTATGACAGAGTTTGAAAAAAATAAAACTACAAAAACTCAAATGCTGTTGTATTTTGGGTTATTGAACTAGAGTAATTGAAGTGAATTAGCACCCGCTAACAGAATGACGTCATGGGTCCCTGATCTGTACTATACAGAAATGCATCATTACGAATGTCATTCTCCTCATGGTGATGTAACCCCTAGTACACAAAGGTAGAAAAATGTAATATCCTCTTTTGAATGTTTAGGTATTATTCTACACACGGGCTATTTTTCTAATGAGCTCAAACAAGACCAAATTTGGTTGGTCCGGACCAAATCTGTACCAATCATAGATGTGTATGTTTCGCAAGTTTGGACAGCACAGTAGAATGCAGTACAGTAGAGTTCAGTAAAGTACAGTTCAGTAAATTATACTGTGCTCTACTCTTGTACTAAACTCTACTGACCTACTGTATACACTACTTATCTGTACTGTGCTGCCCAAACTTATAAAACAGACACTTATGATTGGTTCAAATTTGGACTGACCAAATTTCAACTACTTTTTAACATCCATGGATGTCCGGTGTCGGTGTTCAGTGGGTGAGAAGGCTGGTTACAGTAAATGGGAAGATATTAATCCAGTTTAAAAATAATAAATATACAACAACAAAAAATTAAAACAAAACAACTGATTGTATCTTATGAAAGAGAAAAGAAACATATTTTTAAAGCTGATCTTGTTTAATTTATTTAGGGGGGGGGAATGGGAAGAGAGGGGGCTCATGGGTAAGTGTCAGTAAGAACAGGCAGAGTTGACTAACTTGAGAGACAGTCACCACCGATAAATCCATGATAATCGAAAACTTCAACAAGCATTTCTCAACGGCTGGCCATGCCTTCCTCCTGGCTACTCCAACCTCGGCCAACAGCTCCAAGCCTCCCCAGCTTCCCCTTTACCCAAATCCAGATAGCAGATGTTCTGAAAGAGCTGAAAAACCTGGACCCTTACAAATCAGCTGGGCTTGACAATCTGGACCCTCTATTTCTGAAACTATCCGCCGCCATTGTCGCAACCCCTATTACCAGCCTGTTCAACCTCTCTTTCGTATCGTCTGAGATCCCCAAGGATTGGAAAGCTGCCCCTCTTCAAAGCGGGAGACACCCTGGACCCAAACTGTTACAGACCTATATCCATCCTGCCCTGCCTATCTAAGGTCTTCGAAAGCCAAGTTAACAAACAGATCACTGACCATCTCGAATCCCACCGTACCTTCTCCGCTGTGCAATCCGGTTTCCGATCCGGTCACGGGTGCACCTCAGCCACGCTCAAGGTACTAAACGATATCATAACCGCCATCGATAAAAGACAGTACTGTGCAGCCGTCTTCATCGACCTGGCCAAGGCTTTCGACTCTGTCAATCACCATATTCTTATCGGCAGACACAGTAGCCTCGGTTTTTCTAATGACTGCCTTGCATGGTTCACCAACTACTTTGCAGACAGAGTTCAGTGTGTAAAATCGGAGGGCATGTTGTCGGGTCCTCTGGCAGTCTCTATGGGGGTACCACAGGGTTCAATTCTCGGACCGACTCTTTTCTCTGTATATTTCAATGATGTCGCTCTTGCTTCGGGTGATTCCCTGATCCACCTCTATGCAGACGACACCATTCTGTATACTTCTGGCCCTTCCTTGGACACTGTGCTATCTAACCTCCAAACAAGCAATGCCATACAACACTCCTTCCGTGGCCTCCAACTGCTCTTAAACGCTAGTAAAACCAAATGCATGCTTTTTAACTGTTCGCTGCCTGCACCCGCACGCCCGACTAGCATCACCACCCTGGATGGTTCCGACCTAGAATATGTGGACATCTATAAGTACCTAGGTGTCTGGCTAGACTGTAAACTCTCCTTCCAGACTCATATCAAACATCTCCAATCCAAAATCAAATCTAGAGTCGGCTTTCTATTTCGCAACAAAGCCTCCTTCACTCACGCTGCCAAACTTACCCTAGTAAAACTGACTATCTTACCGATCCTCGACTTCGGTGATGTCATCTACAAAATAGCTTCCAATACTCTACTCAGCAAACTAGATGCAGTTTATCACAGTGCCATCTGTTTTGTTACTAAAGCACCTTATACCACCCACCACTGCGACCTGTATGCTCTAGTCGGCTGGCCCTCGCTACATATTCGTCACCAGACCCACTGGCTCCAGGTCATCTACAAGTCCATGCTAGGTAAAGCTCCGCCTTATCTCAGTTCACTGGTCACGGTGGCAACACCCACCCGTAGAACACACTCTCCAGCAGGTGTATCTCACTGATCATCCCTAAAGCCAACACCTAATTTGGCCGCCTTTCCTTCCAGTTCTCTACTGCCTGTGACTGGAACGAATCGCAAAAATCGCTGAAGTTGGAGACTTTTATTTCCCTCAACAACTTTAAACATCTGCTATCTGAGCAGCTAACCGATCGCTGCAGCTGTACATAGTCCATCTGTAAATAGCCCACCCAATTTACCTACCTCATCCTCATACTGTGTTTATTTATTTGCTTTTCTGCTCTTTTGCACACCAGTATCTCTACTTGCACATAATCATCTGATAATTTATCACTCCAGTGTTAATCTGCTAAATTGTAATTATTCACTCCTATGGCCTATTTATTGCCTACCTCCTCATGCCTTTTGCACACAATGTATATAGACTCTTTTTTTTCTACTGTGTTATTGACTTGTTTATTGTTTACTCCATGTGTAACTCTGTGTTGTTGTCTGTTCACACTGCTATGCTTTATCTTGACCAGGTCGCAGTTGTAAACTACCATTCCAGTGTTTTACTTGCTATATTGTATTTACCTTGCCACCAAGGCCTTTTTTTGCCTTTACCTCCCTTCTCACCTCATTTGCTCACATTGTATATAGACTTGTTTATACTTTATTATTGACTGTATGTTTGTTTTACTCCATGTGTAACTCTGTGTTGTTGTATCTGTCGAACTGCTTTGCTTTATCTTGGCCAGGTCGCAATTGTAAATGAGAACTTGTTCTCAACTTGCCTACCTGGTTAAATAAAGGTAAAATAAAAAAAAAATAAATAAAAAATGAAAACTTGTTCTCAACTAGCCTACCTGGTTAAATAAAGGTGAAATAAGAATAAAAAAAGAGTGCGAGAGCGAGAGCGACAGGGAGAGAGAAAGAGCGACATGGAGAAAAAGAGAGAAGAGCGACAAAGACAGAAGGAGGGGTTGCCCAGACTGTTTTCACACTTTTGCTTTGACCACCACACCACAGAAAGAGAAAAAAAACAGTGAAAACAGGAGGACAGTAGCAGGCGACCCAACTTTGGTTTGACAACTATGAATTCCCGTTGTAGCCAATTCAGTGGCAGGCATTCTATTACCGATTTGGTAAAATAATGATATGTTTTAAGCACTTGAATCAAACCACATTGTTATTAGTAAAAACATGAACTAATGGGTAGGTCTACCCCTTGTTACTTATGTAAACTTTCATTATCCTCCCTCCTCATGAGGGAGAGGAATTAGAAAATATCTTAAAGATATGTGGGCTTTTGGTAACAGAATTACAAGACAATGACAAGACTCAGTATTTATTTTTTTTACTTACAGAAGGCAAATCATTTCTACAAAACCAGAGCTCCCGAGTGACGCAGCGGTCTAAGGCACTGCATGAGGTGTCACTACAGTCCCTGGTTTGAATCCAGGCTATATCACATTCGGGCCGTGATTGGGAGTCCCATAGGGCCGCGCACAATTGGCCCAGCGCTGTCCGGGTTTGGCTGGGGTAGGCCGTCATTGTAAATAAGCATTTGGTTCTTAACTGACTTGCCCAGTTAAATAAAAGGTTAAATTAATAATATAAATGTTTATATTAGTTGGCAGGGGCCTTTACTTCAATGTGTTTTTATGCATTTCTAATACCTTTTAAGAATTTTTCTGCTAGATGTTTAAGACCCCTTTTCCATTTGTTTGACCAGAAATCAAAATATTTTCTTATTCCTAATTTTTAGTATAGAAAACGTTTGAAGAATGTATATATGCATTAATAACATAAAACAATAAACTTTTAGCCTTCCTTTGACACCAAATTTCATGTGCTCCAACTACTTTATATATTAGTTAGTGCTCATGGGGCTTTTTACATTCAAACGCAAATGACTATTATTATGACTATTATTTTATTATATGACTATTATATTATATGACTATTATATTATATGACTATTATTATATGACTATTATTAACATGAACAATGCATCGGTAGATAGCAACATCACTGAACTTCCCTGTAATCAGGTTACTATGAGACTATTGCATTTGTCGTGACTAAGTTTACACACCACTGTAAATGTATACACAAGGGACTTTTTCCTTCCGACAGAAAAGGCCAGCCAGACTCATGTGGCCCTCAACTGATGTTATCACAGTCTCTTTTTGAGAAGTAGAGGTCTCCCTATTTGTTTAACTGTATGACCTTGAACCATCAAACACTTCAGTGCACTATGGGAGGCTGTGATTTACCCAGAGTGAGGCGGGGATTGTTCAGGAACGAAGAGTTATTTGTGCATCGAGTTCCCTCCTCGTACAGGGACCACATGGAAATAGACTGATCGAAAAAATAAAACCACAAAATACAATCCTGAACAATAGAACGAAGACACAAAATGTGTCAAACATCACAGTCATTCAAAACCTGTTCCAAGAGCATATTGTGAGAGCACATATTTGGTGGGGGGACAGATCTGAGCTTTGGTCTCTTGCAGACGCGACAAGTACAAGACGACAACGCTGAAACTTACCTGAGAGTGAGAGCTCTCCTTTCTGACTCTCACAGTGTCTGATGAGAAAGGCTCCATGCTGGTTCCCCTCAGACAGAAGCAGCTTCTCAGCATCCACTCTCTTGGTGTCTGCAAAGTACCATCTGTATAGCAGAACAGGAGGAAACAACGGTCAACCCCAGCATCATAGGTATTCACTGGCACTGCACAGTGATATTTACTTGGTGGGTAGGTACATTAAGGCGTTCACCCACCTTAGGGTTTTTAACAATACATCAAACAGATCTATATGATTGATACTATAGGCATCCACTGATCAAGTTCATTAGTGTATGTACACTATGAGACCGTGATACTTCAGTCAAACAAGTCCTGATTACCAAGACAAAACCCTCAAGGTTTCACAGGATGTATCACAACCGGCCGCCATTGGGAGTCCCATCGGGCGGCGCACAATTGGCCCAGCGTCATCCGGGTTTGGCCGGTGTAGGCAGTCATCGTAAATAAGAATGTGTTCTTAACTGACTTGCCAAGTTAAATAAAGGCTCAATTTAAAACAAATATACATTCCCACAGACAGTGTGTTGAGAAAGGCAAAAACTAGACTGCAGCTTAACTAAAACCAGTTTCATGGGGGTGATCACCAGGACAATACTTGAGCCACACCCAAGATAAAATTACTGAATTTGTTCAGAAGATGGACCCCTCATTAGTTAAATATTTGTTATATATATATATATATATATATATATATATATATTTTTTAACATATGAAACCCTTTACTTTGAATTGTACGTCTCACTGGCATTGATAAATTTAATAAAAGGTGTGGTTAGTTGTTTTTAATAGGGTATGATAAGATTCATTATTTCCATAATTCTTGAACAGCCCATTTCTGAATTGGTACTGGTTCCATTATTTCAAAGCATGACCCAAACATTACTTTTGACCAAGATACCCAAGCCTGTTCGGTTTGGTCAAAGTTCAGTTTTACTCTACCCAATGTCATGCCAAGTGCAATTTCCTTGCTTAACCGGTTTCTTTCTATATTTAAACAGTGCACTTGTATGTGTGTTGACCCTACAAACGGTTGTCAAAATGTAAACACAGCTACATGTACATTGAATCTCTTTACAGTTGAATCACTTTTACATTTGTATTTTCATCTGATCTGGATAATTATTAACTCATTCATTGTACTTCCTTGTCAGTGACAATCATTAACTTGTTTGACCAATCACTTAGGTCAAGATACATAGAACGGCGCCAATAGTGTGGCATTTGCCTATTGACTTAATCTGTTCGCAATATGGAAAGTTGGCATGCATTAAACCAAACACTAGCGCTTTGTAATTTTCAAAACAATGGCATTACTGTAGCCTATGTCAACTGTTGGTTAGTTGTGTGTCGTGTGTTTCTTTGAGAGCAGTCACTCAAATCTGAGGCCTCATCAAGGACTAGGTTATGAGGAAGTGCTGGGAATCCATAAAGCACTTACAGTATTGTGACTCATCATATTTTAATTGGGATAATAAACATTCAACACCAGATTGCACCAAGGCTACATAGAACATGCTCATTCTCATAAACTGTGAATGTATACAAATATTTGCCAGATCCTCCTTGGAATGGTCCAGTGGTGTAGGGATACCAACAGGTCAGCTATGATGGTTAATCAAATGAGCACAACAGAAGAGAGTGTCAGAAAGCTAGTGTCCCCTCCTAAAACGATGATTAAGTGATCAGTGGAATCAGGGGTAAAGCAGCTCTGGAACATGCCTCAAGTGTGTGAGTCTTTTCTGCTTTACTCTGGCCTCAAATTGCCCAAGAATAAGTAAAGGTTATAAGGGATGTAGAATGAATTTTAATAGGCTACTCTATTTTCTGTAGCCCATTTTGTTCTTCGCCCTCTTTGAATGAAGCCACCATTCTTCAAACCTGACCTGGTGCTGTTCTAGTCTAGTCTATACAGTAGCATATATCAACTATTTCAATAGAATCATTTTTAAATGGATATTGGTAGGCTACTTACGGCTCCGCATCCAGGCTCTCCACAGGCGCCACATAATTGGCTGGAATGTAACCCTTCTTGGCAGCTGAAATTCCAGTGAGTGCTTTTGCATACCACCAATCACCAGCACCTTTGTCTAGAGCGTCTAACTTATCCCCAGCATTGAAACTCAAGTCCTCCACGGTTCGCGCAGCATAATCATAGAGGGCGATATAAACGTAGCCAGGTCTCCCAAGGGGTATTGGTGGCAAAGCCCTGTCGGTGGGATGCTCCGCATGAATGTTTTTGATCACCACGATTTCGCTGTTCTCCTTCCCCGGCTCTGATTCTGAAGGCGGTTTATTAAAACATGGGAAAACAGTTTGACAACACCACAAGCACCTACCTAGAATGTCCATTGTGAATACTCACTGGTTTATCATACTAAACCATGTTGTGATCAAATCAAATGTTAGCCGTCCCTTTTGGCGTTTATATTCCACTTCGGTTAGAACGAATTTCACATCATGGATTGGATCCTAAAAAGTTTCACTCATTCCAGAAACGTCTTGTCAACCATGGTCTTTGGACTGGAATAGCACAAAAACACCATGACCAACAGTAAAATAAAGCGATTTATTGCACGAGGCCAACAGTCACCATGTTTCCTGGTTAGCCTACTTTAATTTCTCAATCTTCTGCTGAGGAGACCTGTGTGCACTTTGAGCGCAACCCGCAAGGGGTGTATACTTCCATTGCACCGCCTGCAGTGCAATAATAGCGTACCTGTATCCAGTGGCGGTTCTAGACCATTTCACCTGGGGGGGGCCAGTTGTACTGTAAGAGGGGCCAGTTACATTAGACGTTATTGTTGTCATATCGTTTTCTTCACTGCATTGCAGGCATTAGCAGGAAAAAGATCATGTTGGTAATCATTCAACAATGTATTTGCATTTTCTGTCTAATAATGAAGGTAAAAAAAGAATGATAGCAAAAATTAGTTATGTAAAAATTATTGCATACTCCACATGTAGGGGGGCCTCAAGGGGGTCCAAAATTGTTGTCACACTGCCCCCCCCCCATGTATCAGGTTTATCTCTGAAAGTTAGGAAAGTGAATTATTTGCGTTGAAAAGATGTGACTTAAATCCCTGTAAAATATGTGATCACATATCTTGGTATTACAGTTAGCAAAGATCAGAAAGAAAGGGCCAACTTAAATTTCTCTCCTATTGTAGAGGACATTGGAAAGAGATTTAACTCCTGGTTATTAAGAGATCTTTCTTTATCTGGATGTGTACTTTTGTCCAAATCTGAAGGTCTGTCCAGACTAGTGTTCTTCCGATGAAGGAGAGGAGGACCAAAATGCAGCGTGGTTATTTCAATTCATGTTTAATAAAAAGATAAACACAAACAATACAAACAATAAACATACCATGAAACCCTAAACAGCCTTATCTGGCGCAAACAAACACTGAGACAGGAACAATCACCCATAAAACACTCAAAGAATATGGCTGCCTAAATATGGTTCCCAATCAGAGACAACGATAAACACCTGCCTCTGATTGAGAACCACTCCAGACAGCCATAGACTATTCTAGATAACCCCACTATACTACAATCCCAATACCTACAAAAACCCCAAGACAAAACACACCACATAATAAACCCATGTCACACCCTGGCCTAACCAAAATAATAAAGAAAACACAAAATACTAAGACCAGGGGCCTGTTGCACAAAAGTAGAATTAAGACATCCGGGATAAATGACTCAGCTGAGCTCAATGAAGCCAAAACATGTGCGTCCAGGCTTAATTGGTTGCACAAAGACCAAGCCAGGATGAGCAGACACGGATTCATTAAGCCAGGTGAAACCAATCCTGGATAGGTGCGCGCTCACGGCTCACTCAAATAGACCCCGCCACAGATCACAGATTAACTGATTTACCATGGCAACTAGAGCCGCGTACTTTTCCCCGTCGGAAGCACAAATCCTCATGGAGGCATACGAGGAGGTAAAATATATAATTAAGAAGAAAGGCAACACCGCCACAGTGATAAAGCAAAGAGAAAAAGCGTGGCAAAGTATTGCAGACCGCCTGAATGCGTAAGTAGTGCACAATTACACACTCACCGCTCCGCTGAAACATCACAATTACAATTCAAATATTTAATTCACATCTCCAAAAATGCAGTTGTACTGTAATTATGAAACGGTTAATTTTTTTTATTGAAATGCACTGCAGATATGAGTGAAATTGTGTAAAGTAACTCCATCACACTGTATAAAGCTATGATAAAATTTTTGATATTTTTACTGAAAACAAGACAAAAATACCAAGTAATTTTTTGCAGTGTGACTCCATTAAGTGTGTGTGTGTGTGTGTGTGTGTGTGTGTGTGTAGATTAAACATGAACGGGCCAAAACGGACATGGCAGCAGGTCAAAATCAAATACAAGAACATTCTGCAGAATGGTATGGTCCCTGACTAATATTTAACAAAGCACAAGCATATATTGTACCCAGAAGGTGCCTGCTCACACATTGTCTGTACTGTTTTAGCAGTGAAAAAGAATACCCACAGACAAGGCACGGGTGGTGGGTCACCAAAGGCTGACCTTACCCCAGCAGAGGACATGGCCTTGGAGCTAAATAAAGGCAGGCCCGTCTTAGAGGGGATCCCTGGGGGGAAAGAGACGAGCATAGGTTCCTCCCAAGATGCCACCCGCTTCATTCAAGGTATGTCCTTCCATCTCTACATGGGATACAACCACATTCATATTGAATCAATTTGGACTGTCTGACTTTGGTTTACCTATTGCCTTGCAGTGTCTGGCAGCACTGTGTTCCTGTTAGAGCCACCAGCACAAGCACCAGACGATGCTGATCCAGTGAGTACTCCATCAAAGGCATACTGTAGGCCTGGCATGTCTTGTCTACTAGCTTCAATATGAATCCGATTAAATGTGATAGGGTGAAGGCCCCAGTGCAGCAGCAACAGCACATGATGGAGACGATGATGAGGAGGAGACCATCTCTCTGGATTCCAGAAGGCATGAGGTATCATGTTAAGACTGTGAAAGTACTATTTACTCTACAATGGTGAGGAGTCCTCATCAAAATCAAAAAATCTAATTTCTTTTACAGGACCCAGATGCTATACAGTGGGAAAACCAGCCTGGCAACATAGTGCGTATTAATAAAAGGACACCACATCCTGCCAAATTCCAGCTGCGCTAATTGTATTGTGTTCACAGAGCTCACAAGCTATCAGAAAGTTGTATGGCAACCACCTCCGGTGCCAAATAGAACTGGCAGACATAGACATTCAGTACAAGAAGAAAAAGATGGAAAATCTTGCACTGGAGTTCGAAATAAAAAAGAGGACAATTAGGAAACTGGACCTTGAAATAAAAAAACTTGAGAGGGAGGTGAGATATGCCTTCAATGTACACTGTATGCTAACTGTAACACAAATGTATTAATCATTATTTTTCTTTCCTCCCCCAGCTCCAAGAAGATGACACAGCTCAAAATAAAAATTAGGTATATTCTCGTAAAGTCAAGTGAGCCATGACATATGAGCTCTTATTGTGAGCACACAGGACGGTGGCATCTTTCTAAGGTTTTTTTTATTTTCCCAGCAATCAGTACAACCAAGTCATCGTTATAAGGCATCGCCCTCTTTTGCCCACCCCCCCCAGCACCAGGTGTGGCCACTAGCCTATATGAAGGCCCAAAATTGTGTGTTCCTTTCTGCTCTGACAATGGCATGCCCATTCGTGCGAGATGTGGTGGATGAAGAAGCACTTGTGCTGAGGAGAGCCTTCAGGTGAGAAAGGGTCTTCAGGGACCGGTTGGACCCACTGGCCTTCCCTGATGACCATCTATATGAAAGATACAGGTTTTCTGCAGATGGCATCAGGTATCTATGCAGACTACTGGGTCCCAGGATTAAGCACCGCACTGCACGGAGCCATGCACTGAGTGTGGAGCAAATGGTTTGTGTGGCCTTGCGCTTTTTTGCTAGTGGAGCCTTCCTGTACTCAGTGGGGGATGCAGAACAGCTGAACAAGGCCACAATTTGCCGCACAATAAGGAGTGTGTGTCTGGCTATCAAAGCATTAGCAGATGTCTTCATCTCCTTCCCTGGCCACAGAAGACTCTGTGACATCAAAGAGGAGTTCTATAGGATTGCAGGTAAGAGGATCTACAAATTACAGGACAACTGTTAACACATAGTAGGATACTCATTACTTTGTGTGACAGGTTTCCCCAATGTCATTGGTGCAGTGGACTGCACACACATAAGGATAAAAGCCCCCTCAGGTGCCCATGAGGCCGATTTTGTGAATAGCAAATCCTTTCACAGCATTAATGTTCAGGTGAACATAACTTTTTGATATTGTCCATTGACGAACACTCTGCATTGCCAGTGATGTGCATTGATTGGTGTAATATTCCTCATCTTATGATTTCAGATGGTCTGCAATGCTGACTGTGTGATCAGCAATGTTGTGGCAAAATGGCCTGGCTCAGTCCATGACTCCAGAATCTTTCGGGCCTCTGAAATCTATCAGTGCCTATCACAAGGTAAGCCACACAACCCCTATTTATAACCATCATGGCTGTGTCAAGAATATCACTGTGTTTATGAGGTAGTAATGATGAGATTTTGTGTTGACAGGTGAATTCTCTGGTGTGTTGCTGGGAGACAGGGGGTATGGCTGCCAGCCTTTTCTCCTGACACCTTTCACAGACCCCCAGGAAGCACAGCAGGCCTACAACCATGCCCATGCCAGGACCAGGGCCAGAGTTGAAATGACCTTTGGCCTCCTGAAGGCACGCTTTCACTGCCTTCACAAATTAAGGGTCAGCCCTGTTAGGGCATGTGATATTACTGTGGCTTGTGCTGTCCTCCACAATGTGGCCTGCCTGAGGAAGGAGAGGGCCCCCAGAGTGCCACCAGCCATGGACTGGGACAATCCGGCAATCTTCCCTGATGACGACAGTGGTCGGCTGCTGAGGGACCAATATGTGTTGAATTATTTTAGTTAGTATGTGTGCTTTCAATTTTGGTTAAATATGTCCTGCGGTGGCAGAGGAATTTGGGTTTTTTTGGGTTCGTTTTTTGACGAATTTGGCCTCTTATGATGTTTGTGCGGTATACTGTGTGTAATACAAGGCTGCAGGGAGGCTACTGCATCCATTCATTTGTCTGTTCAGTTGATGTGTATGGATTTGTCCTGCATTTATTTTAGTGTGCAGACATGCAGGGTGTGTTATACACATTCAAAGGTCTGTATATGTATCATTTTGTATAATATGCTTAGATTCTGTGCTTTCCATCTTGTAGAGTCACTGTGACTTCAGTTTTGAAAGGAGCTGATGGTTTACCTGCTTTGTTTTGTCCTTATTCAATAAAGGAACATAATGTTACACATTGTGTTTTTATATTCATATGGAATGTGTATTTGTTTATATGACAGAGTACTAGGGCCACACTGAAGAAAAATGATAAAGTCATAAATTTATGAGGCTGGTTCTTTCTGCAGAAAAGCTACATATTGTTTTTACAGTTTTGATACTTATGACAATGTGATACTTAATATTCTGGCACATCAGCATGTCTTTGTTTATGAAACCATACTGAAGTACAATTTCACGAAATGCCCCACATCTGTCATTTTAACAACTGTCCTCCTTTAAAACAACTGGTTACAATATTATGACTTGTGTTTTTTTCCCCTCTGTGGCCCTAATATTCTAGCATTTTATATATAGCCTTATAGTCTATGGGAAACTGTAAATTATCTAATGATAGCAACATCATCTAAAAATCATTTTTTATCCAAAATCATTGAAATTAATGATCACAAACGTTTAAATAACAGTGGGTCTAGTTATATGTGATAACAATGTATAGTGAGCAGTGAAATAACTATTGGTTTCCATTTGTGGTGACTGCTGACTGACATTAGGGATGAGATTAAATAGATCCTGGAATTTAGCCTGGTCTGGAGCAGGCTAGCTCCACAGAATAAATCTCCATGGTAATTTATACCATAACATATCCTCCTGCCCCCTATCCATCTTTAGTGCAACCGGATTACGGATCAATTGAGCCAGGATCACCAAGATATCCTGGCTTAATCCCTTATCCTAGTTTTGTGCAACAGGCCCCAGGGCGTGACAACTAGTTTACACCTCCCTTGCCTGGAATATTCCTCTGTCAGTAACTAAAATAGTTGATACTAAATTATTTAACTTTATGTGGACGAATAAACCTCATTAATTAAGAAAAGCGGTAATATGTAGCACCCAAAGTGAGGGAGGGTTGAATGCTCTGGATTTTAAAACCTCTAATATAATATTTACGATTAAAAGGATACAAAACTAAGCGTGCAAACTTTCATAAACAAGTAATTCTAACTTGGAACCTCATGTACAAACACAATTTTCCCCGACATAGGTATACAATCTGGAATAATAAAGACATAAAATACAAAAACAAGTCTTTGTTTTTCCAGAACTGGTTTGACAACAACATTATTTGGGTGAAGCAATTATTGAATAATGATGGACAACTGTATGATTATCCAGCATTTATGAGAACACACAATGTTATATTCACTCCTGAGGATTCAGTCTCTCGGTCCCCGCTTTGATGCACCTGTACTGACCTCGCCTTCTGGATGATAGCAGGGTGAACAGGCAGTGGTTCGGGTGGTTGTTGTCCTTGATGATCTTTTTGGCCTTCCTGTGACATCAGGTGGTGTAGGTGCCCCGGAGGGCAGGTAGTTTGCCCCCGGTGATGCGTTGTGCAGACCTCACTACCCTCTGGAGAGCCTTACGGTTGTGGGCGGAGCAGTTGCCGTACCAGGCGGTGATACAGCCCAACAGGATGCTTTCGATTGTGCATCTGTAAAAGTTTGAGTGTTTTTGGTGACAAGCCGAATTTCTTCAGCCTCTTGAGGTCGAAGAGGCGCTGCTGCGCCTTCTTTACCACACTGTCTGTGTGGGGGGACCATTTCAATTTGTCCGTGATGTGTACGCCGAGGAACTTTAAAAAAAAACACTACTGTCCCGTCAATGTGGATAAGGGGCTGCTCTCTCTGCTGTTTCCTGAAGCCCACGATCATCTCCTTTGTTTTGTTGACACTGAGTGTTGAGTGTCATCCACAACGTGAAAATCAACATTGGGGCGGCAGATAGCCTAGTGGTTCGAGTGTTGGGCCAGTAACCAAAAGGTTGCTAGATCGAATCCCCAAGCTGACAAGGTAAAAATCTGTCGTTCTGAACAAGGCTGTTAACCCACTGTTCCTAAGCTGTCATTGTAAATAAGAATTTGTTCTTAACTAAAATAAAAATTCAAACTGCCCCAAAAATTCAAACCCTCTATCCTACATCCTTCCACCACATTACGCTCCTTACCTTACCTCCAATCCAATTAACAGTACCATCATCTCCACAAACAAGTCTCCCCTATCTGACCTGCCAGACTACTCAACACTGCAGCCAAATCAGAACAGATCACCACTCTGAGTGGTTTCACCTCCTCCACCCATTTCACAAGCATTTTATTTCCTATTGTGGCTGTTTTTTCAGAGCATGAAAGCGGTTGCTGCCGTTGCCATAGCGACCTAGGTAAATAAAACATTTATTCCTGTTGTCAACAGCAACCAAGCTAGAAAGCTTCCTCTAAAAACTGCAACAGTGGCTATCACACCTGTAACCACTTTACACTGTGCCCTAAACATCTTTCTTGTTATTTCTGAAATTAACAGAGCTGATGTTTATTTAAACCATGTAACTTTATGCAAGATGCTGGCTAGCTAAGTCTGTCTAGCTACACTCAGTGTCTCTTCTGATTTACGTCATTAGCTCCATGGACATTGTATTGTCATCATTTTTAAGTAAAGCATTGTTTTCTCTGTATTGTTTTCACAGTTTACAAATTTGGCCAGTAATGTCCAGTGGTGTAAAGTACTTAAGTATTACTTATTAAATTTACTTAAGTGCTACTTAAATCTGTACTTTACTACTTATATTTTTGACAACTTTTACTTATACTCCACTATATTCCTAAAGAAAATGTACTTTTTACTCCATACATTATCCCTGACACCCAAAAGTACTTGTTACATTTTGAATGCTTAGCAGAACAGGAAAATAGTCCAATTCACACACGTATCAAGAAAACATCTCTACTGCCTCTGATCTGGTGGACTCACTAAGCACAGATGCTTCGTTTGTAAATGATGTCTAAATGCTGGGGTGTGCCCCTGGCTATCTGTAAATAAAATGAAAACAAGAAAATGGTGCTGTCTAGTTTGCTTAAAATAAGGAATTTTAAATTATTTATACTTCTCCTTTTACTTTCAACACTTCAATATATTTATGCAATTACATTTGACTTATTTTGACAATGAATTATATTTTAAACCAAATACTTTTAGACTTTTACTCAAGTGACTTTCACTTTTACTTGCGTCACTTTCTATTAAGGGATCTTTATTTTTACTCATGTATGACAATTTGTTACTTTTTCCACCTCTGGTAAAGCCATGAAGAAATGCAACTCTTGTGAATTTTATTGGGCTGTCGTTAAGCATCCTGTCAAACTGTTAAGAAACACAGTGAGCACAGAACAGACATGATAAGGGGGGGGGGGGGCAGAGCGAGCATCAAACAGGAAGCTCATCGCGCAAAGCACACGGTAAGATTATTGACATTCAGTGGCTATCTTTCTGTTTGGATGTTGAAGTGGAACTGGCAGCATTTTAGCAACATGACATCTTATTGAAATATGACACTTTGTGTTTGTTAAATTTTCTGACAAGCGAGAACGCTTAGATATGGTCATTTTCATGAATTCATAGAATGTTTGGGAATTATGTATATTAAGGCATTTGTGCAAATTCTATAGCAATATGGGAAAACGGGAAAACGGCTGTGCGTTCTGGACAATGAATAGTCACTGCAGTAAATAAAACCTAATAAAATCATCTGTCGTGTTCAGGACCGGTGTTTCAATGCAGACTGGTGCACCACAGCCAATCAGAGCTACAGTAGGCCTATAAGAAAATAAACTATTTGCCATATGGGACCACAAGCTCTGCACACTTCTGCAAAGTGATTCCATTTACCACATATAGTATACTGTTTGCCTTTGGCTGGGCAATTTCCTTGTTCGCCATGCACTTTGTATCCACAATATCCACATGTTTTGGGGCGTTTTGAGTCTGTGTCGCTCTGTTTTGGAGTTGTCTCTCTCGGTTCTAAAACGCGCTCTCTGTGCACCGGAGGTGTGCTTTGACGTCTGCCTGCACTGCTTGTTCACGTGATGCGCTCGTGCTGCCGCGCAAAATGGTTTTCATCTGAGCCAGTGCTAGCTGGTGAGATCTGGCAATGTCGATAGCTTTGTCAAGCGTTAGCTCAGACCCAACATTCAAAAGTTTCTCTCACTCACAGTGAGTGTATTCCAAATACAATATGGTCCCTGACCATCTCATCCTTGTTTGCATAATCACAGTCTTTCACAAGCAGACGCAGCTCAGTCACAAACTGTTCAAAAGACTTGCTAGCTCCCTGTACTTTGTTAGGGAATTTGTACCTAGCGAAAATCGTATTGGTCTTCGGCACAACATATGCTTCAAAACGATAATAGTATGTTTTCAGTACCTTTGATTCAGTCTCGGTAAGTGTCCATGTGTTGCAAATATCTCTCCCTTTTTCACCGATCCAGTTGAGCAGGTAGCTGCACAAGCCCACAGACCCTGTGGTCTACCTACAGAGAAAGATTCCCCTTGCTCTCCATGCCTGTCTGAAGAAAGAGTTGGAGAGCATGGAGCAATCTGACATAGTCACCAAGGTTACAGAATCCACTGACTGGGTAAACGAGTTAGTGGTGTTTTGAGAAACCACGCACAGGCAAGCTCCGAGTACGTCTCGACCCAAGAGACTTGAACAAGGCTATCAAACGCCCCCATTACCCTTTACCGACGCTAGATGGCATCACACACAAGCTAGCGGGAGCACACTACTTCAGTGTCATGGAAGCTAGATCAGGCTACTGGGCTATCAAGCTCACAGAAGAGTCATCTAAGCTCACAACATTCAACACACCGTTTGGACGCTACAGGTTCCGTCGCTTGCCTTTTGGGATTATCTCAGCCCAAGACGAGTTTCAGCGAAAGATCGACGAAGTGTACAAAGGCCTCGATGGAGCTGTGGAAATTGTGGACGACATCCTTGTCTATGGTCGAACCAAAGAGGAGCACGACCAAAACCTCTGCGCGATGCTGCAAAGGTCCCGAGAGAGAGGAGTCTGGCTCAACCCCAAGAAGAGCACAGTCGGCGCTACAGAGGTCAGCTACTTCGGACATCTTCTCACAGCAAATGGAATCAAGCCAGATCCACAGAAGATCTCAGCCATAAAATAAATTGAGCCACCAAAGAACTGTGCAGAGCTGGAAACAGTGCTTGGCATGGTCAACTACTTAGCCAAGTTCGCACCCAGCCTCTCCAATGCTAATGCACCCCTGCGACAACTGCTAAAGCAGTCCACTGAGTTTCTCTGGGACAAGCAACACGACAACATTGCTTTCCAGAATGTGAAAGACTTGATCACAAGAGAACCAGGACCAATCCTTGCCTACTACGACCCCGACAAAGAGCTCAGACTCCAAGTGGTCGTGTCAAAGTATGGACTAGGTGCAGTGCTACTGCAAGAAGGAAAGCCCATCAGCTACGCTTCCAAATCTCTCAGACTGTGAAATCAACTACGCTCAAATCGAAAAGGAGCTCTACGCCATTCTGTTCGGATGTAAACGTTTCCATCAGTACGTATATGGACGACAAGTCATTGTGGAATCCGACCACAAGCCCCTTGAGTCAATCATGAGGAAACCACTAACCGCAGCCAAGCCAAGGCTACAGAGAATGATCCTTCAACTACAAAAATACGACTTCGCAATCACTCACCGTCCAGGCAAAGACATCCCTGTCGCAGACACACTCTCCAGGAAGTTTCTTACCTATAAGGACAGCAGCCTCAGTGAAGGCATGGACATGCAAGTGCACACTGTGTACAGCAACTTACCAGTTAGTGACACAAAACTGAAGGTGATCCAAGCAGAAACAGAAAAGGACTCACAACTATGAGGATTCTGTGTTATGCACTATAGCCCGTTACCATATATGTGATTGAATATTATCTGCTGCTTGTGTGGATGTATGTACAGTGCCTTGCGAAAGTATTTGGCCCCCTTGAACTTTGCGACCTTTTGCCACATTTCAGGCTTCAAACATAAAGATATAAAACTGTATTTTTTTGTGAAGAATCAACAACAAGTGGGACACAATCATGAAGTGAAACGACATTTATTGGATATTTCAAACTTTTTTAACAAATCAAAAACTGAAAAATTGGGCGTGCAAAATTATTCAGCCCCCTTAAGTTAATACTTTGTAGCGCCACCTTTTGCTGCGATTACAGCTGTAAGTCGCTTGGGGTATGTCTCTATCAGTTTTGCACATCGAGAGACTGACATTTTTTCCCATTCCTCCTTGCAAAACAGCTCGAGCTCAGTGAGGTTGGATGGAGAGCATTTGTGAACAGCAGTTTTCAGTTCTTTCCACAGATTCTCGATTGGATTCAGGTCTGGACTTTGACTTGGCCATTCTAACACCTGGATATGTTTATTTTTGAACCATTCTATTGTAGATTTTGCTTTATGTTTTGGATCATTGTCTTGTTGGAAGACAAATCTCCGTCCCAGTCTCAGGTCTTTTGCAGACTCCATCAGGTTTTCTTCCAGAATGGTCCTGTATTTGGCTCCATCCATCTTCCCATCAATTTTAACCATCTTCCCTGTCCCTGCTGAAGAAAAGCAGGCCCAAACCATGATGCTGCCACCACCATGTTTGACAGTGGGGATGGTGTGTTCAGCTGTGTTGCTTTTACGCCAAACATAACGTTTTGCATTGTTGCCAAAAAGTTCAATTTTGGTTTCATCTGACCAGAGCACCTTCTTCCACATGTTTGGTGTGTCTCCCAGGTGGCTTGTGGCAAACTTTAAACAACACTTTTTATGGATATCTTTAAGAAATGGCTTTCTTCTTGCCACTCTTCCATAAAGGCCAGATTTGTGCAATATACGACTGATTGTTGTCCTATGGACAGAGTCTCCCACCTCAGCTGTAGATCTCTGCAATTCATCCAGAGTGATCATGGGCCTCTTGGCTGCATCTCTGATCAGTCTTCTCCTTGTATGATCTGAAAGTTTAGAGGGACGGCCAGGTCTTGGTAGATTTGCAGTGGTCTGATACTCCTTCCATTTCAATATTATCGCTTGCACAGTGTTCCTTGGGATGTTTAAAGCTTGGGAAATCTTTTTGTATCCAAATCCGGCTTTAAACTTCTTCACAACAGTATCTCGGACCTGCCTGGTGTGTTCCTTGTTCTTCATGATGCTCTCTGCGCTTTTAACGGACCTCTGAGACTATCACAGTGCAGGTGCATTTATACGGAGACTTGATTACACACAGGTGGATTGTATTTATCATCATTAGTCATTTAGGTCAACATTGGATCATTCAGAGATCCTCACTGAACTGAACTGAACTGAATTGTTTACGTGTTCGCTATGCGGGGGAAATGATAAAACAAGCGGAACTACGTAGCTAATAACTGTTGTAACAGGGACATTATTGTAGCAACACACCTTTGGAGGGAAGGAAATCCTGTGCTGTGTTAGCTAAGTTTTCATGTGTAGTGTTAGTAAAAGTTGAAGCGTGTATGTTAGGATGGTGACGTTAAGGATGAAGTGTGAATTCATGCCAGGAATAATAAGTGTGAAGTTTGATTTCCTCCCTTCTGTAATAAGCAGCCAATGAGGTATTTTTCCTTTATATGTTTAATCTGATACTGTTATAGCTCCGGCTAAACTGTTTATGTATGTAAGCACATCAGAGTTATACCAAGCTAATAAGTCACTTGTAAGATAAGAAGGTTGTAAGAGTGTGCTTAACTGTATTTTAATTTACTTTATAGTTCTCAAGGAAGGTGATCATTCTGACTAAAACTACAGAATAAAGCCGCCAGTTAAAATCAAGGAACGGTTGTGCTCGTGGTTACTGGAGGGAGCTACACACAGCATTGTACAAGATCTTCAGTTTCTTGGCAATTTCTCGCATGGAATAGCTTTCATTTCTCAGATCAAGAATAGACAGATGAGTTTCAAAAGAATGTTCTTTGTTTTTGGCCATTTTGAGCCTGTAATCGAAGCCACAAATGTTGATGCTCCAGATACTCAACTAGTTAAAAGAAGGACAGTTTTATTGCTTCTTTAATCAGCACAGCCATTTTCAGCTGTGCTAACATAATTGCAAAATGTTTTGCTAAGGATCAATTAGCCTTTTAAAATGATCAACTTGGATTAGCTAACACAATGTGCCATTGGAACACAGGAGTGATGGTTGCTGATAATGGGCCTCTGTACGCCTATGTAGATATTCCATTAAAAATCAGCCGTTTCCAGCTACAATAGTCATGTACAACATTAACAATGTCTACACTGCATTTCTGATCAATTTTATGTTATTTTAATGGACAAAAAATGTGCTTTTCTTTCAAAAACAAGGACATTTCTAAGTGACCCTTAACTTTTGAACGGTAGTGTACATTTCTTAAAAACATGTTTTTGCTTTGTCATTATGGGTTATTGTGTGTAGATTGATAAGGAGATTTTGTTTTAGAATAATATTGTAACGTGAAAGTCAAGGGGTCTGAACACTTTCCTAATGCACACCTATTCCACAATGAAATAAGGTGCAGGCCAGGCAGCAGGCTGTTAGCCAGCCTGCCAGCTTAGTGGAGTCTCCCACTAGCACAGTCAATGTAGTCAGCTCAGCTATCCCCATTGAGACCGTGTCTGTGCCTCGACCTAGGTTGGGCAAAACTAAACATGGCGGTGTTTAGTATAAAGACCTCCTCCATTCCTGCCATTATTGAAAGAGATCGTGATACCTTACATCTCAAAATAGGGCTACTTAATGTTAGATCCCTCACTTCAAAGGCAGTTATAGTCAATGAACTAATCACTGATCATAATCTTGATGTGATTGGCCTGACTGAAACATGGCTTAAGCCTGATGAATTTACTGTGTTAAATGAGGCCTCACCTCTTGGTTACACTAGTGACCATATCCCCCGTGCATCCCGCAAAGGTGAAGGTGTTGCTAAGATTTACGATAGCAAATTTCAATTTACAAAATAAAAACATACGTTTTCATCTTTTGAGCTTCTAGTCATGATATCTATGCAGCCTACTCAATCACTTTTTATAGCTACTGTTTACAGGCCTCCTGAGCCATATACAGCGTTCCTTACTGAATTCTCTGAATTCCTATCGGACCTTGTAGTCATGGCAGATAATATTCAACTTTTTGGTGATTTTAATATTCACATGGAAAAGTACACAGACCCACTCCAAAAGGGTTTCGGAGCCAACATGTCCAACATGTCTCTGGACCTACTCACTGTCACAATCATACTCTGGACCTAGTTTTGTCCCATATAATAAATGTTGTGGATCTTAATGTTTTTCCTCATAATCCTAGACTGTCGGACCATCATTTTATTACGTTTGCAATCGCAAAAAATAATCTGCTCAGACCCCAACCAAGAAGCATCAAAAGTTGTGCTATAAATTCTCAGACAACCCAAAGATTCCTTGATGTCCTTCCAGACTCCCTCTGCCTACCCAAGGTGGTCAGAGGACAAAAATCAGTTGACCATGTCACGTTCTGACCTTAGTTCCTTTGTTTTGTCTTTGTTTTAGTATGGTCAGGGCGTGAATTGGGGTGGGCAGTCTATGTTTGTTTTTCTATGTTGGTTTCTGTGTTCGGCCTAGTATGGTTCTCAATCAGAGGCAGGTGTCGTTAGTTGTCTCTGATTGAGAATCATACTTAGGTAGCCATTTTCCACATGTGTTTCGTGGGTGTTTATTTTCTGTCTCTGTGTATGTCGCCAGACAGGACTGATTCGGTTTTCGTTTATGTCACTTTATTGTTTTTGTATTTCAGTGTTCAGTTTTGATTCATTAAATATTACATCATGAACACTTACCACGCTGCAAATTGGTCCTCCGATCCTTCTCGCTACTCCTCCTCAGAAGAGGAGGACGAGATCCGTTACAGACCACCTAACTGAGGAACTCAATTTAACTTTGCGCAATACCCCAGATGCAGTTGCACCCCGAAAACCAAAAAACATTTGTCATAAGAAACTAGCTCCCTGGTATACAGAAAATACCCGAGCTCTGAAGCAAGCTTCCAGACAATTGGAACGGAAATGGTGCCACACCAAACTGGAAGTCTTCCGACTAGCTTGGAAAGGCAGTACCGTGCAGTATCGAAGAGCCCTCACTGCTGCTCGATCATCCTATTTTTCCAACTTAATTGAGGAAAATAAGAACAATCCTAAATTTATTTTTGATACTGTCGCAAAGCTAACTAAAAAGCAGCATTCCCCAAGAGAGGATGGCTTTCACTTCAGCAGTAATACATTTATGAACTTCTTTGAGGAAAAGATCATGATCATTAGAGAGCAAATTACAGACTCCTCTTTAAATCTGCGTATTCCTCCAAAGCTCAGTTGTCCTGAGTCTGCACAACTCTGCCAGGACCTAGGATCAAGGGAGACACTCAAGTGTTTTAGTACTTTATATCTTGACACAATGATGAAAATAATCATGGCCTCTAAACCTTCAAGCTGCATACTGGACCCTATTCCAACTAAACTACTGAAAGAGCTGCTTCCTGTGCTTGGCCCTCCTATGTTGCACATAATAAACGACTCTCTATCCACCGGATGTGTACCAAACTCACTTAAAGTGGCAGTAATAAAGCCTCTCTTGAAAAAGCCAAACCTTGACCCAGAAAATATAAAAAACTATCGGCCTATATCGAATCTTCCATTCCTCTCAAAAAAATTATTGAAAAAGCTTTTGCGCAGCAACTCACTGCCTTCCTGAAGACAATGTATACGAAATGCTTCAGTCTGGTTTTAGACCCCACCATAGCACTGAGACGGCACTTGTGAAGGTGGTAAATGACCTTTTAATGGTGTCAGACCGAGGCTCTGCATCTGTCCTCGTGCTCCTAGACCTTAGTCCTGCTTTTGATACCATTGATCACCACATTCTAAACCAGTTCTGGCCTGGTTTAGATCTTATCTGTCGGAAAGATATCAGTTTGTCTCTGTGAATGGTTTGTCCTCTGACAAATCAACTCTAAATGTCGGGGTTCCTCAAGATTCCGTTTTAGGACCACTATTGTTTTCACTATATATTTTACATCTTGGGGATGTCATTTGAAAACATAATGTTAACTTTCACTGCTATGCGGATGACACACAGCTGTACATTTCAATGAAAAATGGTGAAGCCCCAAAATTGCCCTCGCTAGAAGCCTGTGTTTCAGACATAAGGAAGTGGATGGCTGCAAACTTTCTACTTTTAAACTCGGACAAAACAGAGATGCTTGTTCTAGGTCCCAAGAAACAAAGAGATCTTCTGTTGAATCTGACAATTAATCTTGATGGTTGTACAGTCGTCTCAAATGAAACTGTGAAGGACCTTGGCGTTACTCTGGACCCTGAACTCTCTTTTGACAAACATATCAAGACTGTTTCAAGGACAGCTTTTTTCCATCTACGTAACATTGCAAAAATCTGAAACTTTCTGTCCAAAAATGATGCAGAAAAATCAATCCATGCGTTTGTTACTTCTAGGTTAGACTACTGCAATGCTCTACTTTCCGGCTACCCGGATAAAGCACTAAATAAATTTCAGTTAGTGCTAAATACGGCTGCTAGAATCCTGACTAGAACACAAAAAATGTATCATATTACTCCTGTGCTAGCCTTCCAACAGTGGCTTCATGTTAAGGCAAGGGCTGATTTCAAAGTTTTACTGCTAACCTACAAAGCATTACATGGGCTTGCTCCTACCTATCTTTCCGATTTGGTCCTGCCGTACATACCTACACGTACGCTACGGTCACAATACGCAGGCCACCTAATTGTCCCTAGAATTTCTAAGCAAACAGCTGGAGGCATGGCTTTCTCTTATAGAGCTCCATTTTTATGGAATGGTCTGCCTACCCATGTGAGATACGCAGACTCTGTCTCAACCTTTAAGTCTTTACTGAAGACTCATCTCTTCAGTAGGTCATATGATTGAGTGTAGTCTAGCCCAGGAGTGTGAAGGTGAACGGAAAGGCTCTGGAGCAATGAACCACCCTTGCTGTCTCTGCCTGGCCGGTCCCCCTCTCTCCACTGGGATTCTCTGCCTCTAACCCTATTACAGGGGCTGAGTCACTGTCTTACTTGTGCTCTTCCATGCCGTCCTTAGGAGGGGTGCATCACTTGAGTGGGTTGAGTCACTGGCGTGATCTTCCTGTCTGGGTTGGTGCCCCCCCTTGGGTTGTGCCGTGGCGGAGATCTTTGTGGGCTATTCTCAGCCTGGTCTCAGGATGGTAAGTTGGTGGTTGAAGATATCCCTCTAGTGGTGTGGGGGCTGTGCTTTGGCAAAGTGAGTGGGGTTATATCCTGCCTGTTTGGCCCTGTCCGGGGGTATCATCGGATGGGGACACAGTGTCTCCTGACCCCTCCTGTCTCAGCCTCCAGTATTTATGCTGCAGTAGTTTATGTGTCGGGGGGCTAGGCTCAGTCTGTTATATCTGGAGTACTTCTCCTGTCTTATCCGGTGTCCTTTGTGAATTTAAGTATGCTCTCTCTAATTCTGTCTTTCTCTCTTTCTTTCTTTCTCTCTCTCGGAGGACCTGAGTCCTAGGTCCATGCCTCAGGACTACCTGGCATGATGACTCCTTGCTGTCTCCAGTCCACCTGGCCGTGCTGTCCTCCAGTTTCAACTGTTCTTCCTGCGGCTGTGGAACCCTGACCTGTTCACCGGACGTGCTGTTTTAAACTCTCTAGAGACAGCAGGAGCGGTAGTGATACTCTTAATGATCAGCTATGAAAAGCCAACTGACATTTACTCCTGAGGTGCTGACTTGTTGCACCCTCAACAACTACTGTGATTATTATTATTTGACCATGCTGGTCATTTATGAACATTTGAACATCTTGGCCATGTTCTGTTATAATCTCCACCCGGCACAGCCAGAAGAGGACTGGCCACCCCTCATAGTCTGGTTCCTCTCTAGGTTTCTCCCTAGGTTTTGGCCTTTCTAGGGAGTTTTTCCTAGCCACCGTGCTTCTACACCTGCATTTCTTGCTGTTTGGGGTTTTAGGCTGGGTTTCTGTACAGCACTTTGAGATATCAGCTGATGTAAGAAGGGCTATATAAATACATTTGATTTGACTGTATCCAACACATTATATATTTAGGAAATCCTCAGATGTTTCCTTATCATACATTGAATTGTCATTGGGATAAAATTAGGACTATTATAATCAGGGGTGTAACTTTGGTTTTAGAAGTGGGGGGGACATAATATTATTTATTATACATTTTTTATCCAATCTGATTAGCACTCCAATCAGCCTACCCGGCCGCTTGGAGGTGTCCACACAGTCGTAAAGCACACTGTTGCCTCGTTTTGTAACACATTCCAATTATAAAAGTGGGGGGGACAAAATGCAATGGCATCAGTGAACGTTGCGCCCCTGATAATAATTGTGTCCCAATTTATCTAACCTGCTGTTCCAGTCTACCAAATGCAAACTGAAAATATCGTTTTGACCCAGTCTACACAAATGGGTGTCATGCCTCCTGTGAATATGATATCAATTTTGTGTGTGTGTGATTTAAGAAAACTCTTGAGGATTTCAGAAATGTATCTTGTGTTGGGCTAATACGCCGAAAGAGGTTATAGCAGATGGAAATGCAAAAAGTTTCCCACCCTAACTGAAAAATACTGTCGGCTGCAACTGTGATAAAGCCTGTTAAAACAGTGTACAGTAAGTGTATATTTTTGCGTTTGTGAAATTATTTTGCTGTGATATGAATTATAAGGCTTTATGTTTCTAGAACCGTATCGCAATTGAGAATCGATTCACGTTTAGATGGAGTAGTGTTTGACTGTTTTTGTTGCCTGAGCCAGTCCACCTCTGAAAATAACATACTTATAGGTCCATATATGGCTCTACCACTGTACACTCCTTAAAGCTAGAATCCTTAATTAAAACAATAACAAATCGTCACCCGCCTCTGTTTTGGTATAAATCTGAAATATGCTAGAAATGTAACCACTCTCAAATTAATTGACAGCGCTTTGGATGCAAGAACTGACCATCCATTATATCAAAATTATAGTTTTAACTGTGTTTTGAGTATATACAGTGTTTGTTTACATTATTTACAAACATTGTTTAAGCAACTAAGGATTCTAGCTTTAAAAGTAGATTATTGGGCTAGGCTTATCCATATGTGTGGGCAAAATGTTAGGCTTTAAGTTTAGTTAATTAACTAGCATAAATAATTAAGGCTACAACTTTTTGAGAACTTGAAATTGTCTAGGATATGTGTGGACCCTATTAGAAAAGCCCCGCTCTTCGAATACCTATGCACATTTATTTGACGTACTACGGTACACCCTGACCGGAAGCTTCGGGCACAAACCTTTTGTGCACGTTCTGCGCACCTCCACCTTATATCACTATTGCGGGTGATGCGGAATGTCAAACAATGAATGAACAATTCGTAGACCTTGATTTACTAAATGTGTACGACAGTGCCTGGTTATTGGAGACATTCTGTAAAGCATCCCCTTGTAACAGCAACCCACGTGTTGCCGTAGGAACAAATATATTGGAGGGTACAGATTCGACATTGACAGATACAGTGTGCAGGCGTGTGTAGCCAACAGTACAATATCCTTGGTTTCGATTGTTTCTAGGGCCCTCGTTAAAATGAGCGAATATTTTTCCCTTTCAGATTGTGATGTAATTGGTTTTGATTTGGACCACACTCTCTGTCGGTACCATTTGAAGGAGACCTCTAGGGTGAGTTTATTTATAGCTCACGGGCTGTCCTTGTGATTTCTGACAATATGATACTGTAACAATAGCTAGCCGGCTGGCTAGCTACTAAGTATACTAACGCTTGCATTCAACATAAACCATCCTTTCCAGCTGGCAGTGTTAAGTTAGTCGTTCATGGCTCGCTGCATTTGATCAATAGCTAATACTCACAATGTATGATGGAACGAATGGAATAGAATACATACATCCTAGCTACATGGTGTTAATATGGTAAACATTGCAGTTGCGATGCATGCGCCCGCCCAAAACATTGTTACAATGCAACGTCTAGCTACCTACCTAACAACACTGTATAGTATGTGTTTATAGCATGCGTACATTTGATTTATAAGCAATATGCAACAACAAATTAGCCAGCAGTCCAGCCAGAGTCACAGCTGAGTCTGTTTGACATCTGACCGCCAGCTGTATGCCAGCTCCATCACGGTAGTTGTCTTTCCAGCACAGTGTTTATGTATTGTACAAACATAAAGGTTCAGTGTCACTGAATGTTCACCCCACCTGTGGATAGAATAGAATGCAAGTGAGACCCTATATATTTGTGCTTCTTTGCAGCTGATCTATGAGAGCTTTACCAGGTATCTGGTAGAGCATAAAGACTATGACAAGGACCTTCTTATATTGACCCCTGCTTCCTGGGATTTCTGGTGAGTCACAAGCAGCAGCAGCAGAATGACTGCAGAAAACACATTGTTCAATAGGCTGTAATCATTCATGACTGTGGTGTGCCATTGTAGATTCAGACTACCTGCATGCATCATTCCACTACTGTGAATGACTACCCCATTTTCAGGTTAGATAAAGGGCACTTAAAAAAAATGAAAGGCATTGGATGAATGCATGGTGCTCTGGGGAATATCGCTTACAGATTCTTATTGTTATTGCTTAGCATAGGACATTGATCAACACGCTTGTTCTTTGCCAGTGACCACTATGAAATGTGTGTTCTGTATGTCCAGTTTCAAAGGCTTAGTGGTAGACCTTGAGGATGGAAACTTGGTTAAGTTGGCTGAAGATGGAACCGTTTTACGGTAGGGTAACAGTAAATGATACAGTTAACTACACGCTCTGATATTGGGTTCCTTTTTATATTGATATGGGGGTGGGGGGGGGGGGGGGGGGGGGGGAATGCCTGTTTTTAAGTGTTTGTATCAATGTACAATATTTGGGCATGCCTTTTTGTTACTCCTCTTTACACCGCAAATGAAATCAAACCCCTGATTTTTAAACCTGTTTTCATCAGAGCAACCCATGGGACCAATAACCTCAGCACAGAGGAGATCATTAAACATTATGGTTCAAAAAGGGAATGGAAGAACTTTGATAGCCTTAATACCTCATTTACGAAATCGAGTAAGTCTGTAATCTTGAATCTCTGTGTCCCATCCAAATTGTGAAAGCAGTTTTTGCTTTATTTTTGCAATGCAGTTTCATTTTTTTTATATATATATGTAAAAGACTAAAGAGTGATTATTGATTGGATTGTTTCTTGCAATAAATATGTTCTGTTTTATTCTCTGCAGCAAAGTACTATTTTTATGACAACTATTTTGATCTTCCCGGGGCTCTTCTCTGTGGAAGGGTTGTGGATATGTTGCGTAAGGTAAAAATGTAAATGTTTTTAAGTGAGTAGATAATGAATATGTTTACACATTTTTTTCTTCTCCAAATTGTATCTCCTTGCAAGAACATGATTTTGTTTTTGTCAACAGCGTGGGAACGAGGTGAATTCAGACTTCTGGAAAGACATTGTTGCTGCCATCGACCACAATTACAACACATCTGCATTCAAAGGTATGCTTATTACTTATGCAATAATCAAATCACTTTCAGTTGTTGAAACAGAGGACCATATCAGAAATCACTATTTCACCATATCAGTGGGCTGAAATAGTCTAACTCAAAACAAGGTTTTCAGTTTCGTACTGTAGACTGACACAAAAAGAAAAGACAACGGCGTCAGTTTCAGAAATGAGACTTTATTCTTTTACTTTGATCAGTATGTTGAACATAGTATAACGCATCCTCAGGCATAGAGTTGTTTTTGACATAATACTTTTTTTGTGACCGTTTTTCATCTTGTGTGTTGCAATATCACACGGCCGGTTTGTTAAAGGTGTTTGCGATCTGACTTACAACATTGCCTTAAAAAAACAAGCATGATTTCCTTTGCATGTGTATTACAAGATATTTATTAAAGACTTTGAAAACAACAACAAAAATCTGCTGTAAATGTTACAGGCAGTCAAAGAGCACCATTTTGTGAATTATTCAGACTGGTTTGTATTCCTTGATCATTGTTTGCTGAATACTTGTGCATATACTGGGAAAGGGAATAGTGATGACAAACAATTGAATTCCTAAATTATATTCTTCTTCTCATTTAATTTAAATGCCTCCATGAACCGAAAGCCCTTCTTAATAGAATACTTGAGAGAATTGCTGCTCTTGCCTTTTCAGCCTTTTCAATGACACATGAACTTGTAGAATATTACGTCAATCTTTTATTCTACAATGACAACCCAATCTCGATGGAAGTTACAAACTGAACTATTTCTTTAGGTAGTTTCTTTTAAGCTGTTATTAGTGATTGTATCACGTTGAGGCAATCAGGAACCCAGAGAAAGAGCAGTGAACATTGTCGGCAGCGAAGACACCATTGGTCTCCTCATCAGGGACCTGAATGTAGACTTGGTCATGGGCATTCAGCATAAGTACAGTGCTGCCAGACAACTGATCCAAGAAGCCCTTGTTGTACTCATCGTATGAGAACATGATTGGCTCACCATTTTTGTACAGTGCCACCAATGCATTAGCACCGTTAACATGCATATGGTAGGAGAAGTAGTAGAGACCTGGTACCTGGCAGGAGAAGATGCCAGTCTGGGGGTCATAGTGCTGCTCCCCATTGTAAATAATCTGGTTGAATGGAACGGGTGAACCCGCTGATGGGTAAGCCACCGTCAGAACCGCGCTAAAGGCGGACATAGGGGCCTTCATCATCTCATGAGGCATCATAATCTCATGGGACTTGATGGGCATGCTCTTCTCGTGATGGTAGACCATCTCACCAGGGGGACCAGGTGGGCCAGGAGGTCCCATAGCACCTGGGTTACCATCGTTACCTCTGGAACCAGGAGCTCCAGGTGGACCCATAGGACCAGACATTCCCTTGGCCATCTGGCCAGCTGGGCCGGGTGCGCCGGGAAGACCTGCGTGACCCCTAAGACCTGCTTGACCTGCTGGACCTGAAGGCCCCACTGGTCCTCTTGTCCCTGGGATGCCGCTCTCGCCTGGTTTCCCTGGGCCTCCAGGTGTGCCTGGGTGTCCCTTTGCTCCTGCAAGCCCATTTGAACCTGGCTGACCAGGAGAGCCAGCATGGCCCTGAGCACCCTTGTTACCCTGATGTCCTGTAGCGCCGGTTGCACCAGGAGGACCTGCTGCCCCGGGGATACCTGCCTTCCCTGCGTAACCCTGATGTCCCTGATCCCCCTTGGTTCCCTTTGCCCCTGGAGCTCCCAGCATGCCGACATCTCCTTTAGATCCCTGCACACCTGGTTCTCCCTGAAATCCTCTAGCACCCTGTGGCCCAGCTGGACCCATAAGGCCAGTAGCACCTGTTGCCCCAGTGTAACCTGTTGGCCCTGGCTCTCCTTTCTGACCGGTGGTTCCTGATGTACCAGGAGATCCTCTGTCACCTGGCATGCCATTAGCTCCTGGTTTACCAACTCCTGGTATGCCAGGTGCACCTGGTTGTCCGGCATGTCCCTGGGGACCTTTAGGTCCCATATTTCCAGGCATACCTGGACTGCCATTCTCACCTGATTTTCCTGGTGCTCCTACCCCAGGGTTTCCATTGTGGCCCTTTGGCCCTGGCTGACCCATAGCTCCTGGAGCTCCATCCCTACCTGGAGTACCTGACTTCCCAGGCTCCCCAGGGTATCCAGTGGCACCAGACTTACCAACCCCGGGTTGCCCTGGCATACCAGAGGGTCCCATTGGGCCCACTTGGCCGTTTGCACCTGGTGCCCCAGGAATACCAACTCCCCTCTCTCCCTTTTGTCCTTGCAGACCAGGGATACCTGGATGCCCTTTAAGTCCACTCTCACCCCTTGGCCCCATGCCTCCGGGCAGACCGTGTGGGCCAGGTTTGCCAGCAGAAGAGTATCCAGCAGGTCCTGGGCTTCCAGCGGAACCGGGTGATCCTCTTGGACCCATGGCTCCAGGTGCGCCAGTATGGCCCTTCTCACCGGGCATTCCATTACTACCTGGTTTCCCAGGACCACCTGGACTGCCAGGCTTGCCAGCTGCGGAGTAGCCAGCGGGTCCGGGGGCCCCGGGTGGGCCCTGTTGTCCAGGATGTCCCACGCCGTTATTGCCGGGAGGCCCAGGGGGGCCCATAGGTCCTGGCTCACCAGGGGATCCGGGAATACCTGGCTCACCTGAAACAGCTGTGGAAATGGATAAGCGTAATTACCTAAGATGCAGGTAACAACTGCAGTTAACTGTAATTGGTTTAGATTTTAGGATATCTTTTTTCACTTCATTAGTTTGTCAGTTTTTCCAGAGTAGATCATTAGGTTTCAGTCAAGATGAATTTATCCAAGTCCGTTATCTGTTAACAGAGTATTCATGTAGTCCTGTTTTCATTTGGGGTGCATCTGAAACGTTTGTCTATTTCATTTTGAATTTGAATGGAAAGATATATTGACGTTTTCTCGGTGATGCCCCAAATGGATCTTAGATGTTTTGAAAAGCTGATGACTCTGATATCAGCACCCTATTTGTATGGGTGTGGATGAACAACTCTGCCATGCACCAGTTGTTACACCTATTGATCCAGTCATGGTTGTTGTGTCCTATTGAGTCCTGTTGCAAACATATAGCATCGGGGGAGGGGGGGGGACAACTCGGCTTGTCAATTGGTTCCTTGAGTTACCTCTGCTTTGGTATTCCACTCTAAAACACCACAATGAGATTTAAACAACCGAGGGGATGTAGGCTCTGTGATTATGGAGGGAGTTTGCGGGCACTGACTGCTTTTCCCAGGGTCATTTTGACAGCACCAGTGGTCTGAGAATATGTTCATATAAACACTGGGGTCCTTGTACAGTTCTCAGCATATTGAGACCACATTAGACTACTGTAGCCAGTTATTTTAGTTTCATTTGCCCACGCTATGTTGAACCCTTTAATTTCACAAGTTGTCTGTAGTGCGTGATTATGGTTCGTGGTCCTCCAGTTGACGTATGTGCATCGCCTTGAACTCTGGCCTAGGTCGTGAAATTCTGAAGGGATACTTTTATCCCTGTGTCTTTGAGCGGTTAGCCCACAATACCTCCACGCCTCTGCCTATATAAATAACTTTCCCGAAGCCATGTTGTTTGTTGCATATTATGCCTAACATTTTGTATAACCATTAATGTGTTCGCTTGAGCTATTTGTGTTAAGTCTGTGGCATTTTACCACTGTTCAGATATCAGAATTCAGTCCATAGTGGTCAGTATTTGCCTTATGCTGTAGCTTGGCTGCATCACCGAGTTGATGACCCTGCCCCCTTTTGACTGACGCTGGTAAAGGGACAGTGACCTTTGAAACAGAGTTTCCTTTTAGATATAAAACTTCAAGGCACTAGCAATTATTAACAGTTTTTATCAATTCATGTATTAATTGTATTATTAAAAGTGATTTTATAATTTACTGGCAAGGCTGTTGCTGCTCAAGTAATGTGTGGTATAGTAGTGCCATGGTGTAAGGTACTACTACAGAAGTCAGTAGGAAACATTTAGCTAAAGTGACTGAAGTTTAATTGACTGATGATTTGTAGAAAAGCACATAAAGTGTTTGCCTTTTCCTGTTTTGGAATAGCACTTTGAGAACAAAATGGCCAGACAGGGCTGTAATTTGAAAGCCACTGAGGAGTAGGTTTGAAACCTGAGGAAAAACAGAAAGTGCCAAAACTGGACAGTTTGGCAGCCAAGTCAAACCTCAGAAACTGGAAGGTGACAACACTGTGGCATAGCCAGCTGTTCAACCTTGACTTGTCTAGTTAGGCCTAGATCCTATGTCTATTGCCAGCCTCAAACCATACCGTTCTATATATAGGCCATGCCATGGCTCTCACATTATACATCCTGAGGATGGCACTTTTTAAAGTCTTACAGCATATTTAAGATGATTTGCATTTGTGTCTACTCTACTGTAGGGCATTTGTATTGAGACGTGTCTGGGACAATTTAAGCACTACAAAGCAGTTTGTTTGGGTGTGCCCAGTGCAACGTGGTAACATCTGTTTGCATTGTTGACGTGTGGGAAAGTTTTGTATTTCTGTCAGAGGACACCGGCCATAATAATACATTTAAAAAATACATTGAAACATCTTAAGCAAAGCTACTGAGTGACGTAGTCTGGTTGAGCGACAACCCTCGTCTCCGGACCGTATTCTTGACCGAATGGTCCCATCTCTGCCGTTTTGTCAAGCCCCACTCTCTTACTCTCTATACTTTTTCCCCCGCTGTCTTCTGAGCTTTCTCCTGAAGAGAGGATAGTAGGATATCTTGTTAGGATATTTCAATATTTGTCAAGAGTGACATGGAATCTGTGGAAGCTAGCGACATTTAACTGGTGCGTTGGGTGCTCTTTTTATGAGGCGTACAGAAGCGATAATTGCCCCTGGCTCTCACTGCTACAGAACCTCTGTGATCTGACTGTCAGCGTTGTTGCAGGAGAATGGTTATTATCTTAACTACTGTAATCATATTTTTATTATCCACTTTCTGGTGATGAATGACTGTGTCCTCTCTTGGGAGCTGTGGAAGGATGCATTGGTCCACGGTTTCCAATTTGTCACGACATCTATGGGCAGGTGAAAACCCTCAACAATTTGGACTGAGACATTGCCTCAGAATGCATCAATAAGTCTGTTTAATTGACTTGTTCCCCTGTAAAGGATAATGTACTATCAATCCTGTTTCATAAGGTAAGTATGTCGAGATGTAATACTCTACATCTGTGAGTGTTTTGGTAGCAATTAACTTCCACTGTAAACAAAAGTTTTTTTAAATGAAAAATTATGCTGCATATTTTGCTGTTTTACATCACTTTTTTTATTTTGATATGTTTATTTGTCCATATATATATATATATATATATATATATATATATATATATATATATATATATATATATATATATATATATATATATATATATATATTTTACCATGCTGTGCTTAATTACATTTGTTAAAGCTATATGGAATTCAAAACAGCCATGTATCTTCCAGTTTGACATTTGGGGTGTACTTGCACCCAGTATTTTCCTTTTGGCACTGACGGCTATTAGGTGGCCAAGAAAACCTCCTGGCCCTAATGACAAACCTCCAGTACAGTCTAGAATTGTAATGAATTAAACCTTCCATAAACCTTTCACCAAGAGAATGTACCTTAAAGCTGATACAGAATTATCTTCGGAGCATTAGCGTGCAAATAGACATGAATACGTTGAGACTTACTTTGGACATGGCTCTTGGTAGGATAATGCTGCTGCTGCTTGGCTACTTTCTGTACATGGTAGTATCTCTCTGGTGTTGCCACGGCCAAGGCCACCAGGAGGAGGAGAACGCTTGTCACTCTGAGGTCCATCCTGTGAAGCTAAACCTGCAAGAAAGAAATGTAGAACAGAATGTTGAAATGTGAACGGTCTTCAACATACAGAGACACTACACTGGCGTCTCCTGTATTTCTCATACAGTAGCTTTGCAGTTCTATTGTCACTACAGCAGGGCCTGCAACAACAAACTAACATTTCTGTGTCAGAATGACAAGAAACGAGCACAGGAGGGAACGTTGCAGGCCCCAAATCTTTAGTCAGACTTCCAGAGCTAAGTCAGATTCAGACTCCCATGTATGGGTCATCCCTTCCCTCGCCAAGTGAATCATCTCATCACAATGATAGATAGATAAGACACTTGCTATGAGGACGACTTGAGGCCAGATGCCACCAGTACCTACTGCCCCAACCTGATCCTCAACCATGCCCCCAAGACCCCAACTGCCTCCCCAATGGCCCAATGCACTCTACACCTCACAGCACCAGGCACAGAGAGCCACACTCACATACACCGAGAGAGCAGACTAGAGAGAGCGGGCAGGATACACTTACCAGCAGGCAGGCTCCAAAAGATCAGTGAGGGTCGGGTGGCTACTGTCCTGGCACGGTACTGTATAGTCCTTAGTCTGGCTGCTGCTACCCAGGCCACTGGGTATGGGGTATTTATACCAAATCTGTCTCCAGCATCACCCAGAATCTACCTAGTATAAAAGCCCCACCCCGTTGTGATGTCAGCTTTAATGAGGGGTGCCATATCCTCCGAGAGAGAAGGCATGTCACTTCAGGATGATAGTCCTCTCATAGCATTTCAAAACCCCACAGCTCCTCCCTCATCCATCCATCCTCAATGGAGCAGGACTGAACTAGATTTCATTCAGTTAAAGATACGTTTTTATCTTTTTGTTTCTGAACTCTTTGGCATTTGTGGGTATATGTGGTCGTATGTTCAAGTCGTAATAATGCACAAAGCTATATGGGTATTCACTTTGATTCTTTGATGTCTTTGACATCTTAATTGCTGTTTTTTTTTTATAGATGAATTAGAAAAACAACATAAGTGTTCCCCTCTTCTACCCAGTTCTGCATATTTCCGTCTGCTCAAATACAGGTGCTGGGGAATGGCTTTAGTACATTCAAGGTCTCCAAAATAATTTTATTGACAGAGTGAGCATTTTTGCCCTGGAAAATTAAAGACGGTCTGTACTTGAGCTTTTTCCTCCTGTCATCCCATGGAGTCCCTGTCTGTAACAGTAAATAACTGGATGGCCCAGACCATTGAGTCCTTATGGAGGGAAGTTCCAGGCAACAGTGAAGTTTCAGCCTTGTACACGCAAACAAATGTGTTGCTTTCTTAACAGGATTGTAATGTTAGATTGTGGTAGCAAAATCAATACACTATGTCAGCTTAATGAACTCTGGTAAACATGACTTACATTTATAGACATTTATTTACTGGAGAGTTAAATTGTTTAAACTGTGTGTGGTGTAGAGTGCATATAGCAGTACTGTGCCTCCACTGAGCCACAGTGCAAGATGGGTACACCAGAGGGCAGAGTTTAGTTTCTGTCCTCAGACCTCTAGCGGTCTGGTTCTCAAATGTCCATTGTCACCTCTAAATTATTTTGTGAAAGTCTACCCTGCACATTTGTCACATTTTTCTGCCTTTAAAATGAAATCATAATAGGAATAAAACAAATTATCTACACAACCTGCTCCACATTTTCAAAATGACATAAAAAAATTAATAAAAAATGCAGATGTCTTGTATTTTCAAGTATTGTGGCGGCAACATCATGTTATGGGCATGCATGTCACAAGCAGGGACTGGAGAGTTTGTCAGAATCCAAATAAATAAATGATCAACACCCAGGTAAAAAGTTAAGAGACCCTGACCTCATCTCTTCTGGATACCTAACCCTGGGATAGAATTGTATTTTTCAGTGGGACTATTACACAAATGTTAATGCCAAATACACACCAGAATGGCTTTCCAAGAGATGTTGATGATTGTTTCTAAAGGGGTCTAGTCCCAGTCCTGACTTAAATCTGTTTGAAATTCAGAGACAAGTTTTTGATGTTGCTTGTCCATCAATCATTTCCTAACCGAATTTACAGAGCTTGAGCAATTTTGACAAAAACAATGGATATGTTGCCGCAAGAGTTGTGCAGAGTTATTCAAAATAATTCACAGCTGTAATCACTGCCAAAGGTGCTTCCATCTCTGGGGTTTG
Organism: Oncorhynchus mykiss; assembly: GCF_057628025.1. NCBI lineage: Eukaryota > Metazoa > Chordata > Actinopteri > Salmoniformes > Salmonidae > Oncorhynchus > Oncorhynchus mykiss. Next base: position 63,232,377 of record NC_143025.1, on the reverse strand, counting down.
AAGACATACGCTATCATTACCTTTATTTTTTACATTTTTAAAAATTAATTTAGAAAATGTTTTATACTTTTTCTTTTACTTTGAAAATGTGTAGCAGGTTGTGCAGATTTGTAGGGAAAAAATCTAAATGTACTCTCTTTTTTAGATGACATTTTAAGGCGACAAAATGTGAGAATTGCGCAAAGGGGTGTGTTGACTTTCACTAGGCACTGTATCTATTCTTACGGGCAGTACCTACCTTTTGGAGTCTAGCAACTGTGTTTTGTGATGTCACCATGTGCTAGCAGGAAATGCCTACTCCCCAAATAATGACGTTGTTATTACCCACAATGTCAAGATAGCCTTCGATTTTGTATACAGAAGCTGTGCCTCAAATTGCTCCTTTTGTATATGTTGTGTGTCTATCTCCTAAACTGCAGTATTTATCTTTGTCTTTGAGTTGTTTTGCACCTGTTAATCCTTGCCAGGTCAAGTTTTACTGTAGTAGACTGAAATGGGCTCGAGGATGTTTTAGGTTTAGAAAAACCCGAAATAGTGTCTGCGTTTTTTTTTCTCCGACATATTTCCAACTCTTAGTTTTACAGCCTGCAGAAGAAAGTCAATCAAGCCACTGGGCATCCTTGGTAAACCCCTTTAGTTTAAATGACAGAGTTGCAGGAGGTGGAGTCAACACTTAAAAACTTTGCAGGCTCCAGTCCCTCCATCACACTTTCACCATGAAAGCCGTGTAGACCACACAGTGGCAACGTGTTCATTTTTTATTTGGGTCCATGATTTTTTTTGTTGGTGTGTCAGGATTCATTCCTCCCTATCTAAAAGCATACTGTGTCATTTTAACGTAAGTTAATGCCTAGACTAGAGGCACATGAATAGACTTGTGGAGTTTGAAAGGAGGAGTACCAGGTCTTACAGATCGTTTTTCTGCACGGGGATAGAAGTGAAACACCTTCAAGATTCCTCTATTGTACTTGTCATCAGTTTTGCGTTGTGACCCTGTGGCCTGTAACAAAAAGCATAAACATTGGCCTTTTTACAATAAGCATCGATCACATCATATACATTGCCTCGTAGGACACTGTTACTGATTTACTGCCGAGGTGTGGGGGTCTCTCAGGCGCTTTTAGCTGCCAAAGCATCACCCAGGTGCGTGCTACACTTTCGGTTGGTGGATGCTCCGTGCTGCCTACCTACAGAGGAGGAGTAGCCGTGAACTTCGGAGAAAGCGGTGCCTGGTGAAAAGTTCTATGCCTGTCTGACTGATGTTCTCCCTCCCTGGCTTTACCATCAACCCAATCTCCACTCAAGCCAGTTACTCCTTTACTGAACTGCATCGTCATCTAGCTGTGGAAGACCATCTCCCATGAACTGCCAGCACCCTGAATTTTTCTTTGTTCATTTTCTATTTTTTTCAATTGACTGAGATTCTGTATGAAAGTACTATATCAAATACATGTATTATTATTATTATTACAGCACACCTGAACCACTTTATGATGGGGTGGCATTCTGAGTCAATGAAAGGCTCTGGAGAGAGCGCTGCGGTTGAAGCTGTAGAATATGCAGCTTCTCTCTCCAGACGTGACTAATTCACTTTCATTCCTTTTAATTGCTATGATAATGACTGGGATTCTCACACAACGTAGACAATGGTGCCAACCGTTTACCCCGTTATCTTAGTATGGGATACAGGCATGCTGTAGATCAAATCTGCACTCTGCTATAATTTGTTTCTGATGAATAAGCACAAGGCCGATGTCTTAAATCTAGGCTAATTGATAGCTGAATCTTTTTCTATCTGTTTGAAATGGTCTTTTGCATTTATCATGTTTTTTTTTTATGTCTGGTGTGCAAAATACCTACTGCTTTTCGTAGTCTATTTATTCTCATGGGTAAAGTTGGTAGACTGGTGGCTGGGACTACAAATACAATTAAGGCATTTTAAATCTTATAATGGGCAGTTCAGAAAAAAACCCAATGATTTATAGCATTTTGTGTTTAGATTTATGAAATGTATGATTTTGCCATCATAATTTCCCTCACAAATTGTCTCAAAAATCATCATACATTTTCCCTGTGCTTGTCTTTGCTGCCCAAGTTCAGTTTTCGAGTGCTGGGGAAGGCGCAGTCTGGGTGAGACAGATAAGTTTAGTCTCTTATGAATCTCTCTCCTCTGTTTGTTCCCGGTGATTTGAGAATGCCACGCTGCCTGAGAGAACGGAGGAAATAATTGCAGGTTGATGATATGACTAAGCTAGTCAGAAGAATGGAAAGTGGGAATCTAAAGATGGCATGTTTTAGCTGGGAAGTGGCTGGGATACAGATTTAACATTTTAATAAACCCAATATGCCACTAAGAGGCAGTTGCAGCTTTATGAATGGAAGGGTTGATGTTGGCCCTCCAGGCTTAGTGTGGGTGCAATTACAGAGACCCGAAAGACAAACGTCTCGAAATCACGGTCGGAAGCAGAACTGAACAACCTGAGGAGTCTGAGGTTGTTTCAGAATAGGAACCCAAAATGCATCCCTCCCAACTTTTTTTTTTTGTCATTTCAAGATGAAAGTATTTAATTCGATAAATTACTGAAAAGCTGGTAATCAGAGAAAGAGGGGAATTTAGGCCAATGTTAAAAAAAATTCACGCTGAAGCCTGAGAATGTTTCAAATCAGATTTGGTTCCAATTTTAGGCTCTCCTTGAGGACCAGGTAATGGGAGGGGATTGTTAGAAGTCAATTATGTTCATTGAGGCAGGACGCAACAAAGACGCAGAGCCTTAATGACTAGTGCCTTTAAGTCTAACTATGCCTTGCACACCCTCCAGAGCCATTTAAGTGGAACAAACGGCTCACATGGATGCTTGAGCCAATCCCATGGCTTTTGTCTGGTGTTGAGACACCGCCACTGTCGCTCAATCTTCTTCTAAATGCGTTTTAACTCCAACAAAGTAAGATTGAACATGTTGTCCAAAGGGCAACATTCTTCAGTCTGACAGATTTTTGTAATTTGCAGAATATTTTCAACTATGGATCTGAAAGTCTGCCTCCTGGATTGAAATCTGCCGACTATATATCTTCGTTTGACTCTGAACTAAGCCAAAGGTTGTATGGTGTAAGGTGCATGCAGCTTAGGTGGATGTATATTGCCAGCTTATCAGAGTTAGCTGTTTTTCTAGGATTATTATAGTCGTCTTATAGTGAGATGTGACATGCCATTAAAATGAGTAACTGGGGAAAGCTGGTATATCCTATTTGGTTGGCTTGAGTTCCTGAAGAGGCCAAGGCTGCTATGTGTGCACTGACTGCATGTCTAATTTACATTACGTTTAAACCTTTGATTAATGGTCACTATAAAGCATGGGGAGTCTGCTTATATGGTTATATGCCTATGTGGTTATATTCACCAAAAGCATATAATCTTACAGTCCTTTGAAAGACCATGGGATGTTTTCCATGTTTTTTCCACTATCCCTCACTCTGCTTCCCATGCACTTCTGTGTTGTTGAATCAGATAGCTCCTGTCTAGTTTGGCATGTCCAACCCAGCCCCAAAGTCCAGCCCTTGAGCCTGGGGGCTTGCCTGTGGACTTAGAGGGCTCTGCCTGGGCTTGGCCGGGCTGGCTCGACTGTCTGGAGGTGGTGTTGGAGATAGCTTTGGCGTCTGACACCTACCAACATGACCAGCCATGGTGCGTTTTTGTTTTTGCTTCACTGGAAGGAGCTCCTGTGTTTTAGCAAATTACGAAGCTCTCAAAATAATCATGGTCGGATGAAAACAAAGAATAAGCCTTTCAAGCACTATGGAAAATCCAAGCTTTTGCATGTTGGTAAACAACCCATAGCTATATTTTAGGGCTATCTTAGTATGCTGAGTTTTCACTTTGGTCTTTAGACCAGGATATGGTTGAAAACCTGAACTGCAGAGTGCCAAACCACCACTGGTATTCAAGTGTGAAAAACCCACACGGATGCAGTAGGTTCACTTTTTAAGTTGCCTACCAACCTTACATGAATATAATGCCAATCCTCATACCTACAGTATGTTTTACACCGTGCCATTACACTAATGTCTGCACACACAATTTGTTTATGGTGCTTCTGAAGCTGCGGCCGATCATCCTTGGTGGCCTGCAGCACTAAAACATGTGGATATCCCCTTTCTGGGTTTCTGTCAAAGGTTTGTTTTTGTTTTTCTTGGTTCGATCTTTATTTTAGGTGTGTGGGTTGGGAAGAATCCCTGAACACCACTCTCTGTACGGTGGTAAGATTGTTTGGTAGAGTTTTTAAGAGGTAAGCTAGCTACTTATTTTTTTCAACAGAAATTCAGTGCCAATGAATGAGGAAGAACTTCTGAATAACACTTTCTCTTGAATACCATGGTACCAAGGGATAAGCTCACTTTCCTTTTGATGTTATTTAAATCAAATTACTCTCATTAGGCTGGCTAAAAAAGGATCCCATATCTGCTCACCCAATTATTCTTGATGGTACTAAATTGTCTGGATAACAGTTTCTCTTATATTTTTACTACTCGTGTTAGAAAAATGTAAATGATCTTTGTAGTTCACCACTATATGTGTTCCCTCATTTTATACAATTGTTGTTGGCCATGTACACTGAGTATACAAAACATTAAGAACACCTTAATATTGCCCTCAGAACAGCCTCAGTTCGTCGGGGCATGGACTCTACTAGAAGTCGAAAGCGTTCCACAGAGATGCTGGCCCATGTTGACTCTAATGCTCTTCAAGTTGACTGGATGTCCTTTGGGTGGTGGACCATTCTTGATACACACAGGAAACTGTTGAGCATGAAACACCCAGCAGCGATGCAGTTCTTGACACACTCAAACTGGTGCGCCTGGCCCCTTTTACCATACCTCATTCAAAGGCACTTAAATAGTTTGCCTAGCCCATTCACCCTCTGAATGGCACACACATTGTCCATGTCTCAATTGTCTCAAGGCTTAAAAATCCTTCTTTAACCTGTCTCCTACACTGATTGAATTTAACAAGTGACATCAATAAGGGATCATAGCGTTCACCTGTATTCACCTGGACAGTCCATGTCATGGAAAGAGCAGGTGTTCCTAATGTTTTGCAGCCTCAGTGCATAGGTCTAGGTGTTGTATGCGTGTAACTATCATCAGCTTAGCCCTTTCGAAATCCATACATTAAAGCCTGTTGAAACGTGTTGTTGTTTAGGTGTGTTTTGAGAAAAAGAAACCGTGGGAGGAGAATTACACATACTTTCTGGCATGGAGCAGAAAGTACAGAACATTTAAAGATAGTGTTGGGTTCTCCTCTCATCCCAAAATGGGTGCTTCGTGTGTCCAATTAGGCTTTGTGTGGAATCAAGCATTTTCCCATTTTCTCCACGTGTTTGGCCTCCTGCTGTCGCAGGAGACGAATGAAATAGGTCTGTACAACACTGAACTTCGATTTCAAAGCACTTTCCTACCAGGAAAGAAATCATAACATATAACCTATTTGAAAGGCGTTTTGTCTCTGTGATCATTTGGTTTCAAATGCAGACCTGCCAACCTGCACGCATTTTGCGTACCATGCACACAATTTGAGGTTCAAGTACGCTGGTACGGAAAACTACCCGAAAATATGCAACAACAGGCTTCTTTCTAGTTGGCGCATTGTGATTTTTGACTGAACCATCTGAAGTTGAAGCTGAGCCAATCAGACGACTGAGCCAATCAGCTCTCCATAGTCTGAGGACTATTTTCCTCCCTCCCTCAGCTCTCCACTTTGTCGGTTGATACCAGTGATGTGTGAGGAAAAAGTTTAGGGAAAATGGAGAACGAGCTGTTTGCCAAATACATTTTCCAAAACTGTATGTGTTAGTCAAGCACATTGCCACTACTATTTTGTAGTTAGCTCCTTAGCTAAGGCATCATTATGACAAAGGTAGTTAGCTACAGCGTTTAGTCAACTAAGCGAGAACACTTTCTTGCCCAGACATGCTTTGACAGCAAAGAAACGTGCAGTGTGCGTTTGTTCAGTGCGCGTCGCTGCCCCGATAGAAACAGACATGTTAGAGAGCTGTTAAACTAATACCGTCCTTCACAGAAAGTGATGTTAGTCCTACTAAATCTTAAACAGTCTATGTCAATTAATCAGTTCTTGATCTGTACTCTTGATATAGCTGTATGTCAACAGTAGGCTGCTAAGGATTTGATAATAGTCATTTCACCAATGACAACAAGGTGTGTTTAAATGAAAGGTCTCCCTACTAGGCTACCAAACTGGGTGGATTAGGTCAGGGATGGAGCTCTGAAACAAGCTCATTATAGGCCTACATTAGTTGTTTTATATTTCAAATAGCCTACAGTAAGCTAGAGTACAGTACTACAGTTGAAGTCGGAAGTTTACATACACCTTAGCCAAGTACATTTAAACTCAGTTTTTCACCATTCCTGACATTTAATCCAAGTAAAAATTCACTGTTTTAGGTCAGTTAGGATCACCACTTTATTTTAAGAATGTGAAATGTCAGAATAATAGTAGAGAGTGATTTATTTCAGCTTATATTTCTTTCATCACATTCCCAGTGGGTCAGAAGTTTACATACACTATATTTGGTATTTGGTAGCATTGCCTTTAAATGATTTAACTTGGGTCAAACGTTTCAGGTAGCCTTCCACAAGCTTCCCACAATAATTTGGGTGATTTTTGGCCCATTCCTCCTGACAGAGCTGGTGTAACTGAGTCAGGTTCGTAGGCCCCCTTGCTCGCACATGCTTTTTCAGTTCTGCCCACAAATGTTCTATAGGATTGAGGTCAGGGCTTTGTGATGCCCACTCCAAGACCTTGACTTTGTTGTCCTTAAGCCATTTTGCCACAACTTTGGAAGTATGCTTGGGGTCATTGTCCATTTGGAAGACCCATTTGCGACCATCTTTCATCTTTCTGACTGATGTTTTGAATTTTCCTCCCTCATGATTCTATCTATTTTGTGAAGTGCACCAGTCCCTCCTGCAGCAAAGCAGTTGGGATGGTGTTCTTCTGCTTGCAAGCATCCCACTTTTTCCTCCAAACACAACAATGGTCATTATGGTCAAACAGTTATATTTTTGTTTCATCAGACGAGAGGACATTTCTCCAAAAAGTACGAACTTTGTCCCCATGTGCAGTTGCAAACCTTAGTCTGTCTTTTTTTATGGCAGTTTTGGAGCAGTGGCTTCTTCCTTGCTGAGCAGCCTTTTAGGTTATGTTGATTTAGAACTCGTTTTACTGTGGATATAGATACTTTTGTACCTGTTTCCTCCAGCATCGTCACAAGGTCCTTTGCTGTTGTTCTGGGATTGATTTGCACTTCTCGCACCAAAGTACGTTCATCTCTAGGAGACAGAACACTTCTCCTTCCTGAGAGGTATAATGGCTGCATGGTCCCATGGTGTTTATACTTGCGTACTACTGTTTGTACAGGTGAACGTGGTACCTTCAGGCGTTTGGAAATTACTCCCAAGGATGAATCAGACTTGCGGAGGTCTACAATGTTTTTTTCAGAGGTCTTGGCTGATTTCTTTTGATTTTCCCATGATGCCAAGAAAAGAGGCACTGAGTTTGAAGGTAGGTTTTTGAAATGCATCCACAGGTACACCTCCAATTGACTCAAATGATGTCAATTAGCCTATCGGAAGCTTCTAAAGCCATGACATAATTTTCTGGATTTTTCCAAGCTGTTCAAAGGCGCAGTCAACTTAGTGTATGTGAACTTCTGACCCACTGGAATTGTGATACAGTGAATTATAAGTGAAATAATCTGTCTGTAAACAATTTTTGGAAAAATTACTTGTGTCATGCACAAAGTAGATGTCCTAACCGACTTGCCAAAACTATAGTTTGTTAACAAGACATTTGTGGAGTGGTTGAAAACTGAGTTTTAATGACTAAGTGTATGTAAACGTCCGACTTCAACTGTACGTTGCATCCAGCAATGGAATAATCCCGAATTTTCTCCCCAAACAAAATGAAAAAGAACACAGTTTACTTTTTCATCAAACTATTCACATACAGAAAATGTGAAACTGTCATTGAGACCACCTCAATTTAATTTAGGATCAAAAACAAGACTTCTGTGTTGGCAACCATTTTTTATATAATTTATGACTCTAGGTTTCAGGAAATGGTAGTTACAGGTAAATTGTCCAACTTCCTTAAGCCTACATCAGCACCACCTTATCGGAAAATAAGGCGATAGCCCTGATTTGTACATTTAAATGTATTTCTAGTCAGCTACTAAAGAGTAGCCAATTACCAAGTACCCATGAATCTATAGCCTACCATTGTTACTGAGGCAGACTTCTACTCACATCATTATTAGGCTAAATAAGATCCATTTGCCTGTGATTTGAACAGTGTGGGTGTTGCACGCATGCCTTTTCTGGGGTCCGCGGGGCAGTTCCCCAAATGGCATCTAGCACCAGGCACTGCTAGTGATGTGGCAGTCTGACAAAGGCAAAGACGTGGAGTCCCAGATTGTTTAGATAAGCTACAGTAAGTGGCAGTGTTTAGAAACTTTCACTCAACTTGAGGTGAAGTTTGTGAAGTCCACTTCCCCCACTTGAAAAGGCTCAAGTTGTTTCTCCACAAATCATAAACCAATCGTTGGTGATGCGAAGGGAGCATGTGAGATATGAGCCAGGTTTAACTGCATTGGGCTCTATAACTGCACTTTAATGAGCACTGGTGAAGGCTTGTTAAGCATGTCCCTGATTTAATCACTATGAAGACATGAAAGTCAGGTTCGCTCAGTGGAAGTATTTTGGACTTAGCAAAGGAAAACAAAGTGATAAATGGAACCCTCAATTCTTCTTGGTGTTTTCAGCAATTAAGCCATAATTAATCAAATATAGCCAGCCATCATCAGCAAAAATGGTTGTACTAAGACTGCTTATTTTGAAGTATTTTGGTGCAAGGAAAAAGTGACTTTTTTGCTTTAGGGTTGTGATTTGCTGATTTGGTAAATACCAGTGAGCTTACATTTGCTTTTCAAGATACTGGTGATGACAATGAAGTGTCACGCTAAATGAGAGAATGAAAATGATCACCAAACAACTGTACATGTATGTCACCAAGGGAAAGTGTATTAGCCTAGTCCACATGTTGTTAAAAATGGATTAAAGCTGGAAAGATGTGTGTTACTGGCAAAAAATAAACATAACCACTGGAACAACTATACTTATATTTTACTGCACATTGGGGACACCAGCACATGCAGCCTACTCCACCACTTTGCCTGAGTTTTACGGAGTGACTGGGAGGAGCACACATGAGAATATACGTTTTTAATTGTGCCAGTAAACTGGGGTAAGGCAACACTGAAATGTGCTTGGTTGCCCTGGCAATCCTGCAGATCTAAATAAGAACTAGTTTGTTAGCTAATGCTTGTCAAGGGTAGCATTTAAAGGCAGAAAATATCAAACTAGGCCACATCCTTGACCACCCTTTGCCCTCCGTGTGTTCCATATATAGATTTGCCAAACTTGTTTTTCTACCCTTAGTTTGACCATTCTTTGTTGTTCCTATTTCTTGGGTCAGTTTTCGCAGGCGCAGGTTAAGCCTACAGCAGGACTAAAAAGCATTCTCAATAGAGAATATCCATATCGTTTTAGACCTGGTTTAGGCTTAATCTGTGTCTGGGAAACCGCCCCTGTACTCTGTTCCTTTACAACAACAAAAATGTATAGCACCCTTCAAATGTAATAAACACCAGAGCAGAACGGCTCCAAAGTATTTCTGAGCTGTGAGCCATCTATTTCTGAGCTGTGAGCCATCTATTTCTGAGCTGTGAGCCATCTATTTCTGAGCTGTGAGCCATCTATTTCTGAGCTGTGAGCCATCTATTTCTGAGCTGTGAGCCTTTTTAGATTTTTTTTAAAAATGTACTTATTCAACCAAACTAATGTTATAAATCACAACTTTAGCCATGGTCCATAGGTGCAATCTGTCAAGATTCAAACTGCTCTGATCAACGGGGTAGGGAAAAAAATGAAGTTTATGGCTTGGCATATACTAAAGCTGAGGAACTTACGCACATCCAGGTACTTTTTTTGCAGATGCTGGAGTTCTAGGTGAATCCCTGAAAAATAAGAAGGGAAACAGCGCACACTGCTGTTCATGTTCCCAGGTGATTTTGTGGCAACGTTTTGATCCTTAGGTCTCCACGGATCCCTGGTGAAGACCTAAGGGTCGACGCGTTCTAACAATAAAGTCCCCTGGGAACATGAACAGCAGTGTGCAGGTGTTTTCCTATGTATTTTTTCATAGACATGGCATGTGCCTTCAAATTCTATCTAATTAAAGTTTCCCTCACTACAGTCCACCGCAGCCGTGATGAGTGAGCCACGCCGTTTACCGACCTTTACCTCCTGAAATGGTATTTATTTTCTGAGTAACTACCTGGTCTAACACAAGGGCCCCAACTGAGTGGAAGGACACTTGCTTACCAAAGGGTATATTTTTCTCACCTCAGCTTATCTAAAGCCATCTGTGCGGCATTAAGTCATCACTGTCTACTTGGGTTCCTCAAGTGGATTTGCTTGGTGGTCATCCATATTTCATCCATCTGTAGCCATTCAGACTCTGGGCTAAAAGTAGTAATTGATCTGGTCGGGACTGCTCTTGATCAGGACGGTCACCAGACTTTGGCGCACTGTCAAATGAAAATGTTGGTACACTTGTGAAATTTGAATGAGCAAAATCATTTTTTCTTCTGTGACCTTCTGGTTGTAATATTTTTAAGCACGCATGTGCAATGGTTTAATCTTGCAGCCTACTTGTCATGAATTGAGCGTGTGCATGCAGCCCGTGTTGACATAGCAACGGTATCCATGTTTTTACAGCTTTGTAAAGCTACATGTTAAACTTGGTACCATGAAGTCATTCATGTCGTCACACACTGTATGTTCCGAACGATACGACAGTGGAAAACTGGGCAGAAAGGTCATTTGCCTGTCTAGGCTCATTTGCCTGTCCAGGCTCTCTGGTCTTTATTTCTAGCAGTCATTGTGGCCAGACTGCTACAGTTCTCTGAGTGCTCTGTGTTGTATCCACTATCCATAACTCTTGGTTTATTTCAGTGGCATGGCCATAGTTATCACCATTTTCTGCCTTTATGTTTTTTAAGTTTGTCTTTGAAATGAGGTAGAAGCTTTTTTTCAGGGTTGTGTCCATATACAGGAAGGGCACAATTTGCATCTGCTTGTCTCTGAGGAGTGTGTATCTCTAGTTGTGTCAACAGCATTTCCCATTTTCATTAGGGAGACACAGCTTCTTATTTGACCAATTAACATAAATACTCCATATTGTTAAGACTTTCAGGTTTTGGTTCTTGAATATTTTAATCCATTGTATGGTTTAGTTCATATTTTTGTTTGATAATGGCAAGTAGGGTAGGGTGCAAGTATGGTGACCAGTGTTGCGTAATAAATGTACGTCTGTTTTCATACGACTTCTGGTAAGGCATCATTCTTCAAAGGGTGGGAATGTACACTGTTATGTCTGACACTCCAAATTATGTCCCAGTTTAGTTTGTTCTTTGATCTGTGCTAGATTAGTGAGATTAGTCAAGCTTCTGTTTTGCATGCAACAATAACAGCAGAAGTGCAGGTGTAGGATCTTAATTTGACCCATATTGTCACATTTGAACATTTAGTCCGTAATGTTGCTTGATCAGTGGTTAGGCTTAGGTATTTTATTAGTAGCCCCATTTGCTGTCGCCAAGGCACCAGCTACTTCCCCTGGGCTGGCCAAAAGTAAGCTTCATGAAAAGTGCAATGCTGTTAATGTAACGGTGTGTTAGTGTTGGTTTTCAGTGAATTTATGTAAATCACGAAGCTCATCCGCATGTGCAGGAAATCTCTTGGCAACAAAAGATGGATGAAATTAAGATCCTACATCTGTACATACTGTGCAAAACCAAATAGACCAGAAAGTCATTGTAGACTTAAGCAGCCATACTTCTAAAATCTAGGCAGATTTGTTTCTTGAGGGTGGGAGGGTGGCAAGTTTATTTGATCAGAAACATGAGTTCAGCATGTTTATATTCATCAAGAGTCAAATGTTTCACTGACATGCAACCATTAGGTGGCCTCTTTAGGGGTGTGAAATGTCAGTTGTCATTCAGCACTATTTTCAGTATCCCTGTTAGCAATTCGGGTTTAACTGTGTTGCACTGTACGGTAGCACCTTGATGTTGCCATAAATCATACTGTATGATGGATCGCATGAATAGGGCTGGCACAATAAATGTATAACCGTGTAACCGACGGTTATGGATAAAGACCGTCACGAACAGCTCAATGAATGACCACAATGCAGCAGCAGCACACGTAGAAATAAAATGAATAGAACAGGCTTGGAACTTCTAACCCTGGCAGTTTGACTGGTAAACTCATGGGTACACTTGCAATGGCTGCCTGGTATTGTTATGCAATCATTTCCACGGTAATGTAGGATGTTCATTCAAATCATCCAATAGACGCGGCAAAGGGATCGATGGAACACAGACCTTTCCATTGACCAGGTGGCCGCACATTCAGCAAATCTGATCTACCAAAGTGGATATCCGTCAAATCTGTCACGGTAGATGTATTGTAACAGGTCACCAATGTGGTTACTTAAGTCTGATGAGGATATATTTGGCTGTTTTCGCTGCATAACTTTTAGATGTTGTCCCTTTTCAGATTTAGAAGAAGTGACTTCTAAATGCTAACTCCCATTCGTATAAGCTGGCAGCATAGCTAGCATACAGAAATCGGTGGTGGTAGTCTGTCTTTAATGCAGTTGATTGGTGACGATGACATGAACATGTGTTGACATCCATACAAGCATTATACTCCAATTTTTGCCTCAACAGTGTGACATACACATATAAACAATAGCCTAAATGTGGCCTAATTTTGCTGGGGGGGGAAATAAAGAGATTGGATCTTTCCCCCATGGCCTTTGCCGCCACACGTTTCCATGGCAATTCCATTGTTTTGGTCGAGTTCGATTGACCTCTTCACCGCATCTATGCGCTGTATTTTTTTGTAATGTCAGTTGAATCAACAGATCACAGCAAATATTTGAGCATATATTTCACTTCCTGCTTTGCTCCTATAGGTACACTTGCAATGGCTGCCAGTCCACCCGTTATGCCACCATTGACTTGAATGGAGACACCCATTCTCACAGCAAATATTTGAGCATATATTTCACTTCCTGCTTTGCTCCTATAGGTACACTTGCAATGGCTGCCAGTCCACCCGTTATGCCACCATTGACTTGAATGGAGACACCCATTCGCTTTCTATGGCAGCACATGCAGTAAGGAATGGAGGAGAGGAGAACATGTGCAGGTTTTTTTTTGCTACAGTGATTACTTGCCAATTACCGTCATCTTAAATTCAATGAACGTCATAGCCCTACCCATGAATCCCACTTACGGTGTCTCTACCACTACCTATAAATAACTGTCTCTTTTGGGGCTAGGGACATGCCCAGTGGCAGATCTGAAAGCATTGTTTATGGAGATTGTACCTTTAGACAGGGGGGGGGGGGATCATTCATCTCCTTAAGTGCCATAAGCCTCTGTCATTAAAACAGAACCTGGCTGGACTTGCTGCTTGTTGGGACTTTTCACTTTCTGTTTCAGTCCTTTTTGCCACCTTTTTCCCCCCTTCCTGACACAGCAGTTTTGTGACCAGTGGCTTCCACCTGGGAGGAGCATCAAACCGTTTGTATTTCTGTATTTTGAAAGTGAAATATCTTGAAAACTTGATTGCTAACATGCAAAACATTTTAGGACTATATCCGGGGCCTAAAATGAACACCCGCCAATGTCCACATGTGGGTAGATTTAGATCTAATTTACTTGAAAGGAAAGTCTACTGAACTGAGACTTTGTCCTTTTGTTTCTTGGCTTTTAAAAATGTTTGTTTTTCAATGTTTGAGTTTCAACTTTTAGGGAAGAGACGACAACGCGGCTACTAGTCCGACTCAATCTCACAGGCACAAATATGACTTGAGTTGCCTTACCATGGTAACCCTTAACAGGGCAGGTGAACATTTGTGTCTCATCTGTGAAATTTTGGTATTTTTTTTTATAAACAATATATACCACATTACTTCTTACTAGTAATACATTTTTTGTGTTTTGTTGGTGTAATTTTAGCTTTAAAAAAAGTATATTTTGGCTGGTAAAAATACTGAGTGGCTGGTAGCATTTTATATATATATGCCACATTAACAGGTGAACCAAAAAGTACATTTTAGGTTCTGACTATATCAACAATGGACTAAAATATATGTATTTATTTGTATAGTTTTTGTATGGAATTTTCCTTTAAAATACCACTTGTCAACTGAAAAATGATGCCCACAACTTAGGTTCTTCCTCTTCGCGACTTAGCTGTGCCAGACAGTCTGGTGTCCACTTGGCTAATTTAAAATAGGGGAAGCAAACTTATGTTGGATAATTAGTACATTTTCATAGATTTTTAGCTAGTCTGTGCAATTTAAAAAAAATCATATATAAATTTTTATAAATGGTATAAATATGACTGTATTTTTCAACCCCGCTTCCTCTGTTGCCCCAAGGTGACCACTAAAGTTTTGCTCTGCTACACGTTCCACTGCTTTGATTGGTGCAGCTAAAATTGTCTGCTATAATGAAAGGCACCTGTGAAAGAAAATTCAAGGAGCCATTGTTTATCTATTTTTTTTTGTGCCTTTTGTTACATTTGTATTGGTGTTTTGTGTCCGATGCGCTCAGGGTGTTGTTACTGTAATTTGTGGCGTGCATCACGAGCCTATCATTGTAGCCTATCATTTTACTTCCCCTGTGAGAACCATGAGCACGAGCTGACTTGGCTTTGCTGTACCGTAGTCGAAGCCCGCTAGCTGCCTACCTACCAAAGGTTGCATGCACCGTGTCTATTACAGTGTAGAAAAATGCACGTCTCTCAACCTTTCGACAGTTATCCATATTTCCGGAGCTTCATCCTTTATGTGTGTTTTTGGAAAATGCCAAAACTTTGGCGATAACAAAAGATGGCAAGGTCAAAGGTACTGGTTTCTATCTGTGGTGAAGTTTTCCATAAGTGCTTATGACAAATCCAGCTCCAAAACCTAGCCAGCTAGCTAATCTTTCGAATACAGTGTAGTGAAGAAAAAAAAACAGCAACAGAAAACATTAGCTACTGAAGCTAGATACAGTGCCTTGCGAAAGTATTCGGCCCCCTTGAACTTTGCGACCTTTTGCCACATTTCAGGCTTCAAACATAAAGATATAAAACTGTATTTTTTTGTGAAGAATCAACAACAAGTGGGACACAATCATGAAGTGGAAGGACATTTATTGGATATTTCAAACTTTTTTAACAAATCAAAAACTGAAAAATTGGGCATGCAAAATTATTCAGCCCCCTTAAGTTAATACTTTGTAGCGCCACCTTTTGCTGCGATTACAGCTGTAAGTCGCTTGGGGTATGTCTCTATCAGTTTTGCACATCGAGAGACTGAATTTTTTTCCCATTCCTCCTTGCAAAACAGCTCAAGCTCAGTGAGGTTGGATGGAGAGCATTTGTGAACAGCAGTTTTCAGTTCTTTCCACAGATTCTCGATTGGATTCAGGTCTGGACTTTGACTTGGCCATTCTAACACCTGGATATGTTTATTTTTGAACCATTCCATTGTAGATTTTATTTTATCATTTGGATCATTGTCTTGTTGGAAGACAAATCTCCGTCTCAGTCTCAGGTCTTTTGCAGACTCCATCAGGTTTTCTTCCAGAATGGTCCTGTATTTGGCTCCATCCATCTTCCCGTCAATTTTAACCATCTTCCCTGTCCCTGCTGAAGAAAAGCAGGCCCAAACCATGATGCTGCCACCACCATGTTTGACAGTGGAGATGGTGTGTTCAGGGTGATGAGCTGTGTTGCTTTTACGCCAAACATAACGTTTTGCATTGTTGCCAAAAAGTTCAATTTTGGTTTCATCTGACCAGAGCACCTTCTTCCACATGTTTGGTGTGTCTCCCAGGTGGCTTGTGGCAAACTTTAAACAACACTTTTTGTGGAATCTTTAAGAAATGGCTTTCTTCTTGCCACTCTTCCATAAAGGCCAGATTTGTGCAATATACGACTGATTGTTGTCCTATGGACAGAGTCTCCCACCTCAGCTGTAGATCTCTGCAGTTCATCCAGAGTGATCATGGGCCCCTTGGCTGCATCTCTGATCAGTCTTCTCCTTGTATGAGCTGAAAGTTTAGAGGGACGGCCAGGTCTTGGTAGATTTGCAGTGGTCTGATACTCCTTCCATTTCAATATTATCGCTTGCACAGTGCTCCTTGGGATGTTTAAAGCTTGGGAAATATTTTTGTAACCAAATCCGGCTTTAAACTTCTTCACAACAGTATCTCGGACCTGCCTGGTGTGTTTCTTGTTCTTCATGATGCTCTCTGCGCTTTTAACGGACCTCTGAGACTATCACAGTGCAGGTGCATTTATACGGAGACTTGATTACACACAGGTGGATTGTATTTATCATCATTAGTCATTTAGGTCAACATTGGATCATTCAGAGATCCTCACTGAACTTCTGGAGAGAGTTTGCTGCACTGAAAGTAAAGGGGCTGAATAATTTTGCACGCCCAATTTTTCAGTTTTTGATTTGTTAAAAAAGTTTGAAATATCCAATAAATGTCGTTCCACTTCATGATTGTGTCCCACTTGTTGTTGATTCTTCACAAAAAAATACAGTTTTATATCTTTATGTTTGAAGCTTGAAATGTGGCAAAAGGTCGCAAAGTTCAAGGGGGCCGAATACTTTCGCAAGGCACTGTAAGGTTAGCATGCTAGCTAGATACACTTTCAGCTGTCAGTGCCCTATTTGTGGATATTTCTTCACTCCATGTGGAAATCACCTCACCATTCCATCCCACCCCCAATTATAAGTAGCCTGAGTCATTCTTTGGAGGTGGCACCTAAACGAGCATTTTCGCTCTAGAACAGGAATTACATTGAAATAGGGGCGGCATTGCCCTCTGAGGTCCTTTAACGTAACAGACACATGCATCTCATGGGCATGGGCATCTTGTAATCGGAGTATTCCCACTAGATAATATTAGAGGGCTAGCGTTATGTATGGGCATTAGGGTTATCTTTTGCAATACTAGGCCATGCCATGATATTTGCAGCAAATAATCCAGGTTTTTCACCCTGATGTGTATGGGGAGTATAAAATGAGATGAGGCTTCACTTCCCTGAAGATCAGATCCTAAATGCAGCTCTACCCAACTCTTCTTTTTCTAAGATGTCCCATGCTAAATATAGTCTTAGTTTTATATAATGACAGATTGCAATGTCCACACTTTTGCCTTTTGGGGGGAGAGTGATTATGCAACTGGCATCAGTTTCCCCAAGCTATAGTAACTGCACATTGGTGTCCCAAATTCACTATCCATTCATCTGAATTGCCATCTGTTGTTCTTCGTGTATCACTTTTCTGTCTCTTCTTTTTTTAAATACACTGAACCAAAAATATTTTACTGAGTTACAGTTCATATAAGGAAATCAGTCAATTGAAATAAATTCCTTAGGCCCTGATCTATAGGAATACAGATATGCATCTATTTGTCACAGATACGTAAAAAAAAAAAAAAAAATTGGGGGCGGGGATCAGAAAACCAGTCAGTAAATGGTGTGACCACCGTTTGCCTCATGCAGCGTGACACATCTCTTTTGCATCTAGTTGATCAGGCTGTTGATTGTGGCCTGTGGAATGTTGTCTCACTTCTCTTCAATGGCTGTGTGAAGTTTCTGGATATTGGCGAGAACTGGAACATGCTGTTGTACACGTCGTTCCAGAGCATCCCAAACATGCTCAATGGGTGACATGTTGGTACATTGGGACATTTTCAGTTTCCAGGAATTGTGTACAGATCCTTGCAACATGGGGCCGTGAATTATCATGCTGAAACATGAGACGATGGCGGCGGATGAATGGCACGACAATGAGCCTCAGGATCTCTTCATGGTATCTCTGTGCATTCAAATTACCATCAGCAAAATCCCAAATTGTGTTCGTTGTCTGTAGCTTATGCCTGCCCAAACCATACAGCCACAATGGGGCACTCTGTTTACAACGTTGACATTAGCAAACCGCTCACTCGCACGACGCCATACACACTGTTTGCCATCTGTACAGCACAGTTGGAATCGAGATTCGGCAGTGAAGAGCACACTTCTTCAGCGTGCAAGTGGCCATCAAAGTTGAGCATTTGCCCATTGAAGTCTGTTACGACGCCGAACACGCAGATGAGCTTCCCTGAGACAGTTTCTAACAATTTGTGCAGAAATTCTTCAGCCTTGTATTGTCCCCAGCACAAGGTGCAGCTGTGTAATGATCATGCTGTTTAATCAGCTTCTTGATATGCCACACCTGTCAGGTGAATGGATTGTCTTGGCAAAGGAGAAATGCTCACCTAACAGGGATGTAAACAAATTTGTGAACAACATTTTTGAAAAATAATCATTTTTTTTCTGGGATGTTTTATTTCAGCTCATGAAACATGGGACCAACACTTTACATGTTGCGTTTATATATATTTCTCAGTATATCTCAATATTTCCTCACAACAGACTTGGTGAGCTGGTGTCTTTTTGAAAGGTGCTTATCTCTGTGGAAGGACTTGCCTTCATAATGTCTGTGGTATCAGGTGCCAGGGTGGCAGACATCAGCCCCAGGCCTTCAGTTTTCGCATGCTCTCTTGTGGTCTTAATCACATGCAAATCCCCGCCTAGTATCATCTTTTTAAACTCAGACACTAAAGGATACTGGCTGCTGATGACAGATGGCACCCAATCCTGAAGACACAGATGTATGTTGAACCATCTTACAAAATGTTTGTTTCCAGAAGGAAAAACAGATAAAATAAGAGTCTTTGGCTTTCTTGAACCATGCCATTATTGTTACCATGGGTCACAAATTAAGATTATCCTCGTCTTTTTGCTGGCCTCAAAGAGATAGAGAAATGCGTCATGGGACATGATGCAGCAATTTGTGGTCAGTCTTCTAAAAATGGCCAATGCTCGGCCGCTGGTGGCAGTTGCCACATTTTCCCCAGGGTACAAGCAGGTGGAGCCAAACATATCCCCATGTTACCCTAGATTATAGCTTCCCTCTAAACGATTTATACACGGTCATGTAGTTGTTATCTATTAACGTCAATTAGGACTACGTAAATGCAGTGTATCTTCGTTTTGATAACCTATGTCTTCCCTGTTGATTCTGTTGATGGTAAGGAAAATGCTTGTGCGACTCAAGCTCTTTCCCCTTCACTTGTGTTGCAGCTGTTTGTACGTTGACTGAGCACTGCCCTAATTTGCACTGTAACCGTTGATTTGTTCATCCTGTCGTCGGTCTTTGATGTCTGTGAGAGAGAGAGCGAGAGAGAGAGCTGGTCTGTTGGACGTGGTGCTGGCCTCCGATGCTGGGCAGTGCTCCAATCAGGCCTCCCCCTCTTACTGTTACTGTGCCCAGCCCCAGGCTTCAGATGGAAGGGAGCATTCCCCACATATTCACTTTTAAAGCCACGTAAACACACACACACACACACACACACACACACACACACACACACACACACAGGTTGATAGATCGATCAAAGGGTCCTCTTCTCTGTGCGCCACAATACCACTATGCCCCTAAAATAATTTTGGGGCTGACTGTTTGAACAGCTCTGATGCATCAAGCTAGGCAAATGAATAAGGAAGGATATGACTTCTCCTTTACAAGTTCAACCAGAGAGGAAGGGAGGAAGCGAAGCCTATTCAAGTTGTGAGTGTTTTGAAGGCATCAGTGTATCCGTATCTTGAGTTTTAAACGTGAGAATCATTGGATACAGTAGGTACAGTGTATAGCCGTGTTTAACGCTCTGTCCCAAGTGGAGCCCTATATAACGCACTACTTTTGACTGGAGACGTATGGGCCCTGACCAGAGTCATTTGGGCCCTGGTCAAAAGTAGTGCACTACATGGGGAATAGTGTCTTATTTGGGACGCGACCTGGGTGTCTTAACTGTAGCAGGGTGGCATTCCAGAGGGAGAGTGGGGTCCTGCAGGGTCCACCCAGCAGAGGTTGTCAGGCGGGCCAGGCAGACACTTTGTACGCTGGCCAGGGCGGCCTGTTCTGTTTATTTGGAGATTAAATGGAGTGTGAGGAAAAACACTGGCGGGAACGACGGGCCTGGAGATCACAGCCAGATGTTTGTGAAATGATCCCAGCACCCTTTTTTCATAATTTCATAAAACTACTGGAGGATATCACATTAATCCGTTTGGCCCAGTGTTTATCAGTTGTGTAGTCTTTCATAGGACACAATTGAATGAGAATCTGAAGAGTTGGTTGTGAGACTGATTTGGGCTGTTCAGTATCTGTTTTTTTTTTTGTTGGTCCAATGCTGCCCTCTGCTGTTAAAGTCAGCTTTACAACATTTTTAACATGATAAATAAAGCTTCCACAGAAAATCTGTTGTATATTTGTTTTCCTTTTGGCCTTACTAAATATATGCTTTTCTGTGCAATGCATGCTTTGTTATTTTGGAAACATTCGGAGTGTCTGATCTCGGGTACCAATCTCCCCTGTCGGAAGACTTGTACTTCATTAGGGTTGGTCTTGTTCTTGCTTAATGCAATGTTTCTGTTGTACCACATGATGGCAGCATGCGCAAATCTTTCACAGCCTGGAAGTCCTGTTTGTTTTGTGGAAGCGGAGGGTCATTTTCAGTACAGAGAGGAGCTTGACAAAAATGTTTATTTTCTTTACACCATGTGGGAGCTGTTACAGATGCCCTTTAGTCTTTCACCTGTATATATGCATGTTGCATATGGAAACACAACTCCTTCATAGTACGCGGATGTGAGACTGTTTGTATTTGGCATTTCACCCCCGACGCATTGACATTGCATTTGACTAGGTAGAGATTTAAAAAAAAAAAAAAAAAAAAAATGTCATCCTTATTTAACTAGGCAAATCAGTTAAGATCAAATTCTTATTTACAATGGCGGCCTACCCCGGCCAAATCCGGACGACGATGGGCCAATTGTGCGCCGCCCTATGGGACTCCCAATCACGTCCGGTTGTGATACATCCTGGAATCGAACCAGGGTCTGTAGTAACACCTCTAGCATTGAGATGCAGTGCCTTCGATTGCTACGCCACTCGGGAGATCTAGGATCAGCTTCCCCTCCCATCATCCTAACCTTAACCATATAGTGGGGAAGATGCTAAACTGACCCAAGATCAGCGTCTAGGGGCAACTTAACCCTACTCCCACGCTATGCAGCTAGCTATTTATCCATGAGCCTCTGGTGTTTGTAGCTTATGATGACCTCTGGTGAGGTGAGGCCTGTGTTGCCTTGAAAGAGGGAGTAGAGAATAGGGTGAGTGGGTGTGAGTGTGCTCTCCTATCCCTGCTGGCTGAAGTTTGGGCACTGTGACGCTTCCTCCCTAAGTGCTCCTCCCATCTCCTCTCTGTGCCAGGATAAACTCCTGGCCTGATGAATACACTCCCTACTCATCTGCACCCGGGATGTTTCCCTAAGCCTTCTTTTCTCCTACTCGTGAAAAAAAGCAGCGCCACTTCTCACGTATATTGGCCCGCATTTTAATGCTCCACAGCAAATTCAACTATGTCCGGTTTCAATAAGCTTGCATATGTGTCCATGTTCATTTTCAATTTGGCCTTAGACTTGTCGTATTCACAGGAGACAATCAAATGCATTCCTGTTCGGGTACTTCGATGCGACATGTTCCGTGGATTCCTCTCCTCAGACAACGTAGTAGAAAAGTGTGTGTTGCCGTGCTGTATCAAATGACTCCCTCACATTATAATGTATTTATTGCTTTTGATGCTGCCATTCATCAGGCTTTTTTCAGTACGGACGGTCAAGTGGGATGGTTTGACTGAGATCAGAGCAGGGTACCATATTTACCTCTGGCCTACTATCTTGGGCGCAGCAGGGGATCTTTAAAGAGCAGGCTGCCCGAACCGCTGTCTCTCTGTGGGGGTGGGAGATGACCCACACATTCCCCTAACCGCCTGCTGCTTCCTGTGACATGGCTCAGGGAGTGGGTGTCCCAGACAGTCCTAGTGCCGTTGTACTAATCGGTTTCCCCCGTCCACTCTGTTTCATTCTACATGAGCTAGTCCTTTCCTTCATTCCAATCAGACCAGTCAGCGTCAGAGTGTCTCAGGACAGTGTTTCATTATCCTGGGAAGACTTAGGCTGCATCACACATGGTCCCCTATTCCCTTTATAGTGCACTACTTTTTACTTTTTGATCAGGGCCCATAGGGCTCCGGTCAAAAGAAGTGCCCTATATAAGGAACAGGGTGGCATTTGGGATGCATACTAAGTGTGTCTGGTGCTTATTATTCTCTAATGAAAACCATAGACTGGCTGAGAGCCTTCGAACTTCAAACAGACAATCCACTGGGTTAGAAGGGGAGTTGTGTCTGTCTTCTGACCTGGCCTGCCAGGATGTCACACAGCCATGTTGAATATTATTCATCCACTTGGTCAGGGCTGTCTGCCAAATGACTTTTGTAATACTCCAACCTTTACGTGGAAAATCGAACGAGCAGAAGATCATCACTTAAATGTTACTCACAAGTTGTTGTTTATGAGAAAAATAGATGCTCTGTGTCTCGATGATTGTTTCACAAAGTCTTAGAGGAAGACCGCTTTTTAAAAAGAGAGAGCGGTTTGCTAATGTTCAACACTCACCGTTGAATTGTTGTCATGAAATTGCTTTGTTCTCTGTCCAGGCATGCTTACCCTCTGTGTGTGTGTGTGTGTGTGTGTGTGTGTGTGTGTGTGTGTGTGTGTGTGTGTGTGTGTGTGTGTGTGTGTGTGTGTGTGTGTGTTTTTCTTCTTCTTCAATCTACACACAATACCCCATAACGACTAAGCAAAAACTGTTTTTTTCTTTTGACATTTTATTTAAGAAAATAAAAAACTGAAATATGACATTTACATAAGTATTCAGACCTTTTGCTATGAGACTCGAAATTGAACTCAGCTGCATCCTGTTTCCACTGATCATCTTTGAGATGTTTCTACCACTTGATTGGAGTCCACCTGTGGTAAATTCAATTGATTGGACATGATTTGAAAAGCACACACCTGTCTATATAAGGTCCCACAGTTAACAGTGCATGTCAGAGCAAAAGCCAAGCCATGGGTTCAAAGGAATTGTCTGTAGTGCTCCGAGAGAGGATTGTGTTGAGGCACAGATCTGGGGAAGGGTACCAAATAATTTCTGCAGCATTTGAAGGTCCCCAAGAACACAGTGGCCTCCATCATTCTTAATTGAAAGAAGTTTGGAACCACCAAGACTCTTCCTAGAGCTGGCTTCACAGCCAAACTGAGCAATCAGGGGAGAAGGGCATTGGTCAGTGAGGTCACTCTGACAGAGCTCCAGAATTCCTCTGTAGAGATAGGATAACCTTCCAGAAGGACAACAATCTCTGCAGCACGCCACCAATCAGGACTATTGAAGAGTGGCCAGACAGAAGACACTCCTCAGTAAAAGGCACACGACAGCCCGCTTTGAGTTTGCCAAAAGGCACCTAAAGGACTTTCAGATCATGAGAAACAACATTCTCTGGTCTGACTCTTTGACCTGAATGCCAAGCATCACGTCTGGAGGAAACTTGGCACCATCCCTACGGTGAAGCATGGTGATGGCAGCATCATGCTGTGGGGATGTTTGTCAGCGGCAGGGACTGGGAGACTAGTCAGGATCGAGGGAAATATGAACAAAGCAAAGTACAGCGAGACTCTTGAAGAAAACCTGCTCCAGAACGCTCAGAAACTCAGACTGGGGGCGAAGGTTCACCTTTCAACATGACAATGACCCTAAGCACACAGGCAAGACAATGCAGGAGTGGCTTCGGGACAAGTCTCTGAATGTCCAGAGAAGTCTCTGAATGCCAGGCAATTTATAAACTTGCATTTCTTTGAGACTAACATTTAGTTTTCAACAGCAGAGATTTGTATAAACCTTGCTGTCTGTCTGCGTTGTGTTGTTGCCTAGCTCCTCTGAACAACAGTGACCTGACGAGAGAGCACATGTTCTATGCCAGGTGAAATCGCGCCTCATTAGCTCATTGTTATGGATTTATCCAATTAAATATCACTAGAAAATAGCTTATGCAAAGGCAGCTACTTTGTTGTTATTCTGGCTGCACTGTTTGACGTGACTAAATTAGTCGTAGTTGGCTAACTAGCAAGCAAGGATGAACGACTGGGTAGCGTCTCTGGCAACCGAATCGATAAAACGAACGATCAGCCGGCTTGGGTAGCAACCCTAGATTTGTGTCGGGACTATATCTTGTGGAAGGACGAAATAGTATGAATAAATTCATCAAAACAACGTTTTTAATGAAAATGTCAATCATTATTATTATTAGTAGTAGTATTTGAATATGTTAGTAACCCTTTGTATAAAAATGATAATGCCCTATATGGCCCGTCCTCAACCCGTGCCATATGTCTCCCAAACACAGGCTTCGAGGGCATTATCACTCAAAATAATGCCCTCTCTAGAATGCCCTTCAAGCCAATCAGAAAGGAGTATTCAACAATGCCATGGTATAAGTGAAGTTATTGCATGTGCATGGTTAGATGTTTTTTTGTTTTGTTTGCCTGTCCCTCAGAGGATGCAGGATGGTACTTCCCCAGTGTAAAGAGGGACCCTGGCCGTTACCTGCAGCCCTGCTCAGAGTCCGTCAAGACCTGGCTGAGGAGCATGAAGAGTGCTGGGAAGGTCCTCCTGCTGATCACCAGCTCCCACAGTGACTATTGCAGGCTCATCTGTGACCACATCCTGGGGTGAGTTAGTAGAGGGAATCGGTCTGGAGACCAGACCAGAGACCACACACTGCACTGACCGCATCCAGCCAGGTCCCAGGTTCCAGGGCCCAGCCAAGACCCAGCCTTCCTGTCTTTACCACCGTGTACCAACACTGCTTTTGACCAAATACCAATTGACACACTAGTCCCTAAATAATGCACAAATTTTTGACCAGGGCCTATAGGGCTTTGGTCAAAAGTAGTGTACTATTTAGGGAATAGGGTGCCATTTGGGATACACAGCATAAACCACACCTCACTGGGGCCAGGCACTAACCAAACTGGTTGAGCCCCAATATGGGAGAGAATACCAGTCGGGGCTAAAGTCCAGACTTTTTTAATGGTTTTATGATGAGCCCCGACTGGTTTCAGCCCTACTGGGTCTTCTCCCGCAACCCACATTGCGTACAGCTCCCATATGCCTCTATCCCTCATTCCTTCAGTCACCCCCGGTTTTATATGGCTGTCTTGGGTTACAATCACCATCACACACCACTCACACCCTGGTCAGCTAGCCTGCTGACCAGCACACCCTCTCACCACTGTGCCCTGTCCGCTCTCATTCCCACCCAGCCCAGCAGAGATACAACAGCACATTAAACTAGTAAGTCTTCCCTATAACTTTGCCTGACCATATGCAATGGTGATGTTTGTCCTAGCCTGCTCTCCATAGACTCATTATTACTAGCTGTGGGCTGACCTAGACCAGAGGACTGGACTGTGTCAGTGGTGCCTCTCTCTCTCTGCAGTGTACACTATGTGGTCTAGGGTTATTGTTCTAGCCTAAACCCTCTTACACACTCGGTCAGGAGGCAAGAGGACGACTCGCGGAAAGCAGACTGGTGCTGTGGCTGAATAGAATGCCTTAGTGAAGTGTCTCTGCCCAATATCTAAACAGCTAACAGACACACTCACACGTCACCAGTATTACTTCACAGTGGAGAACTTGATCATGAGTATTAATCCATCCAAGGCCATAGCCTAGCTAAAGTAAGATTTGATGCCCATCTGGTAAGAAACCAACCACACAGATGATCTATTCTTCTGCTCCACTCTGCTATTATAGCTGACCGTTATGGAGAGTTAGACTCAGGGGAGAGAGGGGCAGTGGGGGCTGAAATCAACCGTTTGTTCTGAATGTCTACCAGGTCTCCGGGGACCTCTATGGCCCAGACTTTCCCCCATAGCCATTTCCTGTCAAACAGCCTGGCCTGGCTCGGCCCGGTCTCTGTTGTTCCTCCCCCCCCCCCCCCCCCTTCCCCTTCCCCTGTCTCTCCTCCACTGTTTCACTGGCCGCCCCCTTTCCTCCTCGTCACCTTTAACCCTCCGACATATGTCACCTCCCAAGGAGCCGCCATGTCAGAGGTGGGAGCCCGACTGTGTGTGTGCAATATAGTGTGTTCAGAGAATCAGTTTACAAGGACTGAGGACTGTGTGTGCAATATAGTGTGTTCAGAGAATCAGTTTACAAGGCCTGAGGACGCCTGATTTATGTTGCGATAACTGAGGCGAGGAAATCGCGCAGGCTGCGTCTTGTGGAGGCTCTGGGATAAGCTTTGCTTTGTTCTGCTGTACGGGCTGGCCTGCATGCTAATCCTCCTGTGTGTTGTGTTGTTGTCCACAGTAGCTGTTGTGGTAGGACAATGTCTGGCTTCACAGTCAACAGACTCAGATGTGTGACTCTTTCTCCTGCAGCCCCAGGCTGGAGTCTATGAGCTATATGCTTTTCGACACCTCTATAATGCATAGGCACTCCCCAGTGAAGAATGCCCTCTCACCTGATCTGACTTCTGTTTTCCGTCAGGAAGAACAACTCGTTTCTCCTGCCCTCTTAAAAGCCCACGCTTTTCTCGGTAGAGCAGTCTGGCAAATGTAGCCCTGCGGGCTGTGGGCCAGGGACGGAGAGCAGTCAGAAGTGTCACAACAAGACCAGGGCTGCCAGTCAGGCCCCTACCAACCAGGACACATGGTCTGCTCCAGGAGTATCTAGGTGACTCCTTGGCATGGCCAGCCGTGGGAAGATGAAACCATAAGTCTACAACAGATATTTTTTATACTTCCCTGCTATGCTTTTTGCTGGCTTGAATAGGATGTAGCGATAATGTTATGCTATGTCAGGAATATGTTTGACTAGCTCCTAAGGATGCAACCCTGGTCTGTATGTCTGCTAGCTAGTGCTTGGAGCTGGACACTGATGCTGACCTAGTGTTAATAATCCCTATGAGTGTATGTGTTTGTCTTTTTTTGGTCTGTTGTGAGTTTATTTCTCTCTGGGGAAATGTTGATATTGTTCCCTAACATTTCCCTCCGTTCCCTTTCCATAAATGCACTGTTTGTGGTTGACTGGTTTTCATCAGCTCCCTAATGTTTAGTTCAAGCAATGTTTTTTTTTTAAATGATCTTGTGCTAAACAGGAACGGCGTCCAAACTTTGACCTTACACTAAGCCTGTATTTGTTTGTAATAATCAGATGGATCGTTTCTCATTGGCTATTGCAGGAAGGACTGGGAGGAGCTGTTTGACATCATCATCACCAACGCCTTGAAGCCTGGGTTCTTCTCCCTGGTGCCCCAACAGAGGCCCTTCAGGACTCTGGGTGAGTTCCTGCCGGCCTGCCTATCTGTATGTCTGCATTTTCACACAAGATACCCGATGTACAGTACACTTCACAGCAACACTAAGCACTGTGGAACAGCCCTTTGCCTTCATCAAAAAGGGCTTTGCAGGGCTGTAGATTTTACACCCCAGTGGGATCTCATGATGGTGATTACTGAAACTTATCGTGGGGGGCAGGTCTCAGGTTGGACTCATTGGCAGTCAGGATTGTTAGTCTCCATTGAGTGATGTTAACACACCAGGTTCCCATTATCCGACAGTCAGGAGATAAAGCTTTGTTCAGAGATAAAATACTAGTTCTTCCAACTAGCATAGAGGTGAGTCTTCAGATGTTTAAGGATTTTTAAAAATATTTATTTTTATTTAACTAGGCAAGTCAGTTAAGAACAAATTCTTATTTATAATGACAGCCTAACTCGGCCAGACCCTCCCCTAACTCGGACGACGCTGGGCCAGTTGTGCGCCGCCCTATGGGACTCCCGATCACGGCCGGTTGTGATACAGCCCGGGATCAAACCAGGGTCTGTAGTGGCGCCTCTAGCTCTGAGATGAAGTGCCTTAGACCGCTGCGCCACTCGGGATAATTAGGAGTACGAAACTAGGGTATTTGGTGCAGTTTCCTGTTGCAGAATCACTTTTCTGGTTCTAATAAAATCAGAATACTTGTGGAGTTGGAGTCCAGAAAAAAAATCTGTGCATCTAATAATCTCTCAAAACCCAAGTGAAACCAGTAGGATAAACTAGCATCAAGACAGGTGGTGAACATCAATCTACAGATGTAGGATCTTCATTTGAGCCAATCTGCTACAGCAGGAGAATAATCCTGCAGCGACAGAAAAAGTGAATTTTTTTGTGATTTTTTTCATTTATGGACGTTTTTGTAGGGGAAAACCAAGTCTGAAATTTCAATATGGGAATTACAAACTTCAAGAAGCCTTTTTAAACCTCCAAATACACTACAAGTTTAAATGTACTGCATTGCAGAAAAGTGATCCTGCAACAGGGTGATCAAATTAAGATCCAACATCTTTTTTTGTTCATATTAGCTGTCAGTATTTTCTAATATGATCTGTGATCCACACATGGTCCCAGTTGTCCTGCTCAGGCAGCTTATATTTAATCCCGATCGGTTCCTGAAGGTGTGCACCGGCTCTGGAATGCTCCCCCATCTGGACCGCGTTCCCGCCAGGAATAACACTGGAGCGAAGCATTATGTGTTGAAACACAATGACCAAGCCGCTCAAATATTCACTCCTCCTCCAGCCCTCGCCACGTTGGCAGATATAGCCTCAGTCAGTGGCTGGTTCTGTTCCATACTGGAGAGATATCTGATTTGATTTTCTTATTTCATCCATACAGAGATATTGGCCTCTGGGATATAACATCAATGTTGTGCACTACTTATGTGCCTCTATTGTAATGTTCTAAGTGTTGCTATAGTGATGCTGTTAAGTTGATCGGATAAAGCTGAGTTGACAAGGTCCGTCTTAGCTCAGGAGGTCAAAGGCTAGTTTACTATCAGAAGGTTGAAATCTTGTCCACATATACCGTGGGGACCGAAATGATTGACACCCTTGATAAAGATGAGAAAAAAGGACCGTAAAATAAATAATTAAAATACTGAGCTGTATTGTATGCTCCAAAGAAATGAGGAAACTATATTATTTTATACTAATACAATTGACCAGAGAAATATATTTTGTTTAACAGGTAACATTTTTCTTCTCTCAAAAAGGTAGGGGTCAAAATGATTGACACCCCTGTTTTCAATATCTTTTGATACAGTACTTTACCTTGTGAAGATAACGGCACTAAGACTTTTTCTTAAATGTTTTATGAGATGGAGAACACATTGGGGAGGGAACTTAGATCATTCCTCCATACATAATCTTTCCAGATCCTTGATATCCTTTGTCTGCGCTTGTAGACTGTCCTCTTCAATTCAAACCACAGGTTTTCAATGGGTTCGGAGACTGAGATGCCCATTGCAAAATTTAGATTTTTGTGGCCAATTAACCATTTCTTTGTGGATTTTGATGTGTGCTAAGTTATTGTCTTGCTGGAAGATCCATTTGTGGCCAAGTCTCAGTCCCGTTATCCTCGCAAGGTGAGGTATTGAAAACGGGTGGAAAATATATATATATATACTTTTGAGAAAAACTTGTATTTATTGTTAAACAAAATCTCTTTCTCTAGGCAATTGTATTAGTATAATTCCCCAAAAAACTTTACCATACAATATAACTCAGTATTTGAATTATGTATTTGATAGTTTTTTGCTGATCTTTATCAAGGGTGTCAATCATTTCGGACCCCACTGTATGTATATATAGTCCAGTTTAATTTGTTGACATTTGGACACCTGCTCTTTCCATGATATAGTAGACTGACCAGGTGAAAGCTATGATCCCTTATTGATGTCACTTGTTAAATCTGTGTAGATGAAGGGGAGGAGACAGGTTAAAGAAGGATTTTTAAAGCCTTGAGACAATTGAGACATGGATTGAGAATGTGTGCCATTCAGAGGGTGAATGGGCAAAACAACAAGAACTGCAACGCTGCTGAGTTTTTAACACTCAACAGTTTCCGGTTTGTATCAACAATGGTCCACTGCCCAAAGGACATCCAGCCAACTTGACACAGCTGTGGGAAGCATTGGAGTCAACAAAGCCAGCATCCCTGTGGAACACTTTCGACACCTTGTAGAGTCCATGCCCTGACAAATTGAGGCTGTTCTGAGGGCAAAAGGGGGTGCAACTCAATATTAGGAAGGCGTTCCTAATGTTTTGTACACTCAGTGTATGTATGCAGTTTTATGTCCAGAAATATTCAAGAGGTTATATGTTATTTTAATGCTCACTAATTCTGGACCTACCTAAAAAAAAATGTAATCTCAATTTAGATATTTTTTTCGAACATCAGCCTCATTTGATGGAGTGGCTCAAATACTGTATGTGTGTCATTAAATGGGTTCCTACACAGGACAGGAGTAGCTACATTATATAATTCATAAGAGCTCACTTCCTGCCAGGTACTGTATTAGACTGAGAGGTTTTATAAACCAATCCTTTACTTTGGCTGCTAGCATCAGACTCCTCCCAGCCTCTTATTAAGCGTGGGTTGCGTCCCACACGGCACCCTATTCTCTATATATTGCACTACTTTTGAACAGAACCCTATGGACCCTGGTCAAAAGTAGTGCACTGTATAGGCAGTAGGGTGCCATTTGAGACGTGACCATGGCCTTCAGCAGCCATTTGTCCAGAGGATGCCAGATCTCTCTAAATATTTGCTTGGTTACAGTGAAAACGCCACAGGATTTCACATCCTAACAGGTGACCAGTATTCTTTGTGTGCGCGCGCACACCTGTGTGTTTCTGTGCTTAGTTTTTCTGGGGTTCCAGAGACCACATACTCCTCATTCCACTTTCTCTTAAGGTCCCTGCATCCTCACAGCTGTTATACTGTGTCTGTCTGTCTGTCTGTCTGTCTGTCTGTCTGAATTGCACAAACTAAAGTCTGTGCTTTGTCTCTCTCTTCTGCCACAATATTTATAGCATATTTAACCTTAGCGTGAACCTGGTGCAGCCCACTCTGTCAAGGACTGTCTTTTTCTAAAAAAGAAGGTAGAGGTTCTCTTGCTGCTGGTCTTAAGCACCCATCAGTCTCATAAAGACTGTTTTCTTCTCCTGTCCAGAAGTGCAGTCACCCACTTCAAAGTGGTTCCTAAAAGCTGGGCAGCAAAGGGTATACTTTAGCAATAAGGTCCGAGGATGTGTGGTATATGGTCAGTATACCACAGCTAAGGGCTGTTCTTACACACGACGCAACGCGGAGTGCCTGGACACAGCCCTTAGCTGTGGTATATTGGTCATATGTCACAAACCCCCGAGGTGCCTTATTAGTATTATAAACAGGTTACCCACATAATCATAGCAGTAAAAATACATGTTTTGTCATGCCCGTGGTATACGGTCTGATATACCATGGCTGTCAGCCAATCAGCATTCAGGGCTCGACCCACCCAGTTTATAAGGTACTAAACTCAGCAAAAAAAGAAACGTCCTCTCACTGTCAACTGCGTTTATTTTCGACGATAAACACAAATCCGACCATCACCCCTGGTGACACAAAACCGTGCTTTTTTGCCAGTCCTGTCTGGTCCAGTGATGGTGGGTTTGTGCTCATAGGCAACGTTATTTCCGGTGATGTCTGGTGAGGACCTGCCTTACAACAGGCCTACAAGCCCACAGTCCAGCCTCTCTCAGCCTATTGCGGACAGTCTGAGCACTGATGGAGGGATTGTGCGTTCCTTGTGTAACTCGGGCAGTTGTTGTTGCCATCCTGTACCTGTCCCGCAGGTGTGATGTTCAGATGTGCAGATGTTGTTACACGTGGTCTGCCACTACGAGGACGATCAGCTGTCTGTCCTGTCTCCCTGTAGCGCTGTCTTAGGCGTCTCACAGTACAGACATACCAATTTATTGCTCTGGCCACATCTGCAGTTCTCATGCCTCCTTGCAGCATGCCTAAAGCACGTTCACGCAGATGAGCAGGGACCCTGGGCATCTTTCTTTTGGTGTTTTTCAGAGTCAGTAGAAAGGCCTCTTTAGTGTCTTAAGTTTTCATAACTGTGACCTTAATTGCCTACCGTCTGTAAGCTGTTAGTGTCCTAACGACCGTTCCACAGGTGCATGTTCATTAATTGTTTACGGTTCATTGAAAAAGCACGGGAAACCGTGTTTAAACCCTTTACAATGAAGATCTGTGGAGTTATTTGGATTTTTATGAATTATCTTTGAAAGTAGGGTCCTGAAAAAGGGGACATTTCTTTTTTTGCTGAGTTTATTTACTCAATGGAGATTCCAGCAGGCCTAAACCCTAGCTGTTTAACTGAGTTCTCTTTTCAGCTAAACATTAGATTTGTTTTCGAGGAACTTTCTGTGATCTCCCCGCCTTGCAGTTTCTAGAGTGTGTGTAATGCTCTAGAAGTTGTGTGGTGGTTTACATTCCAGCCTCTCTCTATCTTGTTTTGGCTGTCTTCCAATGCCCCCTTGCTCAAACTGAAGCAGACTGGGGTTATTGCTAAGCAGCAGCCAAACAGCCAAAACCAAAACCCCTCCAATCAACTAGGAATGACTAAGTGAAGGGTATTTGGCTGTTGTTGAGCATCAAGACATAAACCATGTACCTGAAGCCTGGAAAGACCCTAGAGTGTTATTTATGTAAATACTTCTATGAGGTCATTGACACGCTTTCTTGTACTGATTGATGTGTGACCTCTGTGACTTCTATGAAGTGTTCCTCTTCACTGAGAAGCCGACACATTGCCTGGTGGCTGAGGGTGTTTCCTAAATGGCACTCTATTCCCTATATAGTGCACTACTTTGAACAGAGCCCTTATCAAAAGTGGTGCCCTACATAGGGAATTGGGTGCCATTTTGGGACGCACATTGAGACGCGGCTACACCGGGCCAGGCTGAGCCACTGCACCCACAGAGGTATGAGAGGAGGAAGCAGGCTAGCCTTCTTGGGCGTGTCCAAAATTGCACCATGTTCTGTATATAGTGCACTACTTTTGACCAGGGCCACCTTAAATGCTTCATTAGTGTGCTAATACCGTGCCATTTGGGACACAGGCCCATGACTCTGTTTTGACTCCGAGAACTGTTTTTCCCTCGCTGTGCTGATGTAATGGCCGCTGTACTCTGTGTACCAGCAGCAGCAAAGCTAAGAGCAGAGTTTAGAAGGAAATAGATATCCAGAATTAGACCACATGCTTAGACCTAAATATGAACTGTTTAGGAAACATACTCATGATAGTAGCTCCAAATAGGCTCATTTCCCCTGTGAAAAAATCGCCCTTTTCAACATTTTTTTTAAATCCCTCACAAGAGTACTGTATATTGAACTATGGAAATATTTGAGGTGTGGTTGTGTGGTGTGGTCGTGTATGTTCGTGTCATTGAGCGGCGTGGTCGAGCCGTGTGGTGACCCTGTGGTAAGGTTGCTCACTTTGTCTTGCAGTGAATGATGTGGAGGAGAGTGAAGGACTGCCGTCCCTGGACAAGCCTGGCTGGTACTCTCAAGGAAACTGGCCCCACCTCCACCAGCTGCTCAAAACAATGACTGGGAAACCTGAGCCCAAGGTTAGATTTGTTGATTCATTGATTGTTTGTTTGATGGGTTAGTTGAATATTTTCTTGTCCTTACAGAGGAAGTTATGCTCAGCTGTTGAAGTAACTAGCAAATGTTATACATGTATCCAAATAACCATCACTTCCATACTATCCTGGGATCTGTGTCTCCATGTTTATCCACAGGACAGTGAGCTTCCGTTCCTGGCAAACGCACAGAGATCGGATGTCCTATATAAATCAGCTCAGGGAGATTTACACCGGTGTGACGGAGAGGGAAACATGGCCTCGTACACAGCCTATACAATCTCTGGCAGGCAGCTAGCTCGTCTGACTCTGAGACTCTGTTTGTGCTCTGTCTCAGCTCTTGAGGAAAGGCCCCGGCAACAGCTGTGTCAAGCCCCTTCGAGTGCACCCAGGCATGATCATTATCCACGTCCTCAGCCTCTCCTTCCTCTCCCGCCTCCAAACATCCACCCCTCCAGGGGCGCTCAATGGCCCCCTCTATTATCGGGCCACGTGGAGAAAGCACTCGCGGAATGCAGTGTCAACCTGCACTTGTGGCAGCTTTAAGGCAGCCACTCTTCGGTGACCTGAGGCGGTCGACATTTTGGGTTCTCTTCACTTTTACCTGATAGGACTTAATGTAGGCCAGTAGGCCGGCTGAATGGGAGGCATTCAGAGCAGATTACAGTCCCATGTAGGTCCCCTGTAGCAGTTTTTACAGGCCTGGCTGCTATGTGTAGGATCACAACTTATACACTGAGCTGCCCATCTCATACAGACTCAGTGAGTCAATGATTGAAGTGGCGCTAGTTTTTTAATTCAATTAAAAGAGCAGTATAAGCCTGGTGTGATCATAAGGCATTTGCTATACATTGGCAGTTTCACATATTCACATTGATTGAAAGATTACGTCATTTTTGTAATCCAAGAAAGACAGCATCAGAATATTGCAGTTCAGTTGTGTCCTTACCATTTCATTAGTTGCATATCAGCAGCGTTGCTAAGTAACATGGATTATAACATGGATTATAGTATATCTCCCTGGCCCTCTCATGTCAGATATGTGATCTCCCCCTCCCGCTTGTCTATTTGCGTCCCAAATAGCACCCTATTCCCTAAATAGTGCACTACTTCTGACCGGTGCCCTGCTAGTAGTGCACTATGTAGGGAATAGGGTGCCATTTGGGACACGGCCTCTGTCTGTCCCAGTCAGGCCGCACACAGTGGAGCACAATGGGCTCATTAAGCTGGGCTTTCTGGGCTGCTGTGGCTTTTCAGACCTGTTTATCCAGGGGTGGCTTTACCGCTAATCGCTGCTCTGAGTGATGCATTGATAAGTGTAGGGGGGCAGTGAACTGGGCTGGGGGTCTCTTGACTGGGTCTAGGGGAAGGGAGGGAGCCACAGGTTGTAGCTACAGTTGAAGTCGGAAGTTTACACACACCGTAGCCAAATACATTTAAACTTAGTTTTTCACAATTCCTGACATTTAATCCTAGTGAAGATTCCCTGTCTTAGGTCAGTTAGGATCGCCACTTTATTTTAAGAATGTGAAATGTCAGAATAATAGGAGAGAGAATGATTCATATCAGCTTTTATTTCTTTCATCACAGTCCCAGTGGGTCAGAAGTTTACATACACTAAATTAGTATTTGGTAGCCTTTCAATTGTTTAACTTGGGTCAAACGTTTCGGGTAGCCTTCCACAAGCTTCCCACAATAAGTTGGGTGAATTTTGGCCCATTCCTCCTGACAGAGCTGGTGTAACTGAGTCAGGTATGTAGGACTCCTTGCTCGCACACGCTTTTTCAGTTCTGCCCACAAACTTTCTTTGGGATTGAGGTCAGGGCTTTGTGATGACTACTCCAATACCTTGACTTTGTTGTCCTTAAGCCATTTTGCCACAGCTTTGGAAGTATGCTTGGGGTTATTGTCCATTTGGAAGACCCATTTGCGACTAAGCTTTAACTTCCTGACTGATGTCTTGAGATATTGCTTCAATATATCCAAGTGCACCAGTCCCTCCTGCAGCAAAGCACCCCCACAACATGATGCTGCCACCCCCGTGCTTCACGGTTGGGATGGTGTTCTTCGGCTTGCAAGCGTCCCCCTTTTTCCTCCAAACATGACGATGGTCATTATGGCCAAACAGTTCTATTTTTGTTTCATCAGAGGACATTTCTCCAAAAAGCACGATCTTTGTCCCAATGTGCAGTTGCAAACCGTAGTCTGGCTTTTTTATGGCAGTTTTAGAGCAGTGGCTTCTTCCTTGCTGAGTGGCCTCTCAGGTTATGTTGATATAGAACTCATTTTACTGTGGATATAGATACTAAATACTTTTGTACCTGTTTCCTCCAGCATCGTCACAAGGTCCTTTGCTGTTGTTCTGGGATTGATTTGCACTTTTCGCACCAAAGTATGTTCATCTCTAGGAGACAGAACGCTTCTCCTTCCTGAGCGGTATGACGGCTGTGTGGTCCCATGGCTGTCAGTCCCAAGGCTGTCGGCTATGTGGTCCCATATACTCGCGTACTATTGTTTATACAGATGAACGTGGCACCTTCAGGTGTTTGGAAATCGCTCCCAAGGATGAACCAGACTTGTGGAGGTCTACAATTTTTTTCTGAGGTCTTGGCTGATTTCTTTTGATTTTCCCATGATGCCAAGCAAAGAGGCACTGAGTTTGAAGGTAGGCCTTGAAATTACATCCACAGGTACACCTCCAATTAACTCAAACGATGTCAATTAGCCTATCAGAAGCTTCTAAAGTTATGACATAATTTTCTGGAATGTTCCAAGCTGTTTAAAAGGCACAGTCAACTTAGTGTATGTAAACTTCTGACTTATAAGTGAAATAATCTGTCTGTAAACAATTGTTGGAAAAATTACTTACAAAGTAGATGTCCTAACCGACTTGCCAAAACTATAGTTTGTTAATAACAAGAAATTTGTGGAGTGGTTGAAAACGAGTTTTAATGACTCCAACCTAAGTGTATGCAAACCTCCGACTTCAACTGTAGTTACAAATTATGGAGAAAGTCAAGAGTTAACCTGAATTCTGTTGCATTATCTGTCCCAGCCTAATGAAACTCTTTATCATGAAAGCCTCTCTATAATGTTTTGCCACTGTGTTGGAATTCCTGGCCCTGTAAATATTTATCATACTGATCCGATGCCTCTGGCTGCAGTTGGGAGATGAAAAACGATCAGTGCACTCTGCAGCAGTGCTCTCTCTTCATCTCTGTGGCCAGTTTCTGGGAAAGCCTGGAAACCTGATGCCTGAGCCCGCCCCAGCCCCAGAGCTCCACAGGCTGGGCCCCAGGCTGGCCGACTGTCCTGTTTATTTATGCGTGGGACTGCGAGGCCTGGTCATAGACTCTGTAAAGGGCCTGAGAAGAGGGGGGAGGGGTTTCCGGAGCGAGGACTGCGGCCCACATGAATTCATTAGAGACCCTCCACTCCTCCCTCACCCCCCTCCTCTTTATGGATGCCTCATCTATACCCCCACCCTCCCAAACACACACACCCCACTCTGCATTCCACACAGAGAGCTATGTGAAGAACTCTTTAAGTGTGTGTCTTTAGTACCAAGATTTTCTCATTATCCTTATAGAACACTGACACCAGTGGCCTGGGGTCATAACCTTTCTTCTCTCCTTAAATGGACCCCTTGAGAAGTCAGCGTTTTGTGATGTGCTGAAACTCAAGGAGCTATTTCCTCTAAAGAGCTGTTTCCATTATGGCAGCATTCTTGTTTTTTTTCTTCCTCTAGTTGTTCCCTAATCTGACACTCTTCTTAACCCTTCGTTTCCACTGGGTTTGCAAGGAATTAAACTATTATGCATTTCAATGGTTTCAAAAGTAAGGAAATGGGTTGCCTGTCAGTTTTGGTACGCTGTTCAGCTAAGCCTGTCTTAACGTGTTTTTCTTGAGTACAAAACCAGAAATGATGGTCAAAGAAGACGTGATGGGTTTTTGCAGCCCCATCGTGTCTGGTCTAGTTCGCCCTAAGGGGCAGTAAGACACATGTCGGATTTGTTGAATTTGACTACTGCTGAGCGCTCCCTTGAAACGAATCCAGAAGAAAAATGCTATTTTATTACAGCACTTTACTAATCAGATGAGGGGGTAATTACTATAACATAGAAAAGTCAACTTAATTTACTGAGCAGCTGCGAATGTGGCCTCATTCATTGTCTATCCTGTCTCCTACCCTATACAGGTGGTGTACTTTGGGGATAGCATGCGGTCGGACATGTTCCCTGCTAGCACGTTCGGGAAGTGGGAGACGGTGATGATCGTGGAGGAAATGGAGGGAGAGGGCATCCCGAGGTGCGACGCAGCGAAGACCAACGAGGCCCAAGCGGAGCCTCGGGGCAAGAAGGGAAAGTTTGAGGTTAGTTCACACAAGCAGCTGTTTCCGTTCAAAGCGCTCTCCCACCTTTTTACCTTGCTCCCTGAAAGACATGTCCTCCCAACCCCCAGCCCCTTTGCTTTGCTTTGCTCAATGCCACAATATACCGTGTGTCGGGTCTGAGTGGGTACATGGGCTTGTTCATTTTGTAAGCGCTGTCAGAAGACTTACAGTGTTGTAAGTGTTCCGTGGCAGTTTCGTATAATTACAGTTCCACAGCTAATGGCGAAATCTGTAAAAGCGGTCATGCTGAAACAAGTTTATATGAGTCTATATTACTGCCTAGTGTCAGTACAGGAAAGTAGGCAAAGTAAATGCTCACGGCAGTTGACGTACTGCTAGGAAGGAAACTATAAACACATTCTTACAACTATTATGTAATATCGTCAGTGCTGCCCTCTCCCTCACTGACCAGGCCATAGTCTATCCATATCCAGAGGGGTCAGTGCTCCCTGAGAGGGAATTAGGTGAGTCAGCATATATGTTGCCAGGAACGATGAGAGGAACCACCTGGTTTGGATAGGACACCACTAAGGGTGTGTCCGTAAATTTACTCTGGATTGCCAGAGTGCGCTCGGAATGTGCTCTGAGCATTGCCAGATTGGCCGTTTTGTAAATTCAGATTGTTTCGCTCTGGGAGCGTTCAGAGAGCACCCGTGAGACACTGCCGAGGAGTAGGGTTGATCTGAGCGTTCCGTCCTCGCAACGGCAGTCAAGCACCCAAGCTAACTGGCTAAAGTTGTCTTGCTTGCTAGTTACTTCCAGACACAAATGAGAGAACACCTCACTCTGACCATTTTACTCGCCCTAGCAGAGCTGGTTCGGCTAATTTCATGTTATCCAGAGCGTTGCTGACTAACTGTGCTGCTGGCAAAAATGTAATTATATATATTTTTGGGCCAATGTTTACTGACACCGGTCATATTCAACGGGTGATGCGCGTTCGTAAATTCGTCAGTTATTCTGTGCTCTGGCACACTCAGACGAGAATGCTCTGAAATAAGAGTTGATAGCCAGAGTGTATTGACGAACGCACTCTAAAGACAGATCGGAGCACAGGGCCTTGTCGGTGGACAAATCTTCTCGGCCTAGACTCACTACCTCTACCTCTCTTTCTCACGCTCTTCTCTTTTCTCTTTCTCTCTCGCTCCACTTCCTCTTTTCACTTCACCTTTCCTTACTAAAACCTATTTTCCCATTTGCCTCGTTTAGGATAAATTTGTTTTCCTCTGACTCCTGGAAGCTCCAGTAGGTTTCTCTCTCTCTCTCCACTGTGGTGTGTCAGCTCTGAGCTGTAGCTCCGCTGCAGCCAAAGTGTATGTAACACATTAGACAGTCTCAGAAAGCTGCCTGGAACAACATGTTTCTCATCAGTTTCCCCCAGATTCCTTTTGGTTACATTTTGGCTCTCAATATCTGGTGGGAATTTTCCACGTGAATAGGCAATGTACTGTTGTGCATCAATTTGCCAGTTATTAATGATGAATTATGAGGTTCTGTGTCATGTAGAAAAGCTCCATAACTAGGGAAGAATGAGAAGTAGTTAGCACAGTAGTTTGAGACAGAATATTTCCATGCCCTGGATTCATCGAATCTTATTGATGACTTTTAACATAAACCGTTTTTCTCAGCGAGCAACTCCGCCTCTAAGTCTGATTGGGAGTCAAAAAGCTTCACCATTCAGAATAACGTCTTCATCACACTTTCCACCAAGAGAGGGAAAAAGTAGCAACAATTTTCATTTGAAGCATTGACCTTTCTCCCAGATGAACTGAATCCCATTTTAAGGAAGTATCTGGATGAGTTGACTAATTTAGATTTATACATTTCTTCTGCCACCTCTGTTTTGATTTGTTATCTGTTCATGCTTGTTAACCACATCCTGTTATTAACATGTTAGACAAATGGCACTGATAAGTATGAGTAAGAAGGGTAGAGGTTTTCTCTTGGCAAAGTGGCCAACTCCACACTGCTTCTTATGTTGAAAAGTGGATCCATTATTACCCACACGTTTCCTCCCTAGTAGGAGGACATTTACAGTTTTGGTCATTTAGCATATGCTCTTATCCAGAGCAACTTACAGGAGCAATTAGGGTTAAGTGCCTTGCTCAAGGGCACATCGGAAGATTTTTCACCTAATCGGGGCGGGGATTCGAACCAACAACCTTTCTGTTACTGGCCCAACGCTCTTAAACGCTAGGCTATCTGCTGCCCCGTACCTCTTTCTGGTCAGTGAATCACTCCCTCTTTAACCCATGTGATGTGCTTTCAGGACCAGGGCATGAAGGCGCCCTCTGCTCCATCAGAACAGTGGGGATCCTACTTTGTGGACTCACACAAGAGTGGTGAAGGGGACGAGGAGAGCCAGAAACTCACCTGGTGCTGCCATAGCATCCACAAATACAG
The DNA here is from genome assembly GCF_057628025.1 of Oncorhynchus mykiss. Taxonomy (NCBI): domain Eukaryota; kingdom Metazoa; phylum Chordata; class Actinopteri; order Salmoniformes; family Salmonidae; genus Oncorhynchus; species Oncorhynchus mykiss. Next base: position 63,191,889 of record NC_143025.1, on the reverse strand, counting down.
CACCATGGCCATCCCCAGTGTGGAGTCCATTGCAGGTACAGGGAGGAGAGGGCTACGGGGGCCCACTGACTCTGTGTTGCGTAATGACCTACCAAATTGCTGTATTTATTTATTTAACCTTTATTTAACTAGGCAAGTCAGTTAAGAACATATTATTTTTTACAATGACGGCCTACACCAGCCGAACCCGGGACGACCCTGGGCCAATTGTGCGCCGCCCTATGGGACTCCTAATCACGGCCGGTTGTGATACAGCCTGTAGTGACGCCTCTAGCACTGAGATGCAGTGCCTTAGACCCCAGCGCCTCTTGTCTTGAGAGAGGCATGCTCTGCTAGTTTAAAAGAGTAATTTGACCCCATATATCCTCTACTACCTGTTCCTTATTCTTGCTATGAAGTGCTGGTCACACTTTATTTGGATAGTCCAGATAGTATGACCATCTGTAGAATAGACTGTTGATAAGCAACTGCTTACTAAAGTTACGGTTATTGTTAAGGTTAGGTTTAGAATAATGGTTAAGTTAAGGGGTTATGTTTAGGGATAGGATACGGGTTAAGGTTAGGGTTAGTAGATAGATAGATAGTTTAATGTTACTGAGCATCCACAGATGGACTATCCAAATAAAGTGTTTGCCGAAGTGCTTTCTAAAACAGTTTGTTCCTTTTCGTGACGGTTTGCTTTGGCAGAGCTTTGCGCAATTTCCAGAAATCAGAGAGAGAAAAAAATTTAGTCATGGACCACTCCTAGCTATTGTTGATGATGTGTGCAGAATGGAAACTTTGAGGGTTACATGTCGTAGCTAAGCAGGCAAAACTGGTTGGTATGACATAATTCTCACTAGTTTAATCTCTCGTCCTCCTCCATAGATCTGCCTCTGAACTACAAGTTCCCCAGGTTCTGTCCCAACAAACCCTGCACCACCGGCTACTACCCCAGACCCCCAGATTCCCTGCTGAGAAAGTTCCAGAGTCAGTCGTCTTAAAGAGTCCCTCCTCCCCAGAGTCGCCCCCCCCCCCCCCCCCCCCCCCCTCGCCCTCCTCAGCCTAAAGGGGAGGAATGTGCCTCCATCTCGCCTGTAGTTCCACACCTGAACCACGCCATCGATCCCTCTGGCACAGGAAATCGCGCTCACATTGGTAGAAACCATGGGAATGTGAAAGCACAGTATCTCTCTCTGCAAGTAACCTGGCTACATTTGAACGTTGTTCTGTACGTGGATTATTGTACATGTGTGTGGAAAAAATGTGACTTGCCAATTGTATGTGTGTGGGCGTGTCAGCAAACAGTGCTGATTTTAAAGCATATTATTCATATTGTTTCATGTGAAGACCACTTTTGTAATGTTGCTAGATAGGTAATTTATGTTCCAGTTAAACCCCCTACAAGTACATCATTCAATGTAAGTTAATAACTCTTCAGAGTACTAAAAAAAAATTAAGCCCTGTAAATACTGTCCTACATTTAGTTTTTTGCTGTGTTTCCTTACCTCAAAAAACATGATTGGAGCTGGAGTGCAACGTTGCAGTCACAGCGGTGTTGTCTCCAGAGAGAAATTCCTAATAATTCATTATGTCCAGTATCCTTGGTATGATGTGTGTGTGTGTGTGTATAATACATAACAAACAGCCATTTTGGTTTTCTGTTTCACTGTATGCATTTCAGTTACAGTAACTTAAGATGTCCTTTACGATAAAGCATTTCCCCTGTGTTTGTCACAGATTCCCCCCGGTACTGCTGCTCATTCCGTGCACCAGTTCCGGAGTTCTACATCACCGGCCTTCTAGGCTTCACTGAACTGTCTAAATACGCACTCGTGGTTCCCATTTCCCCTTATTAGTAATTGTATATACTCTGTTCACCATTGTCACCATGCCCGTTGGTCCTGTGAGTACCTGTGTTGTTTCGGCTTTCGTGCTGCGTGTTTTGTACAATTGTTATTACGGGTCTCGTCCCGTGCATTGTTATTACGGGTCTTACCTCGTTCTTTTGTTTGGGTTGCATCCCAGTGTGTTTTGTATTTGTTCTGGGCATCGTCCCCGTGCCTTTCATGGCATGTTGTTTAATTTGGGTGAAGTATTAAAACCCCCTATGATGTATTCCTGCGCCTGTCGCCAATCATTTATGCAACGTAACAATATTGATTTTGTGGAAGGTGTTTAAGAGGATTGTTCTTGAAGAAATTGCACAATCAGTCCTTAGTGTTACCTTTTTTGTTGAAAGAATATGAAAATAATTCAACTGTAATATTGGATGCTTAAAGATTATGCTCTGTGTACTCTGTTATTCTTTTGGTGCAACAGTAAACTATAGTGCGGTTGGAGTGACTACTGTGTAAAAATGGGTTATACTTATGCTTCATATGCAGTACCAATTTAAAGATATGCTTTAATTGACTTCTGAATGGTTACATGTGTTGGTTAGCTGCATATAGACTAGTTGTATTATAATAATAAGAAACAAGTCTTAATTTGCTTGCTTGTAGAAGTATTTTTACAGGAAGTACTTTAGAGAGGACAGCAGACCTTAATTGGTTTTTGGATTATTTCTGTTTTAAACGTGTGTGTTGGTGTTAAATGCAGTGCAGTTTTGGTGATTGTATTCCATTTACTTTTTCCCCCCCATCTGATTTAGAAACTTTTATTTGCTCATTTGCCTTATGTTCAATTCATTAGTGGTATTTTAGTGTTCTAGAGGAGATGCAGGGATAGTGTTCGATGTACTGTCTGTGAAATAAATAAAGTTATACAATTTTGTTAGACACTGCATTTTTCTGATGATTTGACTTTTCTTGAAAGTTCGAATAAAACATCTGAAAATGTGTCGACGTCAGATCATTACAAAATGGGATTCGACTGTTTCAAAATGTGTTTTAGACTGTTTGGCTACTTTCAATTCTACACATATATTCTCACTACCTGGCTGTTTGTGTCTACAAATCAGTCATTTCTGTCTCTCCCCTACTTCTTTAGTCACTTTCCTCTACTGCCCCTCCTCATTCGGCAGAATTGCTGACGTTCTTCTCTCCAAAACCTTGCGCAAAGAGGGTATACTTTGTTTCACTACTTGAAGAATCAACGTATTCGGATGCATGTCACGGGGATTACATTTATAACACAGAAATGACTTGTAGGGGGAGTGTCAAATCTGGACTACAATTGTACAACAACGGGTTTTGACAGGTAGGCTAATCTTGATCAGTGTATTGTTCTTTCTTTACAACAAGCCACCGATCGATTTTTTTTTTTTTTTTAAGACTTCGGATCCAGTGTGCTATCTGCGCATATTTATACGTTAATGCCGTGTGTTATTAAACGTTTTTCGATGTTGGAATAATAATTCACTAATTACATATAAGAAAAGTACTATTTATGTAAGTAGATGTACATATTTACACGGAATAATGAACTAAATGTTTTTTTTGTCCTTGTGACATTCGGGAAACGGATGACAAAAGTCACATACAAGGACATTAGATACGATATGTACAAGTGTAGGATATTGTCAGAGTTGTGTATACGTATTTTATTTCCCATGACCTGAGGAAAACTAGCCTACTGATATGAGAAAAAAAACGGACACTTAGGCAAAGGTGTCTTTTTATATGACTAAAACATTTGTTAGGACGCTGGCGACCTGAATGTAGACTATCCAAGGTAAGGAGATGTGTAAGCAGCCAGGTAGGACATATAATACGTGGAGCTACTTTACTGTAAATTGGTGGTTGCCACTGTAAACCCTTGAGTTTAGGGTTTGTATTAGGCCTACTTTCGAGTGATGGAGTAGTATAGAATAGTTTTCATAATACACATTCTATAGTCATTTGTTTTTCAACGTGGTCATTTGAAATAGTCTTATCAAGTTTCAAGGGCACAGGTCTTTTAAAAACTAAACGTCTATTTGAGAATGATTTGCCCATTTTGTGCCATCAGTTTGTAATTTTTGTGTAAATTGAAAGAAAACAAAGCAGTCAAAGGTTAATCCAGCCCAGGAGAGGGACAGCTGTCCCCCTCAACTGGTTTCCTTTATTCCCCTAAACCAATCCAGTGCTCAATCTCCATGTCCTAAACACATAGCAGGAATAGGTTTCACTTCCACATCCAGGGTTCATGGTCTTTAAGGCAGTAATGGTAGACTATCTGATTATGTCTTTAAATGGGCAATCTGCAGTTGTTACATCCATTTGTAGACATTTAAATTAAATGTACCCATTGATTATTGAAGGATAGAATGTATAGATCTCCCATGAGCTCAGTACAACTATCATACCCCATCAGAATCCCACATATTAAGTTGTTTTACGCTTTGTGAACAATGTAAATGTAAACAAATACTGTTAGCCTCAAAATGGTTCAAAAAAATAGTTTGTATGTCATGGATGGTCAGTCCTTGTTTCTATATCTCTGTCCATGAGTTTGAGAATGGTTGTATTTCTCCAGCCCCATCCCTCAGCTGTTACAAAGTTGACCCCTTTGTTATTGTTCAAACTACAGATGCCTCTTTAAACTGGAATGTGCCCGTTTATGAGGTCAGGTGTCATATCTAGCTAGTTGGTCAAGTGAAGCAACATCTGCACAATAATGGACATTTAGCTCCCTTGTCCCCGTTGGTGTCATTTTTAGTAGGCAATACTAAATTGTTTATTAAAATACACGACAGATCAAACTCACGCTAATAGGACTGACCAGAGTCTAGACTCTCTAGACAACCTTCAAAGTCACCACCGTTTGATTTTGCCCTAGGCAAGTGCCAAGAGTAAGGCAATGAAATGGATGTCCACATTCTTGAGAAGAGATGACTTGCACCACCATAGTGTTAAATGTACCAGGTGATGTTAGTCATTGGTTAAGCCAAACCACTATAACTGACGAATAGAATACCACAGAGACCTTTATGACCTTTAGAGTGTTGAGGACCATCTTTCTGACTATGTGGGTGTACATGGCTAGATTCACCTGAGACACCGCCAAACAAATGTAAGGATTATCTACCCTGATGAACACACCTCTCACCAATAGCTGGATACACTATCAATCTGAGGTATGATAGCACACTATACACATTACAGCTACCTCTTCTCAAGATACACATGGGGGAGGAGGAAGGGGGGGGGGGTGGGTCTATTTTGATTATTCATATAGATAAGTTGCATTTTTACAACAGAGATCTGAGCTTCCCTTTCAGTTGTCACAGTCTACAGTCTACTTGAAGCGTTTCAAAACTTGTCAGAACAGTAGGGGAAAGCCAGAATGATCAGGAATACAGCTGTATCCAATTATTCAAGGAATGTAGCCCTCATATGAAAAAGCTTGGGAGAGTTGAGAGCGAGAATATGGCTGTCTGGCTTTCTTAAAGTCTTTTCTTTTCCCTCTCCTTCCCTTCTCAGCTGAGCTCTGTTGGAAATGCCACTGCGCCCTCTCTGATGTGAGGATGAGGACCTACACCCGAGGGGCCCCCACAGTGTTCTTCATAAGTCTACTGTGGCCCCTGGTGGCCCCGGTGGTGGGGGTGGCGGAGGAGACGATAGACCCCAGTGGAGGGATACCCTTCATGGGAGGGAACTACGATGGACACCCCATGCTGTACTTCGGCCAGGGCGAGGTGGAGAAGTTGCAGTCGGCGGCGGCTGGGACACACCGGGAGATGGCCGCGAGGATCCGCGAGGCGGGGGAGGCCATGCTGGAGCACCCTGAGGAGTACCTGCCCCCCTGGAGCCCGGCCGAGTTCAGCGCCCGCTGGAACGAGGTGTATGGAAACAACCTGGGAGTGTTGTCTATGTTCTGTCTGCTCTATCCACACAGGGCCGGGGCCCTCAACCTGGCCAAGGATTACATGGAGAGGATGGCAGCTCAGCCTAGTTGGTATATTTTCTATCTTTGTTTTTCCCTTATTTTTGTGTGAATTTTCAGTTGCAATCAATTGTCTGTGAATAGCATCCCTAACCTATAGGGACATGAAATAAGAGATACAATCAGATATGCCCCTGTGGAAATAGTTACTGTGTAGCTACTCAAATTCAACCCATAAGTGAATTGCCCACTTCTCGATTGCAGAAATTCGCTTAGCCTACCCTTAGCGGTAAGAAAAACTCCCACACATTTTTCTCATTATGTGAACAATACTGGTCTTTTTGGAGAAGGTACAGATGCTGCCTGCTATCTGTATTTCTCCTTCCTATCACCATGTGACCACTGGGGATAAATGCCAAATCCTCCTCCTCTCCAGAGGACCTTTAACTGACTCAATCCCCCTCCATAGTATCTCTGTTCAGTTTTCACTGTGGCCGGCCAGACCTGTGGAAGAGATGCCCTGTGGTCCAGGAAATGTGTTTAGCAGCTGTATGAATTTATTGCTTAACATGCTCCCGTTCAAAGGAAATGAAATGTTCAGATGTTGAGCTGAATGGCCTGGTGCAGTGGGATTGGTGGACTAGGGTTCAGGTGGTGGTGAGAGGCTAAGAAACACATTTTACCTGGGTTCTCAGAGGGGTTACATGGGAAATCTCATCTGCATCTCACATTGTTCAGCCCCAACCTAAGGGATGAGCGAATGACTCTCCCAGTCTATAGACTCAGAGGGGAATAGCTTAGGTAGTCTGGATGATGTTATGTATCATTTTCATTGTACAGTACTAGGCTGAACTATCTTGCAGACTTCTTCGCTTTCTGTTGCATAAGAATAATAAGCTAGGAAGAGGCCAGCAATGAGACTGCATGTTGTTGCTGTATATTTAGCCAACCCTTACAGTACTGTACTTCAGAAGACCCCTGACCGCCTGTGAGGGTTGTGAAACTTCAGTGGTTTCATTTTTTTCCCCTTGCTGTGCAGTTAGGAAAGTGCATTATAGCAAGCTTTCTCTGCACGTCCCAAGCCAAGGAATTCAGTGTTAAGGAGGGGTCTCTGATATATCGGGCAAGGCGTTTCACTGTCGCTGCCAATTTAGTAATGTCGCCTGCGTTCTCAGGACGTCTGGTCTCTGCTATCAGCCTCGTGGTCAGGGGGCTTCCCTTTTCAAGTGTCACCTTTCTCTCATTCCTTTTCAGAAACAAGCATTACCTCAGCTCCGTTGTTTTAATCCTCTATTTAGCCATCAGCTGCTGTGTCTAGCCAACCTAGTTCAGAGAAAAAAAAATATTTAGGGTCAGTGTTCATTGGTACATGTACAGTTTACCATTAGTTCAAATTTGTGAAACTTCTCACAAAATGGAAGTCTGTGCCACATGTTGAGAAATGAAAACCCACAAGGACGTTTTCGCATTTTAACTACACACAATGTGAGTTCTCTCCTCAACCGCACATTTACTAGGGCTTTGGAATCTCTCAGGGATCCTTAAAAGTGGCTCCAGGAATCAGTCAACTGTGGTATCTGTGACCTTCAATTATGTCTCCAACAACTTGTTGAGGAGAGCCATATTCCATATTCCAACTCCAGCTTGTGGCGCACTGGTTCCCTGGTTCGGTTTTTAAGGCAGTTCATGTGTAAACACACAGAAGAGACGTCTTGTGTGCTTTGGCGTAATGTAATATACAGTACAGTGGTGACATAGAATCACTTCACTCATTCTAACTACTTATACAGTGCATTAAACTTGGTTGGTGAACCAAAGACTGTAATGAAACATAATGTAAACTCCTTTCTTGATGAATAAAGTTGAAATCCCTTTTTATTCAATTTAATTTAAACCCATGTAGAAGGAACATTTATTCCCAATGAACTTCCTCAGGTCGTTGACAGATGGAAATAATGTATTAGCTAAATCAAATGGAAGAAATGCTGCCAGAGGGTGGCGGCATATTTTTGGTATTTATGAATATTAGAGTCGCATTTAAAAGAAAAGCAGGCAGCTGTTTTGATATTTGGCACTGAGTAAAGTTTATGGGTCCATGTGATGAGTGGAATGGATTTCAACCTATGTCTTTTAGATGTTCTGAGAGGAACGATTGTCAAGAGGGAGCTGAAAATGTAATTACATGGCACGCACTTTAATAGCAACTGCTCAAAATACAGGTTGCTTTTTGGATTTATTTTTTATTGCCACATCTGAAGTCAATTTGACTATAATTACACAGAAAGAGCTTTTAAAGAACACCTCTTAGCAGGTGGTATATGAGATTAATGCATGGGCATGGACTATTTTGCCAATTTAACAATTAGTACCTCTTAGAAATAGAAGTCAGTCAGCATTCTGAGGTGCCAGCTACTTTACAAATAGCACATAGTGCACTTTAAACAGCACTTTAAAAGGCAGGATATGTTGGAGTTGGACTTTAAAGCATGTGTAAAAATGCTGTTTTGCATGTTCTTTTGTAAAGAGAACAAAAAGCTATTTAGTAGCTGATTAAAAGCTTGGACAAATTATGCAAATAGCTTGAGAAGGATTAGTTTAACTCTACGCTTTTGATGACATTTCACTTTCCAGAATATATACTACCCTTTCTGTTTTTGCAGCCTTGCTTGGGCTAGTGTGAAAAGGGAATTTCAAACAATTCAAGACTATTTGTAAGGATACTACTTCGTGATATTACTGTTTTCTTGTGTATTAACCCTGTGAGACCCAAGCATAGATCCAAACGAGGAAAAACATGTATTTACCGTTCAGAAATACTTCTAATCGGCCTCTGATTATGAAAATAATCTGTTCGTTTTATTTCAAGTTTGTAGAACAATTTTATGGAAACGTTGCAAAGAAACACCATTGAGCTTCAATGGTAGGAACATTTTGTTGTAAGAACATTTAGAAATTCTATAAAAATCACATAAAAATTGATCAAAAGCATTGATGGGATGGAAAATATTGTCTTATGGTATATAAACTATATATACAGAAGTAAGTGGACACCCCTTCAAATTAGTGGATTCGGCTATTTCAGCCACACCAGTTGTGTATAAAATTGAGCACGTAGCCATGCAATCTCCATAGACAAACATTGACTGTAGAATGGCTTTACTGAAGAGCTCAGTGATTTTCAACATGACACCGTCATAGGATGACACCTTTCCAACAAATCAGTTCGTCAAATGTATGCCCTGTTAGAGCTGCCCTGGTCAACTGTAAGTGCTGTTATTGTGAAGTAGAAACATCTAGGAGCAACAACGGCTCAAACGCGAAGTGGCAGGCCCCACAAGCTCACAGAGCGGGACGGTTGATTGCTGAAGCATGTAGCGCATAGAAATTGTCTGTCCTCGGTTGCAGAATTCACTACCAAGTTCATAACTACCTCTGGAAGCAACGTCATCACAAGAACTGTTCGTCGGGAGCTTCATGAAATGGGTTTCCATGGCCGGGCAGCCTCACACAAGCCTAAGTTCACCATGTGCAATGCAAAGTGTCGGCTGAAATGGTGTAAAGCTCTCCCCCATTGGACACTGGAGCAGTGGAAACGCATTCTCTGGAGTGGTGAATCACGCTTCACCATCTGGCAGTCCAACGGACAAATCTGGGTTTGTCAGATGCTAGGAGAAAGCTACCTGCCTGAATGCATAGTCCTAACTGTAAAGTTTGGTGGAGGAGGAATAATGGTCTGGGGCTGTTTTTCATGTCTCGGGCTAGGCCCCTTAGTTCCAGTGAAGGGAAATCTTAACATTCTAGATGATTCTGAGCTTCCAACTTCGAAGCAACAGTTTGAGGAAGGCCCTTTCCTGTTTCAGCATGACAATGCCCCGTGCACAAAGTGAGGTACATACAGAAATGTTGTTAAGATCGGTTTGGAAGAACTTGACTGGCCTGCACAGAGCCCTGATCTCAACCCCATCAAACACCTTTGGGATGAATTGGAACGCCGACTTCGAGATAGGCCTAATCGCCCAACATCAGTGCCCGATATCACTAATGCTTTTGTGGCTGAATGGAAGCATGTCCCGGCAGCAATGTTCCAACATCTAGTGAAAAGCCTTCCCAGAAGAGTGGAGGCTGTTGTAGCCTCCATGATCATGTTTGGTCATGTAGTGTACATCTGAAATTGTCATATTTTGTCTGAAATAGCTAAATTGATCAACTTGATCTATTTATTTTATTTTATTTATTTCACCTTTATTTAACCAGGTAGGCTAGTTGAGAACAAGTTCTCATTTGCAACTGCGACCTGGCCAAGATAAAGCATAGCAGTGTGAACAGACAACACAGAGTTACACATGGAGTAAACAATTAACAAGTCACTAACACAGTAGAAAAAAAAGAGAGTCTATATACATTGTGTGCAAAAGGCATGAGGAGGTAGGCGAATAATTACAATTTTGCAGATTAACACTGGAGTGATAAATGATCAGATGGTCATTTACAGGTAGAGATATTGGTGTGCAAAAGAGCAGAAAAGTAAATAAATATAAACAGTATGGGGATGAGGTAGGTAAAATTGGGTGGGCTATTTACCGAGAGACTATGTACAGCTGCAGCGATCGGTTAGCTGCTCAGATAGCAGATGTTTGAAGTTGGTGAGGGAGATAAAAGTCTCCAACTTCAGCGATTTTTCCAATTCGTTCCAGTCACAGGCAGCAGAGAACTGGAACGAAAGGCGGCCAAATGAGGTGTTGGCTTTAGGGATGATAAGTATGGTGCCGAAGAACATGGCTGACGTTTTACATTCTCCCAATCAATTATGCAATTTTGTTATTTTTTGTGTGTTTTGTGTAACTTCTTTTTTAACTTATTGTGTACATAAAGTTGCTGCTACCGTCTCTTATGACCGAAAATAACTTCTGAACAGAAAAGCGATTACTCACGAGGACTGGAAGAAACTTTTTCCTTTAATGAGTCCGATGAGAAGGATATCCTGCTTTCACTGGACAGGCCCAGATCCACGCCTTTTGCGTGAAAAAAAGACACCGGAAAAGGGGACGCAGATCAGGGATCCTTCTGAGAAGCCGGAGGCGAGCGAGTAAACTCCCAATGCCTTCCATTCTCCTTGCTAACGTGCAATCTTTAGAAACTAAAATTGATGACCTACTATTAAGATTATCCTTCCAACAGGACATTAAAAACTGTAACGTCTTATGTTTCACAAGACGTGGCTGAATGAAGAAACTGACAATATAGAGCTGGCTGGATTTTCCATGCACCGGCAGAACAGAGACACTACCTCTGGTAAGACGAGGGGTGGGTGTGTGTGTCTTTTTGTCAATAACAGCTGGTGCGCAATGTCTAATATTAAAGAAGTCTCAAGGTATTGCTCCCCTGAGGTAGAGGACCTTATGATAAGTTGTCGACCACACTATCTACCAAGAGGGTTCTCATCTGTATTATTCGTACCCGTCTATTTACCACCATAAAGCGAAGCTGGTACTAAGACTGCTCTCAACCAATTCTATAAGGCCATATGCAAAGACTTTAATGCAGGCACACTTAAATCAGTTTTACCACATTTTTACCAGCATGTCACATGTGCAACCAGGGAAAATAAAATCCTAGACCACCTTTACTCCACACACAGAGATGCATACAAAGCTCTCCCTCTCCCCTCCATTTGGCAAAACTGACCACAATTCTATCCTCCTTATTCCTGCTTACAAGCAAAAACTATAGCAGGAAGTACCAGTGACTCGCTCAATATGGAAGTGGTCAGATGACGCGGATGCAACACTACAAGACTGTTTTGCTAGCACAGACTGAAATATGTTCCGGGATTCTTCCAATGGCATTGAGAAGTACACCACCTCAGTCACCGGCTTCATCAATAAGTGCATCGATGACGTCATCCCCACAGTGACTATGTACGGTGCCTTGCGAAAGTATTCGGCCCCCTTGAACTTTGCGACCTTTTGCCACATTTCAGGCTTCAAACATAAAGATATAAATCTGTATTTTTTTGTGAAGAATCAACAACAAGTGGGACACAATCATGAAGTGGAACGACATTTATTGGATATTTCAAACTTTTTTAACAAATCAAAAACTGAAAAATTGGGCGTGCAAAATTATTCAGCCCCTTTACTTTCAGTGCAGCAAACTCTCTCCAGAAGTTCAGTGAGGATCTCTGAATGATCCAATGTTGACCTAAATGACTAATGATGATAAATACAATCCACCTGTGTGTAATCAAGTCTCCGTATAAATGCACCTGCACTGTGATAGTCTCAGAGGTCCGTTAAAAGCGCAGAGAGCATCATGAAGAACAAGGAACACACCAGGCAGGTCCGAGATACTGTTGTGAAGAAGTTTAAAGCCGGATTTGGATACAAAAATATTTCCCAAGCTTTAAACATCCCAAGGAGCACTGTGCAAGCGATAATATTGAAATGGAAGGAGTATCAGACCACTGCAAATCTACCAAGACCTGGCCGTCCCTCTAAACTTTCAGCTCATACAAGGAGAAGACTGATCAGAGATGCAGCCAAGAGGCCCATGATCACTCTGGATGAACTGCAGAGATCTACAGCTGAGGTGGGAGACTCTGTCCATAGGACAACAATCAGTCGTATATTGCACAAATCTGGCCTTTATGGAAGAATGGCAAGAAGAAAGACATTTCTTAAAGATATCCATAAAAAGTGTTGTTTCAAGTTTGCCACAAGCCACCTGGGAGACACACCAAACATGTGGCAGAAGGTGCTCTGGTCAGATGAAACCAAAATTGAACTTTTTGGCAACAATGCAAAACGTTATGTTTGGCGTAAAAGCAACACAGCTCATCACCCTGAACACACCATCCCCACTGTCAAACATGGTGGTGGCAGCATCATGGTTTGGGCCTGCTTTTCTTCAGCAGGGACAGGGAAGATGGTTAAAATTGATGGAAAGATGGATGGAGCCAAATACAGGACTATTCTGGAATAAAACCTGATGGAGTCTGCAAAAGACCTGAGACTGGGACGGAGATTTGTCTTCCAACAAGACAATGATCCAAAACATAAAGCAAAATCTACAATGGAATGGTTCAAAAATAAACATATCCAGGTGTTAGAATGGCCAAGTCAAAGTCCAGACCTGAATCCAATCGAGAATCTGTGGAAAGAACTGAAAACTGCTGTTCACAAATGCTCTCCATCCAACGCGAGCTGCCAAGTGACGCGAACCTACAAGACGAGCTAAATGCCTTTTATGTTCGCTTCGAGGCAAGCAACACTGGAGCATGCACGAGAGCACCAGCTGTTCTGGATGACCGTGTGATAACGCTCTTGGTAGCCGATGTGAACAAAATCTTTAAACAGGTCAACATTCACAAATCCAGCCAGACGGATTACCAGGACATGTACTCAAAGCATGCGCGGACCAACTGTCAAGTGTCTTCACTGACATTTTCAACCTCTCCCTGACCTAGTCTGTAATACTTACTTGTTTCAATTAGACCACCATAGTCCCTGTGCCCAAGGAAGCGAAGGTAACCTGCCTAAATGATTACCGACTCGTGGCACTCACATCGGTACCTACGAAGTGCTTTGAAAGGCTGGTCATGGCTCACATCAACAGCATCCCTTAGACCCACTCCAATTCGCATACCGCCCCAACAGATCCACAGATGACGCAATCTCAATCGCACTCCACACCGCCCTTTCTCACCTGGACAAAAGGAACACCTAATTGAGAATGCTGTTCATCGACTACAGCTCAGCATTCAACAACATAGTGCCCACGAAGCTCATCACTAAGCTAGAGACTCTTGGACTAAACACCTTCCTCTGCAGCTGGATCCTGGACTTCCTGACGGGCCGCCCCCAGGTGGTAAGAGTAGGCAACAACATGTCTGCCACGCTGATCCTTAACACTGGAGCCCCTCAGGGGTGTGTACTTAGTCCCCTCCTGTATTCCCTGTTCACCCACGACTGCGTGGCCAAACACGACTCCAACACCATCATTAAGTTTGCTGACGACACAACAGTGGTAAACCTTATCACAGACAACGATGAGACGGCCTATAGGGAGGAAGTCAATGAACTGGCAGTGTGGTTTCAGGACAACAACCTCTCCCTCAATGTGAGCAAGACAAAGGAAGCTGATTGTGTACTACAGTAAAAGGCTGTCCGAACAGGCCCCCATTAACATCAACGGGGCTGTAGGGGAGAAGGTTTGACAGTTTCAAGTTCCTTGGTGTTCACATCACCAACGAACTAGCATGGTCCAAATATACCAAGACAGTCGTGAAGAGGGCATGACAAAACCTTTTCCCCCTCAGGAGACTAAAAAGATATGGCATGTGCCCCCAGATCCTCAAAAGGTTCTACAGCTGCATCATCGAGAGCATCCTGACCGGTTGCATCGCCGCCTGGTATGGCAACTGCTCGTCATCTGACCGTAAGGCGCTACAGAGGGTAGTGCGAACAGCCCAGTACATCACTGGTGCCAAGCTTCCTGCCATCCAGGACCAATATAATAGGCGATGTCAGAGGAAAGCCCATAAATTTATCAGAGACACCAGTCACCAAAGTTATAGACTGTTTTCTCTGCTACTGCGTGGCAAGCGGTACCGGAGCGCCAAGTCTAGGACCAAAAGGCTCCTCAACAGCTTCTACCCCCAAGTCCATTAGACTGCTGAACAATTCATAAAAATTGCCGGACAATTTACATTGGCACCCCCCTGTTGTACACTGCTGCTACTCGCTGTTTGTTTGTTACCTATGCATAGTCACTTCACCCCCACCTACATGTACAAATTACCTCAACTAACCTGTACTCATTGTAGAAAGTGTAGACATTGTTAATGTTGTAAATTACTATTCTAGCTGAAAACAGATGCCTCACATGTCCTCAAATGGCAGCTTCATTAAATAGTACCAGTAAAACACGTCTCAACATCTGTCCAGTGTCTATGTTCTTTTGCCCAACTTAATCTTTTCTTTTTATTGGCTAGTCTGAGATTTGGCATTTTCTTTGCAACTCTGCCTTTCTTTGCAAGGCCAGCATCGCCTCTTCGCTGTTGAAGTTGAGACGAGTGTTGCGGGTACTATTTAATGAAGCTGCCAAGTTGAGGACTTGTGAGGCATCTGTTTCTCAAATTAGACACTCTAATGTACTTGTTCTTTTGCTCAGTTGTGCACCGGGGCCTCACACTCCTCTTTCTGTTCTGGTTAGAGCCAGTTTGTGTAACAGTATAGACTTTACGTCCGTCCCCTCGCCCCGACCTGGGCGCGAACAAGAGACGCTCTGCACACATCAACAGTCACCCTCGAAGCATCGTTACCCATCGCTCCACAAAAGCCGCGGCCCTTGCAGAGCAAGGGGAACCACTACTTCAAGGTCTCAGAGCGAGTGACGTCACCGATTGAAATGCTACCAGTGCGCACCACCGATAACTAGCTAGCCATTTCGCATCGGCTAATACTTGCGCTGTTCTGTGAAGGGAGTAGTACACAATGTTGTACGAGATCTTCAGTTTCTTGGCAATTTCTCACATGGATTAGCCTTCATTTCCCAGAAGAAGAATAGACTGATGAGTTTCAGAAGAAAGTGCTTTGTTTCTGGCCATTTTCACCCTGTAATCAAACCCACAAATGTTTATGCTCCAGATACTCAACTAGTCTAAAGCAGGCCAGTTTCATTGCTTCTTCAATCAGAACAACAGTTTTCAGCTGTGCTAACATAATTGCAAAATGGTTTTCTAATGATCAATTAGCCTTTTAAAATTATAAACTTGGATTATCTAACACAACGTGCCATTGGAACACAGGAGTGATCTGTAGATATTCCATTAAAAAATCAGCCGTTTCCAGCTACAATAGCTATTTACAACATTAACCATGTCTATACTGATATTTCTGATCAATTTAATGTTATTTTAATGGACAAAAAATGTGCTATTCTTTCAAAAACAAGGACATTTCTTAGTGACCCCAAACTTTTGAACGGTAGTGTATATATTTGTATGGATCAACTATTTTGTGTGTTTTCTATGTATGCAGACTATATAACTTACTTTTAGCAATATGTAGTTGTCCTTTCTGGATGAATTACTTCTCTATGTTGAAATTGATGGTCCTAAATGGCAGTATTCTGACCTCATAAACCACACATTAACCACACATACAGTACCAGTCAAAAGTTTGGACACACCTACTCATTCAAGGGTTTTTCTTTATTATTTCTACATTGTAGAATAATAGTGAAGACATCAAAACTATGAAATAACACATATGGAATCAAGTAGTAAGCAAAAAAGTGTTAAGAAATGTAAATATATTTTCAATTTTAGATTCTTCAAAGCCACCCTTTGCCTTGATGACAGCTTTGCACACTCTTGGCATTCTCTCAACCAGTTTCATAAAAGGTTTAGATAGCTGGCTAGACTAACGAACCTAGAAATATATTAAATTTGAGCTGACATGGGTTAATTGAGTGAGTAACAAGAGGAAAACTGCTGATGCACAACCAAATTGCACCTTTGGTATTCTACTACTACTCTATATAACAGTAGGTTGAGATCCTGACTGACTCGCCCCCCTTTTGGGGGGGGGGGCCTAATATCACTTATGCCTAGAAATAGCACTGAACAGGCAGCGTTGCAATTTTACAACCGTGTGTCTCACAAGTCTTGAACATGTATTTCTTACATATGACTATACTTATCTATCCTTTTCTCTGTGTCTTGCAGGTTGGTAAAGGATGCTCCCTGGGATGAGGTTCCTCTAGCCCACTCTCTGGTTGGCTTCGCCACAGCGTATGATTTCCTGTATGAGTACCTGAGCAAGGTGCAGCAGGAGCGCTTCCTGCAGGTGATCGGCAATGCTACACGCTACATGTATGAGAAGTCCTACATCCGCGGCTGGGGCTTCCAGTACCTGCACAACCACCAGCCCACCAACTGTGTGGCTCTCCTCACCGGCAGCCTGGTTTACATGACCCAGGGTGAGTACCACTGATTCATGCACCGTGTGTGTGTGTGTGTGTGTGTGTGTGTGTGTGTGTGTGTGTGTGTGTGTGTGTGTGTGTGTGTGTGTGTGTGTGTGTGTGTGTGTGTGTGTGTGTGTGTGTGTGTGTGTGTGTGTGTGTGTGTGTGTGTGTGTGCAGGTGCAGGTGCAGGTGCAGGTGCAGGTGCAGGTGCAGTAGCCTAGATATGGGTGGCAAGGTACCCTAGTGGTAAGAACGTTGGACTAGTAACCGGAAGGTTGCAAGTTCAAATCCCTGAGCTGACAAGGTACAAATCTGCCGTTCTGCCCCTGAACAGGCAGTTAAGGGTGTCAATGAAAATAAGAATTTGTTCTTAATGGACTTGCCTAGTTAAATAATAAGTACATAAAAAATATACATTTGAAGTGGGAAGTTTACACACACTTAGGTTGGAGTCATTAAAACTAGTTTTTCAACCACCACAAATTTCTTGTTAACAAACTATTGTCTTGGCAAGTCGGTTAGGACATCTACTTTGTGCATGACCCAAGTTATTTTTCCAACAATTGTTTACAGACAGATTATTTCACTTATAATTCATTGTATCACAATTCCAGTGGGTCAGAAGTTTACATACACTAAGTTGATTGTACCTTTAAACAGCTTGGAACATTCCAGAAAATTATGTCATGGCTTTAGAGGCTTCTGATAGGCTAATTGACATCATTTGAGTCAATTGGAGGTGTACCTGTGGATGTATTTCAAGGCCTACCTTCAAACTCAGTGCCTCTTTGCTTGACATCATGGGAAAATCAAAAGAAGCCAAGACCTCAGAAACAAATTGTAGACCTCCGCAAGTCTGGTTCATCCTTGGGAGCAATTTCCAAACGCTTGAAGGTACCACGTTCATCTGTAGAAACAATAGTGCACAAGTATAAACACCATGGGACCACGCAGTCGTCATACCGCTCAGGAAGGAGACGCGTTCTCCTGTAGAAATGTAGAACTAAGAACAGATATAGCCCTTGGTTCACTCCAGACCTGACTGCCCTCGACCAGCACAAAAACATCATGTGGCGTACTGCACTAGCATCGAATTGTCCCCGCAATATGCAACTTTTCAGGGAAGTCAGGAACCAATACACACAGTCAGTTAGGAAAGCAAAGGCTAGCTTTTTCAAACATACATTTGCATCCTGTAGCTCCAAAAGGTTTTGGGACACTGTAAAGTCCATGGAGAATAAGATCACCTCCTCCCAGCTGCCCACTGAACTGAGGCTAAGAAACACTGTCACTACAGATAAATCCACGATAATCGAGAATTTCAATAACCATTTCTCTATGGCTGGCCATGCTTTCCTCCTGGCTACCCCAACCCCGGCCAACAGCTCCGCACACCCCGCAGCTTCTTGCCCAAACCTCCCCAGCTTCTCCTTCATCCAAATCAAGATATCAGATGTTCTGAAAGAGTTGCAAAACCTGGACCCGTACAAATCAGCTGGGCTAGACAATCTGGACCCTCGCTTTCTAAAGTTATCCGCCGCCATTGTTGCAACCCCTATTAATAGTCTGTTCAACCTCTCTTTCGTATCGGCCGAGATTTCTAAAGAGTGGAAAGCTGCCACGGTCATCCCCCTCTTCAAATGGGGTGACACTCAAGACCCAAACTGTTACAGACCTATATCTATCCTACCCTGCCTTTCTAAGGTCTTCGAAAGCCAAGTTAACAAACAGATCACTGACCATTTCGAATCCCACCGTACCTTCTCCGCTGTGTAATCCTGTTTCCGAGCCGGTCACGGGTGCACCTCAGCCACGCTCTAGGTATTAAACTAAATCATAACCGCCATTGATAAAAGACAGTACTGTGCAGCCATCTTCATTGACCTGGCCAAGGCTTTCGACTCTGTCAATCACCGTATTCACCGTAGACTCAACAGCCTTGGTTTCTCAAATGACTGCCTCGCCTGGTTCACCAACTACTTCTCAAATAAAGTTCAGTGTGTCAAATCGGACGGCCTGTTGTCTAGACCTCTGGCAGTCTCTATGGGGGTACCACAGGGTTAAATTCTTTGGCCGACTCTTTTCTCTGTATATATCAACGATGTCGCTCTTGCTGCGAGTGATTCCTTTATCCACCTTTATGCAGACGACACCATTCTGTATACATCTTGCCCTTCTTTGGACACTGTGTTAACAAACCTCCAAACAAGCTTCAATGCCATACAATACTCCTTCTTTGTCCTCCAACTGCTCTTAAACACTAGTAAAACTAAATGCATGCTATTCACCCACCCGCCCGATTAGCATCACTACTCTGGACGGTTCTAACTTAGACTATGTGGACAACTACAAATACCTAGGTGTCTGGCTAGACTGTAAACTCTCCTTCCAGACTCATATTAAGCATCTCCAATCCAAAATTAAATCTAGAATCGGCTTCCTATTTTGCAACAAAGCCTCATTCACTCACGCTGCCAAACATACCCTCGTAAAACTGACTATCCTATCGATCCTTGACATCGGTGATGTCATTTACAAAATAGCCTCAGACACTATAATCAGCAAACTGTCCCATCCGTTATGTCACCAAAGCCCCATATACCACCCACCACTGCGATCTGTATACTGTCGTCAGCTGGCCCTCGCTACATATTCGTCGCAAGACCCACTGGCTCCAGGTCATCTATACGTTTTTGCTAGGTAAACCGCCTCCTTATCTCAGCTCACTGGTGACCATAACAACACCAACCCGTAGCACGTGCTCCACCAGGTATATCTCACTGGTCATCCCCAAGCCAACACACACTTGGCTGCCTTTCCTTACAGTTCTCTGCTGTCAATGACTGGAACGAATTGCAAAAATCGCTGAAGTTGGAGACTTATATTTCCCTCACTAACTTTAAGCATCAGCTATCTGAGCAGCTTACCGATCGCTGCAGCTGTACACAGCCCATCTGTAAATAGACCATCCAACTACCTACCTCATCCCCATATTGCTTTTATTAACTTTTCTTGCACATTTGCAAGTATTTCTACTTGCACATCATCATCTGCACATATGGCCTATTTATTGCCTTACCTCCTTATGCCATTTGCACACACTGTATATATCTTTTTCTATTGTGTTAATGACTGTACTTTTGTTTATCCCATGTGTAACCCTGGGTTGTTGTTTTTTGTCGCAGTGCTTTGCTTTATCTTGGCCAGGTCGCAGTTGTAAATGAGAACTTGTTCTCAACTGGCCTACCTGGTTAAATAAAGGTGAATTTTCTTCTTCTTAAAAATATATATATATATATATAAATATATATACAATGGAAACATTCCACACGATTCCATAACATTCTGGATGGACCTTTTCCCAATGTTTTTCTTAGTAGATTTTGTGTGAAAGGAAGGAACGTATGGCTAGAAAATAGCCTTGCTATTTACTGTACATTTGAAAACTGTTCCCTCTATTGTTTTGGTTTAAATGTCCTGGTTGTATGTTCTTGGATGTTTAAGTCAGAGGCAGCGAGGCCAGAGGAAGGTGAAGTTGTTCTTGTTGTTCCCAGCACTGCTGTACAGCCTAGTTTGATTACAAGGGAAATGTTTCTGGTAGAAAAAAGAACAAGAGTCGACGTAAACTAACTGACAACAGGCTTATGGAGATGACTGTGGTCACCGTGGTTTTTCTTTGAGGCTGGTTTGTGATAGTGAGTGGGGGGGGGGGGGGGG
Source organism: Oncorhynchus mykiss (assembly GCF_057628025.1). Classification (NCBI taxonomy): domain Eukaryota; kingdom Metazoa; phylum Chordata; class Actinopteri; order Salmoniformes; family Salmonidae; genus Oncorhynchus; species Oncorhynchus mykiss. The sequence continues at coordinate 63,171,417 of NC_143025.1, read as the reverse complement.
GGGCAGGGGATGCAGACTCTGGAGAATTATAGCACCCCTCTTTGTTTTGGATCAGCTTGTTTCTTTCAAGTGGAGGAAAAACAGAGGTCCAGCAGCATAGGTTGTTACCTCTTCTCTTACCTTGGAAGAAAATGTCATTTGGTCATGGCCTGATGTCTTTGTGCTGACTGTGTAAACGTTTACAGCTGACTTTGCACTTCAACGTTTTAATTTGGCTGCAAATTGTTAAGAGACTCTCATTAGAAGGTGGCTTAACTAACATACAGTATTTGCTTTGAGTGCGACAGATTGACGGAACGTGCTAACTGTTCGCTTTGTCATTCGTGGACCAGTTCATTTAAGGGCCTAACTCCCGCATAATTATTTGACTGTGTGCTCTGCACACGATCCTATTCACTTCCTGCATTCCCTTGTCACGGATTTGTCATTCATATCCTGTGCAAAAGTATGACATTTACGCGCAAATATTATTCCATTAAGATCTCAGTGAATAAAGGGAACTTTGCCTGTAAGGTACTGCCAGAAGAAATCAAGAGCAAACATTGGTCTCGTGTCACTTTTCTTTCAGAGCTATTGTATTGCACAGGTCTATATTACTCAGATTTATGGAATAACACAGCACCTCTCTTCCTGTGTATTATTTTAAAGGCGAAGCCAAAAAGCCATTTTGAAGCATTTATTCATAAGGAAGGGATAAGGCTCCATCTGTTGAAAATAAAGGGAGACATACCGTATCTGTCCAAAGCATAAAACGTCTTAAGACTTGTATGGGAATGTTAAGCACAGCATATAGGTACTGTATGTATACTGTATTCGTATCATTTCATGCCTTGATTGTGAGTCAGAGGGGATATTGTATGGGCTCTGTCCAGATGACTAGATCACAGGACAGCAGCTTACAGGGGATCAGTGCATTCCTGATGCAGGTGTCTGCATGTTGGTGCTTTGCGGCTGCCTAGCTCCGCTCCTAATTGGACAGTCATATGTGGCATAGTTTACCCTGAGTTCATCTATAGTTAAGCATCAGTAGTTAAACCTAAGGCCTCAATCACCCACATCTCTGCTACGGCCACCCAGGTGCTTGAGTTTTATTATCTGGTGTAGAATGCTGGGACTCTGGGAACCATTTAAAGTCATAGCCACAGTCACACCACATTGTGTTGCTTCCTTGAAAGCTGTTACACGTGAACACTTGATTCATTTATGGTAAAGTGTCTATTTTACACCAAATGGGTTGAGTCAACGTAGTTCCCTTGTTATTTCAATGTCATTGACCTTATATTCAACCACAAACAAGGTTTACAGGTTTGGTTTAAGATTGTTGACAACTTAATCAAATGTCAAGCAAAATTGAATGTCTATCGAGTGTCTTTGCCCGTTGGGTACAGTGTGGAAAATTATATTGCCATTTCTCTCTAGTGGATGCAGGTTGAAGCAATTGTCTAGACTTGTTCATTCTCCCAATGCATGATTATCATGTCAATAAATGAAGCATAAACTCTTGGTAGACAACTATCAGTTACATTTTCTTTTAAAACATTTAACCACTTATTTACTACGCAGGTCAGTTAAGAACAAATTCTTATTTACAATGACGGCCTAACCCAGCCAAACACTAACCCGGACGACGCTGGGCCAATTGTGCACCGCCCTATGGGACTCCAAGTCACGTCCAGTTGTTATACAGCCTGGAATCGAACCAGGGTCTGTAGTGACGCCTCTAGCACTAAGATGCAGTGCCTTAGACCGCTGCGTCACTCGGGAGCGTAACTCATTGATCCTACATAACATTTGAAGTTAATCCATTCTTAGGAAATCATTCTTTGTCCATTCCTGAAAATGAACTAAGAAGAACAAGAAATGTCTCAATGTCTCATCTAATCATAATTAGCAAAGAACCTCAAAGGAGTAGAAGTCAAGTCAAATGGCACCATCCCTTGACCTCCCACATTCCTACAGATCTCATTGTGATGGTGCTGGGAAGTTAACAGACCAGACCTTCCCCAAGCAGCGGCTCTCAACGTGTGGATGACTAATGTGTACTGATGGGAGCTCCAGAGATCTAGAGCCAGTAACATCACTAACAGCATGGCTGAAGAAAAGCCCCTAATAACAGCAACGAAGGCAACATCATTAAATCCCAGAGGGGTAGAGGAGGACATTGCTAAAGCACAGGGTGACTATATGGGATGTGATTGAGCCATGGGTGGGTGAAGACATTTATAGCTTTTGACTTCGTAGGGTTAATTGGATTTTTTTTAGTTCATGAATTCCTATATACATGATGCCTATGTCTAATAATGGAAAATGCAGAACAGTCCAAACACTGTGTGGAGCCGGGGTGTGAGCGTAGTGAGATGCCGTTTGTGTAAATGTGGTCTTTGTGTGCCAGCAGTTCCTGTTTGATGATAAATACCTGCTCTGTGTAGGCCACTGGTCTCCCAGCCCAAACCAAACACTGGGGTGGACGCCGGCTCCGGAGCTGGGCTGTGGGCTGTGGGTTGTGGTGTCCGGGTGGATCCAGTCCACCGGGTAGCTGCCAGGCACCCATGATGGACTGGGATTTTCAATGAACTGCGGCTGGAGTGTTTATGTGGTCACTTCTTCTCATAGAGAGAGAGAGAGAGAGAGAGAGACTATACATTAGTCTGATATGGTAGTTTCATACTTTCCATGCATAACGGGAGGTTCCAGTATGATGTTCCGGGAAAGAAAATGGGAATGTGACTGACTGAGTAGCTTACTGTAACTATATTTATGATCAACCTCACTTGAGACCACACTTTACACCGAGCTTAATTGGGGTATGTCTCAAGAAAACAAACACTTTGGCTGGGTGACAGCAGTACAGTACAAATGTTTGGGAGCCACTGCTCCAGAGACATTGACGAACATGACCTTCCTTCGAAAACCAATAAGCTGACCCTGGCTTCTCCTCTGTTCGGTTCCAGGTTACCTGCAGGAGGCCTACCTGTGGACCAAGCAGGTCCTGGCCATCATGGAGAAGTCTATGGTGCTGCTGCAGGACGTGACGGACGGCTCGCTGTATGAGGGCGTGGCCTACGGGACGTACACCACCCGCTCTCTTTTCCAGTACATGTTCCTGGTGCAGAGACACTTCTCCATCAGCCACTTCGACCACCCCTGGCTCCACAAACACTTTGCCTTCATGTACAGGACCATCCTGCCAGGTAATACAGCTGTTATAGATGTTGTGTGTGTGTGCTCTGCCATTCTATTCAATATAACTTCATTTCTCCTCTTAAGGGTGTTTTTTCTCCTCTTAATGTTCCCTTTGAAGAAGTTGCTTGTTTCGATCAACTTTTTATCTCTAACAGTGCATTTAGTCTAGATGTCACGTGATAGATGCAAAGATACTATATAGGCAGCTAGACAGGCTATTTTGAAATTAAATGCAGTGCAAGTTAGCAATGATTAAATACAGTTGAAAGAGGTTTACATACACTTAGGTTGGAGTCATTAAAACTAGTTTTTCAACCACTCCACAAATTTCTTGTTAACAAACTATAGTTGTGGCAAGTCGGTTAGGATATCTACTTTGCGCATGACACAAGTAATTTTTCCAACAATTGTTTACAGACGGATTATTTAACTTATAATTCACTGTATCACAATTCCAGTGGGTCAGAAGTTTACATACACTAAAGCTTGGAAAATGCCATAAAATGATGTCATGGCTTTAGAAGCTTCTGATAGGCTAATTGACATAATTTGAGTCAATTGGAGGTGTACCTGTGGATGTATTTATTTCAAGGCCTACCTTCAAACTCAATGCCTCTTTGCTTGACATCATGGGAAAATCAAAAGAAATCAGCCAAATAATTGTAGACCTCCACAATTCTGGTTCCTCCTTGGGAGCAATTTCCAAATGCTTGAAGGTACCATGTTCATCTGTACAAACAATAGTATGCAAGTATAAACACCATGGGATTACACAGCCGTCATACCGCTCAGGAAGGAGACAAGTTCTGTCTCTAGAGATGAACATACTTTGGTGCGAAAAGTGCAAATCAATCCCAGAACAACAGCAAAGGACCTTGTGAAGATGCTGGAGAAAACAGGTACAAAAGTATCTATATCCACAGTAAAACGAGTCCTATATCGACATAACCTGAAAGGCCGCTCAGCAAGGAAGAAGCCACTGCTCCAAAACCGCTATAAAAAAGCCAGACTACAGTTTGCAACTGCACATGGGGACAAAGATCATACTTTTTGGAGAAATGTCCTCTTGTCTGATGAAACGAAATTAGAGCTGTTTGGCCATAATGACCATCGTTATGTTTGGAGGAAAAAGGGGGAGGCTTGCAAGCCAAAGAACACCATCCCAACCGTGAAGCATGGTGGTGGCAGCATCATGTTGTGGGGGCGCTTTGCTGCAGGAGGGACTGGTGCACTTCACAAAATGGATGGTATCATGAGGAAAGAAAATTATATGGATATATTGAAGCAACATGTCAAGACATCAGTTAGGAAGTTAAAGCTTGGTCGCAAATTGGTCTTCCAAATAGACAATGACCCCAAGCATACATCCAAAGTTGTGGCAAAATGACTTAAGAAAAACAAAGTCAAGGTATTGGAGTGGCCATCACAAAGCCCTGACCTCAATCCTATAGAATATTTGTGGGCAGAACTGAAAAGGCGTGTGCAAGCAAGGAGGCCTACAAACATGACTCAGTTACACCAGCTCTGTCAGGAGGAATGGACCAAAATTCACCCAACTTATTGTGGGAAGCTTGTGGAAGGCTACCGGAAACGTTTGACGCAAGTTAAACCATTTTAAGGCAATGCTACCAAATACTAATTTTGAGTGTATGTAAACTTCTGACCCACTGGGAATGTGATGAAATAAATAAAAGCTGAAATAAATCATTCTCTCTACTATTATTCTGACATTTCACATTCTTAAAATAATGTGGTGATCTTAACTGACCTAAGACAGCGAATTGTTACTAGGATTGAATGTCAGGAATTGTGAAAACCTGAGTTTAAATGTAGTTGGCTAAGGTGTATGTAAACTTCCGACATCAACTGTAAGTGTTCCTAAATGCCTTAGCAAACCTCTGTGGCACTTCTTGGCAACATTGTCCAAGTTATAAGTAGATTAGGCATGAAACCCCCCTGGGTGCATTACTCCCATGTTAGAGAGGGTGACTGCTCGTTTGTCTTGATATGGGTTATGCATGCGTTACCTTCCTGGGGGGCTGTCAGAGCTATGCTGATCCAGCCCTCTCCATCTCCCCTCTTCCCTCATCTCCTTTGCTCTCCTCTTCTCTCCTCTCCTGGTTTATGGTCAGGGGGAGGGTAGCGCTGGAGGAGGGGCTCTCAGGTCTGGACATTTTATAGCCCCCTGCCAACACTCTTTGTATTGTGACTGGGGCTGGGCGCCACTGCTGCATTCAGAGAGCAGCTCTTAATTGCAGCAGCCAGGAGAACGCTGGACTCAATATCCACAATGCCGGCTTTCTCTCTCCCAGATTATCCTGCCTAACTACCTTCTGCCTGAGCGGACTATGTGACTGCACTGCACTCGCTGACCCTGTACAGTCAGGTCCATAATTATTGGCACCCTTGATAAAGATGAGTTAAAAAAGACTATAAAGTAAAGAATACAAATGCTGAGCTATATTGTATGCCAAAGAGCTATATTTTCATGTCACCTCGTGGTCAGATGACATGGAAATCGAGCTCTTTGGCCGTGCACACCAGTGGTTGGATTGGAGTCGAAAAAAGGAGGCAAATGCAGAAAAGTACTTCATACCTACAGTTAAATATGGTGGTGGATCTTTGATGTTATGGGGCTATTTTGCTTCCACTGGTACTGTGGTCCTTGTTAAGGTCAACGGCATCATGAACTTGACCAAGTAGCAGGACATTTTTGCCAAAAACCTGGTTGCCTCTGCCGGGAGGCTGACAACACAGAGTCTTTTTTTACTGATCTTTATCAAGGGATCCAATAACTCCGTAACCCACTGTATGTCTCTGTGTTCAAATGATGGGGTTTGTTGGTGTTCCAACAGGTTAGACTGTAAACAGGAGCCGTGTTTTAAATGTATCTTGTGTTGGACTTACAAAGACAGACCGTGAACAAACCAATATCACCCGAGTGTTCCTGCACACAGACCCCCACATCATTTGGATTGGGCATTTGTTTATCCAAGGTCTAGTTTTGCATCACAGAAGGGATGTTTTTACAAAGGGGAAACGCGCGTATTGTCGTACCGCTTGTGCACTGATTTTGGTTATTGCCGTTATTGTTTTTGGCTTACATGTGATTTATTGTGGTTAAGTATTTACTACCGGTTGCTAGGTTTTAAGATCTCTTTTGGCACCAGACTGCCATTCTTTGTGTTGGGGAAATGGCTTCATCGATAAAGCTAGGGAGGTTACGATCTCAACAGGGCCTGTAGTTTGGCTCATTTCCTTATGTTAAGGACATGGCATGCATGGGTGTAAAAGCTTTTGTGACCTATTCAGTAAGAAAAGGAAAGAAATGAATCATGATTTTTGTAGCATATGTATTACTATGCATTCAATCAAATAGAAAGCTATGTGGTTAGTACAGCTGAACTGGACCTTGGACAATATGGAGCTGTCACTTCATATTTGTCCGAGTTTTATGATAATAACATTCAATAATCCTCCAACAAACCCGTATGAAAGGCCACTATATTGAAGTTGCCTTCTCTTATATTTTAACTGTAAAATAATCCATATTGATCTTTTGCCCTGGCCTGTTCCATCTCACCAGGGTTCCAGAGGACTGTAGCCATAGCAGATTCCAACTACAACTGGTTCTACGGGCCCGAGAGCCAGCTGGTGTTCCTGGATCGCTATGTGATGAGGAACGGCAGTGGAAACTGGCTGGCTGAGCGGATCCATCAAAACCGGGTGTTGGAGGGGCCAGGACAGGCCGGGAAGGGACAGAGATGGTGCACACTGCACACAGAGTTCATCTGGTGAGAATCTCTCTCTCTCTCTCTCTCTCTCTCTCTCTCTCTCTCTCTCTCTCTCTCTCTCTCTCTCTCTCTCTCTCTCTCTCTCTCTCTCTCGTTCTCTCTTTCTCTCTCGCTCTTTCTCTCTCTATTGGTTGAAGTGTACTGTCGTACACTGAGTGTACAAAACTTTCCATGATATGAACTGGCCAGGTGATGTCACTTGTTGAATCCACTTCAATATGTGTAGGTGAAGGGAAGAAACATGTCAAATAAGGATGTTTAAGCCTTGAGACAATTGAGACATGGATTGTGTATGTGTGCCATTCAGAGGGTGAATGGGCAAGACAAAAGATTTAAGTACCTTTGAACAGGATATGGTGGTAGGTGTCAGGTGCACTGGTTTGGGTGTGTCAAGGACTGCAGCGCTGCTAGGTTTTTCATGCTGAAAGGTTTCCTGTGTATATCAAGAATGGTCCACCACCCAAAGGACTTCCAACCAACTTGACACAACTGTGGGACGCATTGGAGTCAATATGGGCCAGCATCCCTGTGGAATGCTTTTCGACGCCTTGTAGAGTCCATGCCCTGACGAATTGAGGCTGTTCTGAGGGCAAAAAGGATGTAACTCAATATTAGGAAGGTGTTCTTAATGTTTTGTACACTCAGTGTATATGCTGATTTGCTCAATTATTAATCAAAAATGTGCTTTTAGAGCAACTGAATTCAAATGTATGACATTTATTTCTTGTTGTTTTATTTCCATTCTGCAGGTATGATCCCAGCCTGACTCCCAGGGCTCCATCAGACTTTGGTACATCCCAACTCCACTACTTTGAGGACTGGGGGGTCGTCACTTATGGAAGTTCTCTACCCGCAGACACCAACCACACCTTCCTCTCCTTTAAGTCGGGGAAGCTGGGTGGTCGGGCCATATTTGACATCGTTCACAGGAACAAGTACAAAGACTGGATCAAAGGTTGGCGGAACTTTAACGCTGGCCACGAGCACCCTGACCAGAACAGCTTTACGTTCGCCCCTAACGGTGTTCCTTTTATCACGGAGGCTCTGTACGGGCCCAAGTACACCTTCCTCAACAACGCAGTGCTGTTCTCCCCGGCTACCTCGGGAAGCTGCTTCAAGCCATGGGACGGCCAGGTCACAGAGGCCTGCGACTCCAAGTGGCTGAAGTACAAGGTGGGGCTGCCGGCGGACGCCCAGGGCAGGGTGGAGGCGGCTCTGGAAAGGCAGGGCATGGTGTTCATCCGTGGGGAGGGCCAGTCGGCCTACAACCCTGACCTGAAGATCAGGAGCTTCCAGAGGAACCTGCTGCTCCTGCACCCCCAGTTGCTGGTCCTGGTTGATCATATCCATCTGGAGACAGACAGCCCAACCAGGGCCATGAGTGCCTTCTTCCACAACACGGACCTGCCCTTTAAGGACACCAAAATAGACGGTGTGCACGGAGCCTTTGTCAGACATGGGGAAGACCCATATCAAATGTTTTGGATGGATGACACAGGCTTCAGTGAGAAAGGGGTCTTGGGGTACTGGAACTATCCCCGTGGTTACCCCTATAACGGCTCTAACTATGTGAATGTGACAATGCCTCTGAGGTATCCCCATACCAGGGTGGCCTACATCTTCTTTGGGCCAGGGGTGGACGTTCAGAGCTTTAGTCTGCGTGGCGATGCTAACAGGGTGGACATTTACCTGGCCACCAACGAGCACACCTACACTATCTACCTGCTGACCGGGGAGGTGGCCACCAAGCCTCTGTTCGCCATGGTGCTGGTGGACCAGAAGAAAATAGTATTTGAGAAAGCAGCAGGAGTGAAGAACAGCACGCCGGAGGAGGTAGAGGAGTATGTCAATGTAGTAGAGGACAACCTCCAGCACGCCAAGCCTGTTTTCCAGCAGCTGGAGAGACACATCCTGGGCCGGGTGCTCAACACGGCCAGCTTCCGCAAGACGGCCGAGCGCCTCCTCCAGTTCTCCGACAAGAAGAAGACGGAGGCCATTGAGAAAATGTTTGCTCTGACTAAAAAACAGGGCAAGGGCAAGGGGGCCAATAAAGCCTTGGGGAACCTTGGGGACAAGCTCTCAGAGAGCCTGCCGGACATCTTTGGACAGATCGAGGTAAAGGAGAAGAAGGAGAGATCGAAGACAACAAAGAGGATTATTGAGGAGAGCCCCGAGGAAGACGGCGACTCCAGGGCCTTTATGGATTATGGAGACTCCAAAAAAGGCCGGAAGGGAGGCTTCGTGAAGGGTCGCAAGTTCAAGGAGGTCCACGTGTTGGCGACGGCCAACAGTGACAGTCTGTCGAACTCATCCTCTTATATCAGACTATTCCTCATCTTAAACATAGCCACCTTCTTCCTGCTACTGTCTGTGTTATTGACACGCTTCCAGAGAGGCAGAAGTCTACACACCCAGAGGTGTTTCTATGGCATCCTGCTCATCGACAGCTTCATCTTACTCTGCCTCTACTCCTCCTGCTCTCATGCACAGTGTTGACATGATCACTGTGCGGCGAGGGGAATAGTCCATGTGCAGACCGATTGAACCGTTTGCCATGGGTGAATCAAATGCACCATACGCCTCAGTCTGAGCCAAGTCTACCTGATGAGTGTCCAGGAAAGAATTAATTCCAAATAGGAATTGATAGATTTAGTAACGAAATTAAGCCAGACCACCTTTGAGATCCTAAGCTTCTGTGGAGCTTTAGAATGGAGTCTGTGTGAACTTTTTAATGTAGCATTTAGAGTGGAACATGTTGCTTTATATCAAAGATTGCTAGCCACTAAAATGCAGATATATCTGCCTCTCTCTGTGGACATGATAGAAAGAATGTACATATGTTCAAACAAGATATATTTTTGTGGTATTATTTCTACTCTTTGTAATGAGAAAAGAACAATATGCATAGATGTGCAAATGTGATTTTTTTTCATTGTGTATTTGCTTTTGCCTGATGAATGTGGGGACTTTGCAGATAAAAAGCTATAGAAATATGTTACCTCAGTCGGTGGTCCTCTCTGTGTCCATAACTGCAGTATAATACCATTGCATTTAACCTAATTGGCTTACCCGCATAACCGATCACATTGTCACCCCCACCACCCCAATTTAAGTCTTGTGATATTGTTCTTAAGCTGTCAGGGTCCATGTAATTCCATTTAGAGTAATACACTTGGGAAAGCACATTTTACTCTCCAACTGTAACAGATTTGCTTTCATGCTCTCACCTGTATGACTACTTGCAGTATGTTGGTGAAGCCCATTCACTTATATGCTAGCATAGATTCATCTTATTGTCCATCACCAAACCCACCTAATATAATTACACATCCTGCTCCTCCTCTTGATGTTATGATGTGGAATCGTTGGGAACCAATGTTTTTTGTTGTTACTGACTCTTAACTAATGGATCTACAGGCGGCACTACAGGGATGAGGACCTTTGACCTTTGTGTTACTTTGGTTGGGAGGAAACAACTACTATGCTAGTCATGGATATGTGAGGAAAGGGAGAACTCAAATGCTAGGAGAGGGGTCGATTTTTGGTGGGCATTGGTGGAAGAGATTTGGGGGGGAAATACTGTATGTAAATAGCCTTGTACCTGTATTGGCATATCTGTCGTCAAATGAGTGTATGATAAAGTTATCCTCCGATCAGGAGGTTGGTTGTATCAATATTTACTCACTCCTGCTCAGTCACACAGATAATAAGGAGAGACATGCTAACAAGTCTTCACTTCCTCTGGTGTGTTTTGAACATGTGAGGGTGGGCACTGTCTCTCTTTCTGTAAATTCCCAGGTGTGTCTACTGAAAATGTGTACGCCAACATTACAGTTTAGATTCTAGATTCTAGACACATGACTCCTCTGCCTGCAGGGGGAGGAGCTACAACACAACACACCGCTAGTTGAATTAAATTTGATTAGGTGGGTGGGGAGCTCAATCCACTATACCACTACAGCCTAAGTCTGCTGTATCTTGCTAATGAATTTACCTAAACTATGAGTCATGGAAGCCCTAGTCTCTTGTGACAGTGCAGAGATTTAGTTCTGGGTGCCGAGATTATGAAAGCCCTCATGACAATCAGGTAGCATCTTTTGGTCAGGGCTGGCTAGCAACAATCAGAATTCATTGTTTTGTCATCTCATTAAAAAATGAATTTTCACTGCCTTTTATCATTGTCATGTCATTCAATAAAGAGTTTTATGCAAAATCAAATGTGATTGAAAGGGTACCAGTGTCTCATGTCTCAAATGTTGTGGTGATATACAGTACCTGTCAAAGGTTTGGACACACCTTCTCATTGAGGGTTTTTCTTAATTTTTTACTTTGTTCTACATTGTAGAATAATAGTGAAGAAATCAAAACTATGAAATAACACATATGGAATCATGTTAGGAACCAAAAAAGTGTTAAACAAATCTAAATATATTTTAGATTCTTCAAAGTAGCCACGAGTCAATGATATACAGTGCCTTCAGAAAGTATTCATACCCCTTGACTTTTTACACATTTTGTTGTGTTACAGCCTGATTTTAAAATGGATTAAGTTGAGATTTTGGGGGGTCACTGGCCTACACACAATACCCCATAATGTCAAAGTGGAATTATGTTTTCAGAAATGTTTACAAATTAATAAAAAATTAAAAGCTGAAATTTCTTGAGTCAATAAGTATTCAACCCCTTTGTTATGGCCAGCCTAAGTGCGTTCAGGAGCTAAAATGTGCTTAAGTCACATAATAAGTGACACGGACTCACTCTGTTTGGAAATCTATGGTAAGAACTGAAAAGGGTTGTCCTGCAATGATGAACAACAAATTTGACAGAGCTTGAAGAATTTTGAAAATAATAATATGCAAATGTTGCCCAATCCAGGTTGTTGAAAGCGCTAAGAGACTTACCCAGAAAGACTTAACAGCTGTAATTGCTGCCAATGGTGATTCTAACATGCATTGACTCAGGGGGTTGAATACTTATCTAATCAACATATATTACTGTTTTATTTTTCATAATTGTTTTTACAGATGTAAAAAATGTATATATTTACTTTGACATTACAGAGTATTTTGTGTAGATCGCTGACAAAAACATGACAATTAAATCAATTTGAATCCCACTTTAACACAACACAATGTGGAACAAGCCAAAAGGTGTGAATAATTTCTGAAGGCACTGTATAGGCAAAATGTCTGTCTCTCCAATACTGTAGGCTACAGTATTTTGATATTTGTCCTTGGCAGTAGATCATTGCCAGATGTGCTCTGTGGGGTTCACTTATGTAAAGGTGATTTGGCTGGCCAAGCTACTCAAGAGAGAAAAAACACAAACCAGGCTCCTATATAATCCACAACCAAGTCAGACTCACTCAAACTCAACCTATAGATACACTAACAAATACAGATGTTACATTTACTGCATTTATGAATGTAAAACCTGCATGATAATGTTTTCCTATTTTAAAAAAAAAGAGAAAAAAGACTGAAGACCTGTAAGACTCTAGTGTTTACCTTTACCTACGATAACCAGCTCATCTTCGGTTTGAGCGTCACACTCACTCATAGAACAAACTCTACACTACACCAGAGGCATCACATAGGTTTCCCATCCTTTCTGCCTACCGACACTGTACTGTGCTCGTACTGAATAGGCTCCAGGGCTCTGCTGCCACCTGTCGGTAATTGTGTGCCTTCGCATCATTATGGACGCGGAACACGATGCTCGATGTCCTCTGCGCCAGACGGGGTCGCTGTATAATTTCCAGCTACCATGATAGAACCGTCTCACTCTCCGTCGAAAATGTTGGAACCCGTTCTCCCGAGAGAGGGCTTAGACGGTTCGAGCATGGAATGTACATTGAGAGTTCCTGGAGGTGATCGTGTCAAAAATGGGGGCTCGCGTTGCACGGTTGTTTAGGGATTTTAATTTAGAAAACCGAGTACATCGTGAGATTGGGAAGGCAAAACCCGAAGTGGCACCCCGACATCTGACCCATATTGATTCTGTTCAGAGTACAGAGGGTGAGTACATAGGGATTTTTGTTATTGCGTTGAAGAACTTGTGTAAGTCGGGAGGGTCAACTCAGCCTGTAGCTACGCCAGCCAGGCTGTTAGCAAGTATACCATAGCTTGCTGTCCTGGCTAGTGTTTCTTAACGTTACAGCTTTGTAGCTATTTGAAACCAAGGTTTTAGTGTTGAGTACGTATTTGTGGTTTTCCAATTCTGTAACAAGCACAATCTAAGATACCTAACTAGTTAGCAGCAAAGATGGCAAATTACCCATTCAACACTAGGGTTCACCCTTTACTTCTAACGTTATGATCTTCTGCCAGTACATACCAGTCTGTATCACAGTCACACTTCTTTAATATGTTGTTCTTTGTCCACTGAGGCCTAAACGATTTTGTTTCCTTAAGTTACTGAGATCAATGATGCCATCCACAAGAGAAACGACCCCCTCCTGGGGTTGCTGAAGTCGGTGTATGTGGAATCAAAGGATCCTACTGAGGTGAGAGCCTAAAATAATGACTATTTAATTGAAATTTCAAATGAGGACTATTTGCTTGATTGGCACCCAACTCTGTTTCAATACAAACAGGCTCCAAAGGAGGTGACTGAGGAGAAAGTGGAGGAGCGCAGACCACTGAAGTTCAACCTACCGGGGGACCCCTATGGGATTGTGGAGCTCACTGATGTCCCCAAAGGCAAACTGTCTATTGCTGAGGCCCTAAAAGCTCTCAACAATCACAAGAATGCTCCCCAAACATGGACATTGGACAAGGTTGCCCAGGAGTACTCTCTTGACTTGAAAGACACTAAAGCACTTCTAGAGCATTTCATCCCCTTCGAGGTTAAGATCATACCTCCCAAGACAAAAGAGGATTCAAAGCAGATCAAAGATACCTAGGACAGATATGCAGTATACCTGGCCTTTCAAGACATCTATCAGCCAAGTGAATTATTTATTTATGTAAATGTACTATCGGGTTGTCTGCCTTGCTTCAAGGTTCAGGATAGGAATAGAGTAAGTGTGGGATTATTTGTTTTTCTGTTACGAAACGAAGGAGACGCATGATTTAAACCCAGTACACTACTGTTCAGAGCCAGACATGTTACCGCCACTCCCAAGAATGCTAGCTTATTTGTGGGAATGGTAATCAGTGTTGTAAACGGCAAGGTCGTAACACTACTCCGTATGATTTGTGTCAGTCTTTAGTAAATCTCGATACACATTTTAATAACGACAAAATCAGCCAATTCTATAATTGTATGAATGATGCGATATTGGCCTACAAATCCATTCATACTACTTCGCTAATTACTTTCCTAACAAGGCTTTCATCCCTGTATCACAACTGACAGTAAATTGACTGTCACTTGCTAATTTGGCATCTTTATACAAATCGCAATGTACTCTCTTCAATTTTTCATTTATATGAGCCAATGTTATGTATTTCTGTAAATCCTATTAACAGTGGGAAAACATATTGATGTCGGACTTTGTTTGTCTTCCGTGGGTATCCAAGCCAGCACTTGTGTTTTAAGTACTGTATCATGATTATATACACTACATGACCAAAAGTATGTGGACACCTGCTGGTCGAACATCTCATTCCAAAATCATTGGCATTAATATGGAGTTGGTTCCCTCTTTGCTGCTAAAACAGCCTTCACTCTTCTGGGAAGGCTTTCCACTAGATGTTGGAACATTGCTGCGGGGGCTTGCTTCCATTCAGCCACATGTATTAGTGAGGTCGGGCACTGATTAGGTTTGGCTCGCAGTTTTCATCCCAAAAGTGTTCGATGGGGTTGAGGTCAGAGCTCTGTGCAGGCCAGTCAAGTTCTTCCATACCTATCTCAACAAACCATTTCTGTATGAACCTCGCTTTGTGCACGGGGGCATTGTCATGCTGAAACAGGAAAGGGCCTTCCCCAAACTATTGCCACAAAGTTGGAAGCACAGAATCATCTAGAATGTCATTGTATGCTATAGTGTTAAGATTCCCTTCTGGAACTAAGGGGCCTAGCCCGAAACATGAAAAACAGCCCCAGACCATTATTCCTCCTCCACCAAACTTTACAGTTGGCACTATGCATTCGGGCTGGTAGCGTTCTCCTATCATCCGCCAAACCCCTGATTTGTCTGTCAGACTGCCAGATGGTGAAGCGTAATTCATCACTCCAGAGAGTGCTCCAGAGTCCAATGGTGGCAAGCTTTATAGCACTCCAGCTGAAGCTTGGCGTTGCGCATAGTAATCGTAGGCTTGTGTGCGGCTGCTTGGCCATGGAAACCAATTTCAAGAAGCTCCGGATGAAAAGTTATTGTGCTGACGTTGCTTCCAGAGGCAGTTTGGAAGTCGGTGGTGAGTGTTGCAACTCAGGACAGATGATTTTTACACGGTTAAGCACTCGCCGGTCCCGTTCTGTGAGCATGTGTGACCTACCACTTCGCGGCTGAGCCGTTGTTGCTCCTAGACATTTCCACTTCAAAATAACAGCACTTACAGTTGACCGTGGCAGCTCTAACAGGGTAGAAATTTGACGAACTGACTTGTTTGAAAGGTGGCATCCTATGACGGTGCCACGTTGAAAGTCAGAGCTCGTCAGTAAAGCCATTCTACTGCCAATGTTTGTCTATGGAGTTTGCATGACTGTGTGCTCTATTTTATACACCTGTTAGCAACGGGTGTGGCTGAAATAGCCAATTCCACAAATGTGTATTTATAGTGTACCCCGCCTCTAGTGTCAATATCATCAAAAGGAAATGTAAATTATAAACTATTGATCAGTAACATAATGACTGCTTTCAAGTGAGTACTACAGTATAGTAGTGGTCATCGTCGGTCACTAGATCTTTGCTATAATTTGAAATCTTCCATGCACCTTTTGGATAAGATCACTGTTTGTGGGAATATCCTTCCTAAAAGTGTACAAAACATTCGGGACATATATAGACCGACCAGGTGAAAGCTTTGATCCCTTACTGATGTCACTTGTTAAATCCACTTCAACCAGTGTAGATGAAAGGGAAGAGACAGGTTAAAGAAGGATTTTTAAGCCTTGAGACGTGTGTGTGTGTGCCATTCAGAAGGTGAATGGGCAAAATACATTATTTAAGTGACTTTGAACGGGTTTCAGGCGCACTGGTTTGTGTATCAAGAACTGCAACGCTGCTGGGTTTTTCACACTCAACAGTTGCTTGTGTGTATCAAGAATGGTCCACCACCCAAAGGACATCTACTTGACACAACTGTGGGAAACATTGGAGTCCACATGTGCCAGCATCCCTGTGGAACGGTTTTGACACATTGAAAAGTCCATTGAGGCTTTTCTGAGGGCAAAAGGGGGTTCAACTCAATATTAGGAAGATGTTCCTAATGTTTTGTACACTCTGTACTTTGCAGGGCCATTTATTTCATAAAAGAGTAGAATCATGATGCTGTTTACTTTCCGTGAACGTTGATTGTTGTGATGTTTCATTTTAATAAATCAAACACATTATTTTTGTTTTGAATTTTTACCCCTTTTTCTCCCCAATTTCGTGGTATCCAATTGTTTTAGTAGCTACTGTCTTGTCTCAGAGACGAAGGTTGAAAGTCATGCGTCCTCCGATACACAACCCAACCAAGCCCAACCAGGCACCCTTAACCACTGCGCCACCCGGGAGGCCCTCAAACACATTATTTGAGCAAAATAGTGGACATTGTTTAAAAAAGAACGACAAAGCAGACACTCCTCCTGTGTTTTGGTAGGAAGCAGAGGGATGGCCTTGGAGAAATGTAACCACTCATGTTCATACATTTATATTTTAGCAGACGCTCTTTATCCAGAGTGACTTGCAAGCAATTAGGGTTAAGTGCCTTGCTCAAGAGCACATTTTTCACCTAGTTGGCTCGGGGATTCAAACCAGCAACCTTTCAGTTACTGGCCCAACGCTCTTAACTGCTAGGCTACCTGCCGCCCATGAACTATTGCTTGCTCTAGTGGTTACCCTCAACAGCTCAGGGCACCTGGAACAGACTGATACTAAAGTCAACACTTGCTACAGTGGTCCCTAACAGTACACAGAGCTATTAGTTATGGGGGGGAAATCTATACAGTTACTTATCACAATGTTATTTTGGGAGGATATATCGATATTTGGCTCCAAGTATCAATCTGTATACAGGTAGCATTAGCTAGTGCTTGTCGGCTGTACCGGCGCCAAAACTCAATTTCCCAGCCCAGAGCTATGGATGCAAGGACTAACCATCCATGATATTGAAATGTATAGTTTTAACAATGTTATACAGTGTTTACATGGAGATTGTTTACCATCATTGGAGTAAAACAAGCTCATTAGGCATTTCTAAGTTATGTTCTTCAAGAATCAATGGGCAAGACAATGCATGTGAACCCTTTGGAATTACCTGGATTTCTGCATAAATTGGTCATAAAATTTGATCTGATCTTCATCTAACTCAGTCACAACAATAGACAAACACAGTGTGCTTAAACTAATAACACCAATTATTGTACTTTTGTGTGGAGAAACAAATGCACAGCACACCAACATCAAAACTTCATCCCAACTATAAAGTATGGTGGAGGGAGCATCATGGTTTGGGGCTGCTTTGCTGCCTCAGGCAGGGCCTTGACAACTTGCTATCATCGACGGAAAAATTCCCAAGTTTTATCAAGACATTTTGCTGGAGAATGTAAAGCTATCTATCCGCCAATGGAAGCTCGACAGAAGTTGGGTGATGCAAAAGGACAACAACCCAAAACACAGAACTAAATCAACAACAGAAGAAAATACGCCTTCTGGAGTGGCCCAGTCAGAGTCCTGACCTCAACCCAATTGAGATGCTGTGGCATGACCTCAAAAGTGCGGTTCACACCAGACATCCCAAGAATATTGCTGAACTGAAACAGTTTTGTAAAGAGGAATGGTCCAAAATTCCTCATGACTGTTGTGCAGGTCTGATCGGCAACTACGGAAAATGTTTGGTTGAGGATATTGCTGCCAAAGGGGGGTGAACAGGGGTTCACATACTTTTTCTTGCCACTGTATGTAATTAATTTATGTCCAAAAATGGAAAGAAGGGGATGCAGGCTATCTATTACATGCACAAAACGTGTAATATTAAGAACATCTAATGACCAAACCCTATACTTTATGGAACCTTGTAATATTGTATTTATCTCTGTGTTTGATTGTATACAACGTAACAATACAACGCTTATATGCACGTGCCCGGTAAGGCCTAGTTCTTGAACCACAACGTTACGCCTCTTTATGGCCATTTGTCATTTCAATTGGAGCTCTAGATAATGGGCGCGTCATAACAAAGGACCCTACCCGAGCTGTCCATACTATTGGATGATGAGACTGTCAGTTAACCAGTATACGGACAGTGATCGTAGTTCGTAACAGAGATGGAATATTATACCGTGAACCCGGAATAGTGGAAGACGAAATTATCATTCTCAGGATAACAGAAAGATGAGGGTTGGAAAGAAAATGAAATGACTGACAATCAAATTGTTTAATGCCTCTTTGAGTCATGATTTTGTCTTGTAAACCAATCTAGCGGTGTTTTCTTTTTGTCGGAGAACCCATTCCCTGCAAAACAAAGGCAGAATGATACGCGGAACTACATTTTACTTACCGCTTTTGTTGAATTGTGTAGGTGGCATTGCCCGTGTTTCGCACTGTAAATAATGTTATTTGATTAGATGTATTATTTCACGTGCAATGAGAGATTAATTCAGTATATCTAGTTGTGACTTCGAGGAATTACAAAAAGCATCTGGACAGCGAATTGGATCAACTGAAAGACTGAAATGAGCCGCGAGCAATTGTCTGTCTACTGAAACCCAACGATGTCAACCTGACTTTGGAAGGAAAACGGTAATTTCACTTGGGGATTCTGCTGTAACAAACAATACTACTCCCTGAAAAGTGGTTTAATTGATACAATGTAAACGTATTTTCAAACAATTCAGTTTGTTTGATTGAACTAATCTTAGGTTCTCATCAAACAAGTATTTGATCTTACATTTAATTCCACAGTATAATAATAAATAATGTTATCAAAAATATCTAAATAAATAGGCCTACACTCAAAACAATGCTGGGTTAAAAACAACCCAATTTGGGTTATTTGGTAACCCAGCGCTGGGTTATTTGGATCCCGCCTGTTGGGTTATTTTGAACCAGCCAGTTGGGTTATTTTGATCCAGTCAGTTGGGTTTTTGGAATTACACAAACATGGGTTAATTTGTAAGTAAAGAGACTCGGGGATAGCCCAAGGCTTAATTTAACCATCAGTTGGGTTTTTATTCACTTTCATGCTGGATCTTTTTTAATGTAATCCAGATACTTATTTTTGGCCACATGTGAGAGTACATGTCATTCCTGTTGATCATGTTAAGTTTGTACACTGCACATTTAAACTTTCCTTGATTATTTTTGCACATTAGATATTCAAATATAAAATTAATAACATTCTTATATACATATTATAACAGTGGTAACTATCCCAATGTTGGGATATAAACTCAGTGGCCAGATTATTAAGTACACTAACCCATTCAAGAAAATGGTTTGCCCATTTTGAAGATGTTATTGAGTTGAGTCATGTGGTGATTGATGTAAGCAACTTTGAGCGTGGTGTGATCGTCTGTGTTAAGTGCGCCGGTTACAGTATTTCAGAAACTGCTGGCCTCCTGGGCTTTGCACGTACAATGGTGTCTAGGGTTTACCGAGAATGATGCGACAAACATAAAACATCCAGTCGATGGCAGTCCCGTGGGTGAAAACAGCTCTTTGATGAGAGGTCGAAGGAGAATGGCAAGAAACGTGCAAGCTAACAGGCGGGCCACAAACTGGCTAATAACGTTCCTTGTCCCAGATGGGTTATTGCAGCAGACGACCACACCGGGTTCCAGTCCTGTCTGCTAAAAACAAGATGAATCGGTTCCAGTGGGCACACCATCACAAACACTAGACAATTGTGGAATGGAAAAACAGATTCTGTAATAGAGACGGAACAAAAAATATATCCGAGCAATAAAGTAAGAAATAATGCATTGCTGGGTCAAAAATACATATAAAACAATAAGCCAGCAAAAGAGTAAAAAGCGACCCACTGCTGTGTCAAAATAACTACGTTTTTGGGGTAAATAAAACATCCCAACATGGGTTATTCACACAACCCAGCTGGCTGGGTCAAAGTATCCTAGTGTGTGTTTTGTCCAATATTTACCCAGTGCTGAGTTACCAAATAGCCGAAATTGGGTTCTTTTTAACCCATTTTTTGTGTGTGCATAGCATTCGGAAAGTATTCAGACCACTTTACTTTTCCCACATTTTGTTACAATGCAGCCTCATTCTAAAATGTATTAAATATTTATTTTACTTAGGAATTTACACACAACACACAAAAGTGAAAACAGGTTTTTTTTTTTTTTGTAAATGTATCAAAAATAAAAGCATGAATACCTTATTTACATAATTATTCAGACCATTTCCTATAAGACTCAAAATTGAGCACAGGTGCATCTTGTTTCCATTAATCATCCTTGAGATGTTTCTACAACTTGATTGGAGTCTACCTGTGGTAAATTCAATTGATTGGACATTATTTGGAAAGGCACACACCTGTCTATATAAGGCCCCACAGTTGACAGTGCATGTCAGAGCAAAAACCAGGCCATGAGTTCGAAGGAATTGTCTGTAGAGCTCAGAGACATGATTGTGTTGAGGCACAGATCTGGGGAAGGGTACCAAAAAATGTCTGCAGCATTGAAGGTCCCCCGAGAACACAATGGACTCCATCATTCTTAAAGGTAAGAAGTTTGGAACCACCAAGGCTTTTCCAAGAACACGATGGTCACTCTGACAGAGCTCCAGAGTTCTTCTGTGGAGATGGGATAACCTTCCAAAAGGACAACCATCTCTGCAGCACCCTACCAATCAGGTGGCCAGACGGAATCCACTCCTCAGTAAAAGGCAAATGACAGGCCACTTGGAGTTTGCCAAAAGGAACTTAAAGGACTCTCAGACCATGAGAAACAAGATTCTCTGGTCTGATGAAACCAATATTGAACTCTTTGGCCTGAATGCCAAGCGTCACGTCTGGAGGAAACCACACACCACTCATCACCTGGCCAATACCATCCCTATGGTGAAGCATGGGGGTGGCAGCAGCATGCTGTGGGCATGTTTTTCAGCGGCAGGGACTGGGAGACTAGCCAGGATCAAGGTACATAAGGATCCTCAGGACCTCAGACTGGGGCGAAGGTTCACCTTCCAACAGGACAACAATCCTAAGCACACAGCCAAGACAATGCAGGAATTGCTTTGGGACAAGTCTCTGAATGTTCTTCAGTGGCCCAGCCAGAGCCCGGACTTGAACCCGATCGAACATCTCTGGAGAGACCTGAAAATAGCTGTGCAGCGACACTCCCCTCCCAACCTGACAGAGCTTGAGAGGATCTGCAGAGAAGAATGGGAGAAACTCCCCAAATACAGGTGTGCCAAGCTTGTAGCGTCATACCCAAGAAGACTCAAGGCTGTAATCACTGTCAAAGGTGCTTCAACAAAGTACTGAGTAAAGGGGATGAATGCTTATGTAAATTTGATATATAATTTGATATATATATGATATATATATGTTTATATATATTTTTATACATTATTAAAAAATGTCTAAAAACCTGATTTTGCTTTGTCATTATGGTGTATTGTGTGTAGAATGATGAGGGGTGAATAAGGTTGTAATGTAACAAAATGTTGAAAAAATGAAGGAGTCTGAATACTTTCCGAATGCACTGTATACACACACACAAAAATAAAAAATCAACTAAACTCAGCAAAAAAGAAACGTCCCCTCACTATCAATTGCATTTATTTTCAGCAAACTTAACATGTGTAAATATTTGTATGAACATAACAAGAATCAACAACTGAGACATAAACTGAACAAGTTCCACAGACATGTGACTAACAGAAATTTAATAATGTGTCCCTGAACAAAAGGGGGGGGGGGGGGGTCAAAATTAAAAGTAACAGTCAGAATCTGGTGTGGCCGCCAGCTGCATTAAGCACTGCAGTGCATCTCCTCCTCATGGACTGCACCAGATTTGCCAGTTCTTGCTGTGAGATGTTACCCCACTCTTCCACCAAGGCACCTGCAAGTTCCCAGACATTTCTGGGGGGAATGGCCCTAGCCCTCACCGTCCGATTCAACAACAGGTCCCAGATGTGCTCAATGGGATTGAGATCTGGTCTCTTCGCTGGCCATGGCAGAACACTGGCATTCCTGTCTTGCAGGATATCATGCACAGAACGAGCAGTATGGCTGGTGGCATTGTCATGCTGGAAGGTCATGTCAGGATGAGCCTGCAGGAAGGGTACCACATGAGGGAGGAGGATTTCTTCCCTGTAATGTACAGCGTTGAGATTGCCTGCAATGACAACAAGCTCAGTCCGATGATCCTGTGACACACCGCCCCAGACCATGACGGATCCTCCACCTCCAAATCAATCCCGCTCCAGAGTACAGGCCTCGGTGTAACGCTCATTCCTTTGACGATGAACGCGAATCCGACCATCACCCCTTGTGAGACGAAACCGCGACTCGTCTGTGAAGAGCACATTTTGCCAGTCCTGTCTGGTCCAGCGACGGTGGGTTTGTGCCCATTGGCGACGTTGTTGTCGGTGTTGTCTGGTGAGGACCTGCCTTACATCAGGCCTACAAGCCCTCAGTCCAGCCTCTCTCAGCCTAGTACGGACAGTTTGAGCACTGATGGCGGGATTGTGCCTTCCTGGTGTAACTTGGGCAGTTGTTGTTGCCATCCTGTACCTGTACCGCAGGTGTGATGTTCGGATGTACCGATCCTGTGCAGGTGTTGTTACACGTGGTCTGCCACTGCGAGGACGATCTGCTGTCCGTCCTGTCTCCCTGTAGCGCTGTCTTAGGCGTCTCACAGTACGAACATTGCAATTTATTGCCCTGGCCACATCTGCAGTCCTCATGCCTCCTTGCAGCATGCCTAAGGCACGTTCACGCAGATGAGCAGGGACCCTGGGCATCTTTCTTTTGCTGTTTTTCAGAGTCAGTAGATAGGCCTCTTTAGTGTCCTAAGTTTTCATAACTGTGACCTTAACTGCCTACCGCCTGTAAGCTGTTAGTGTCTTAACGACCGTTCCACATGTGCTTGTTCATTAATTGTTTATGATTCATTGAACAAGCATGGGAAACTTAAAAACTTGTTTAAACCTTTTACAATGAAGATCTGTGGAGTTATTTAGATTTTTACGAATTATCTTTGAAAGACAGGGTCCTGTTGCTGAGTTTATATTCATTGAGCTTGTCTCATGCTTTAAGTTTACGGTTTGATAAAATAAGACAAATGCCTCAAGAGGGCATCAGAGATCTAGATAAACAGAATTTAAAAAACTTAACCTGACCCAATTATTCTCCTCTCGCTCCTGCTGGCTTTCATAGATTTTTCCATTAATCTCCTGAAGTTACCGGTAATAGGCTACAGGAGGAGTCGGCAACCTTTCTCATGTTGAATGTATCTTACCATTTCTACCAATCTGCGTGCCAGTTATGGTTTTCATATAAAAAATGTGAAACAGTTTTGATTAATTTATAACAACATCTTCATATCTCAACATCATTGTCATGTGGTTAATCAAAATTCTGGGTCCAGGCCTGAAGCATGCGCTAGCGAACTTGCAACATTGTATAAAATATTCTGGGCCCTCAGAGTTTCCCTCACGAGTGAGCTCGGGACAGACACAGCTGTAGGCTATATGCGCAAGGGATAAGAAGCAGTGCTTAACTTGGGCAGGAGCTCAATGGAGCTGAGTATCGGCACCTCAAACGTTCTACTGCTTGAGCTCCTGTTCCTCTTATAGAGTATTAGCTCAAAAGTATTGTGTATCTCCTGCACCTAAATATAAACAGTAGCAGCACCCAAAATGACTACCGGAACCTATTTCAGTCCAAGTCAAGCACTGATAAGAAGTAATCAGGTAGGCCTATTTTATGAGGTTTCCACTGGATCAGAGCATTACATTTTTTAACGCTTTTAACGCTGAGTGGTTATCGAAAGGGAGAGATCTGGAAATATTTTCCAAATACATTGAGGAACTATTGTAATTCTCAATGGATATAAAAACAGACTTTGTTTGCTTGTTGTTTGAGGTGAAGAAAACATTACTTTGAGAAGCTCCACAGGTCATTAGTGGTGGTGCGTTAAATCAATTAGAAATACTAATCAGATCCCCAAATGGGCACATTTATATGCCTACATTTGTTCGAAGGCCAGGTAGCCTATAGGCCTACTTCTAGCCATGCGTGTCCTTACTCAACATTGACAGGAGCGCTCCAAACAAAAGACAACGACTAAATTGACAAAACTCGTAAATGGAATGAAATATACCAAAACGTG
The DNA here is from genome assembly GCF_057628025.1 of Oncorhynchus mykiss. Taxonomy (NCBI): domain Eukaryota; kingdom Metazoa; phylum Chordata; class Actinopteri; order Salmoniformes; family Salmonidae; genus Oncorhynchus; species Oncorhynchus mykiss. The sequence goes on along the minus strand of NC_143025.1, from coordinate 63,146,992 downwards.
TTTCTCACAAGTGTAGCATAGGTTGAACGCATGAAAATTAATTACCATAATCAAAGTAACAAACATTGTAGATGAGAAATTATAGGAATGAATGGTAAATGTACTACTGGTGATATGTAATAGGGAATTGATATACACTAACAATCAAATGCAAACCATTCACAAAATGCAATTATGAAACAATGTATGTGCACAAATTGACGAGAGAGAGTCCATTCTGGAGAGGAGTGCATTGTGCATCTGGGCGCATGGTCAAGCCGACTTCTGCATTGGCCATGCAGGATTTATGGTGATATCGCCTCAACAGAGGTCAGGGAATTCATTAATTTTGCGCTTCGTGGATCAGTGCAGAACTGTTGTCAAGGAACGGAGTTAAAAAAAAATAATTAAGTTTACCTTTGTTTAATTAGGCAAGTCAGTATAGCTAGGTAATTTATTCCAGAATGAAAATTAGTAATGTTAGTTTGCTAGCTTTTTACTCACTGTTTTTGGTCAAGCACAACACCTTTCCCATTTGTCCAGGGTTGTCAGGTCAAGCTAAAATTGTAGCCAATGACTACTCAAAACCTGCCCACAAGGCCTGAAAACTAGCCCAAAATGTGTTTTCTCGCAGCAAGAGAGGAGTTGCCACATTTAGCCAATAGAACCTTTTTCCATTACGTTATCGAGTGAATTAAGAAGGAATCTCAATTGAACTTCTAACGACTTCAAAAGCTAAATTTGGTTTTCCATCTAAATAATCATTATTGCGAGCTAATGTGACTAATAAAGGAATTTGAATGTGTTGCAAGAGTAAATATAATTTCAAATATTAACCAAAAAAACAAATCTCAATTTTGAGGGTTAAATAAACGTTCAAAGCATTCTGAATACACCTGACCTGTGTTTTTTTTCACCCTGGTCATAGTCTTAAGCCATGTCGAATACGTAAAATTGCAGGAAATTAGCTTTTAAAACAGTACAATTTTCCTAGGGGAGGACCCCATCCAGGCAAAATTTTACTCCAAGCTTTCTTCAAAAGTCAACAGCCCTGCCACTATTATTTGTAACTTTGCTACTCTAAGAATTACTCAGCTTTATTATGTTTTATTTCACCTTTTGATAACTGAACAATATTATCCAGCTCAGTAACAAATGTGTAATTACAATTCCTACACTCAAAAATTTGAAACACAATTTCCATTGTTGACTGCTTATTCAACTTTCTCCCATAGTCTCAGGCTAGTTACCGGGGCAAATAATTATCTAAGGCTAAACGGACTATATGATACATCAACTAAATCATTCAAAATAGTATGACACATATCTAGTTTATTTTGTAGTGGTTATTAAAATTCTCAAAAGCTTTTTGAAAGAGATACAAAGCCACCCGATAGAAATACTAGCTGGATGCAGGTCCCTGTTGCTAGGTTCCACAACTACTCAACATGCAGTGTTATCATTGACTTGCAAGGTACCGGGCAGATCCTTTTTAGCAGTTACTATGGTTTCTGTGGATATATGTACTTGAAATAGTAAACATGATCCTCTAATATTTTTCTTTCTCTTCCATCACATTTTTTAAATTACTGTATTATGCTGAATATCTGAATATGGACTACTGTTCTAACCACCTCAATTCATGTTTATAAGTGATAGGTTAAAAGGGTGATTTTATGGGTCATCTTTGTGTATAGCCGCCAAATCACTTTTGAGTCATTCTGTATGAAAAGGGAACAGATACTCTAGGGCCATGATGCGCCCTTTCATTTAGCACAAAGGATTGTCTTTTGGATAACTGAAAACCCTGTAATGAGGAAATTGACCATATACTTAATTTCAGGAATTATGTGCAAATTAGAACACAAAGACTGCTACACAGTGCAGAATTGGTGCGGCTTTATCTATCAACAGTGTCTGTCATAGCATCCTAATGAGAGGAGAGGGCAGAGCGTTAAGATCAGTCCGTGTCAGTGAGAAGTTGGGAAGCAGACATAGATTTCAGTCTGAGGCTTGTTTGCACACATCCACACGTATCCTTTTGGTTTTAATCATAATCTAGCCGTGCGTATTCTATCCCTGTTGTCAAGGTAAGAGGAGGAACACACAATGCCTCAGTCAGTCTATTATTGCCTAATAATACACTTGTTCCTGTTCTATTATGGTAGCCTGTTTATCTAATGAATACAACATTTTACCCTCTCCTTTACTCTGGTGGGGTAACTTTGACATAATTATAGTTCTGCAGCATGGTAAATGGATAGAATTTGCCTCAAAGTTTCGGACTAGCGACAGCCGTCACACAATCATATCATCCCGGCAGTGTACAGAAAAATGAGAACAAATTTACATTTTTACGGACAGTTATTTAATAAGCTTTGAATCCCCTGTGTCGCTTTGTCTGTTCAACCCACATGGAATGACTAAACCTAGAAAATGAGAGAAGAGAGCATATTTGAAAGTGCTGCGGAAATCTAAGACAAAATCGCTTCCATGGATAAGACTGCTTATAGTCTGTCGCCTTTAACACCACCAGTCCTAATCTTCCATAGGAAAAGCGGGTCCAACATTTTCTGTTTGACGTTTGCCAATGAGCCATTGTAAATGATACCAGCCGGTCTAAAATAACAGTATCCAATGTTTATATTAGTGATAAGCCTTTTTTATTGAAGTCTTGAGTTGTCCCCAGAAAAACATTGACTTGGAATAAAAATCTCTCCCTGGCACGGATCAAATAATTCATGAAATTGCTAGGACATTTTGGCGATAGAGAGCATTGGTAAGCCAGTTTTTAAAATTTAATTTAAGCTTTATTTAACTAGGCAAGTCAGTTAAGATCAAATTCTTATTTGCAATGATGGCCTACCCCGGAAAAACCCGGACGATGCTGGGCCAATTTTGCACCGCCCTATGGGACTCCCAATCACGGCCGGATGTGATACAGCCTGGTTGTGTTGGCATTCTTATAATAGTGTAGTAACCAGGCTTACATGTAAATAGCCAGACTGCAACTGCATACTGCCTTAAGTCTTCTTGTGTGTGATGACGTTCAGAGACTTGTCCCAAAGCCACTCCTACGTTGGCTTGGCTGTATGCTTAGGGTCATTATCCAGTTGGGAGGTGAACCTTTGCCCCAGTCTGAGGTCCTGAGCGCTCTGGAGCAGGTTTTCATCAAGGATCTCTCTGTACTTTGCTCTGTTCATCTTTGGCTCGATCCTGACTGGTCTCCCAGTCCCTGCTGCTGAAAAACATTCCCACAGCCTGATGCTGCCACCCCTATGCTTCACCAAAGGGATGGTGCCAGGTTTCCTCCAGATGTGACGCTTGGCATTCAGGCCAAAGAGTTCAATCTTGGTTTCATCAGACCAGAGAATCTTGTTTCTCATGGTCTGAGAGTCTTAGGTGCCTTTTGGCAAACTCAAAGTGGTCTGTCATGTGCCTTTTACTGGCTTCTGAGCGATAATAGTCCTTCTGGAATGTTCTCCATCTCCACAGAGGGACTCTAGAGCTCTGTCAGAGTGGCCATTGGGTTCTTGGTCACCTCCCTGACCCAGGCCCTTCTCTCCCGATTGCTCTGTTTGGGTGAGCAGACAGATCTAGGAAGAGTCTTCTTCCATTTAAGAATATTTGTGGCCATTGTGTTCCTGGGGACTTTCAATGCTGCAGAATTGTTTTACCCTTCCCTAGATCTATGCCTCGACACAATCCTGTCTCGCAGCTCTACGGACAATTCCTTCGACCTCGTTGCTTGGTTTTTGCTCTGACGTGCACCATCAACTGTGGGACCTTATATAGACAGGTGTGTGCCTTTCCAAATAATGTCCAATTAATTGAATTTACCACAGGTGGACTCCGATGAAGTTGTCGAAACTTCTCAAGGATGATCAATGGAAACAGGATGCACCTGAGCTCAATTTTGAGTCTCATAGCAAAGGGTCTGAATACTTATGCAAATAAGGTATTTTTTATTTTAAATACATTTGAAAAAAAACAAAAAACCTGTTTTCGCTTGGTCATTATGGAGTACTGTGTGTAGATTGCTGAGATTGTTTTTATATTTCATCCATTTTAGAACAAGGCTAACGTAACAAAATGTGGAAAAAGTCAAGGGGTCTGAATACTTTCCAAAGGCATTGTACATGCAGATCAATGTGTATATAAACGTTTCAGTTTGACAAAATTCCATTTGATACACAATATTGTCTTTTGAGAAAGGCAACATTTTAAAACAAAGAATACCCATTTTAAGGTATTATCATCAAGGAAAAACAGACATAGCATTTGATGTTTATGTTCTCTTGCTAATGTCCCCGCTTTCTGTTTTGCCTCCATTTCCTTTTCTGTCTCCCCAGGATCTCTCCTCCATGCTAAGATGCTGGGTTCTTCAGTTGGACTAAGAACAGCATCTAAGGCATCATGTTTGGCAAGAGAAGAGCTCCAGTAACGATGCCTAAACCCGAGCCTGCACCCCCCGTGGAAGAATGGTTTACTCCACTGTCGTTCCCCCTGTGGAGGCAGGGGAGACCAATAAAGCCAGCCTCTGCTGCCTCGTCACGGCAGGGCTGCTGAACCTGTCTGACCACCTCCTCCACGGCCAGCCTGACACGGAAGACATGTCCATGGAAAACAGCTCATATGGCTCCTCCTTTTCACCTCTGGACCTGGACACAGTCACACGAACAGCCGAGACCCAGGGGAGTGTTCAGGGTGTCAGCCTGCCCCTCCAGGTGTTCTTCTGCATGGCCATGGTCTCCATCCTGTTGGTGGCCTTCCTAGGGAACGTGGTGGTGGTCCTGATGGTCTACCAGCGCGCCGCCATGCGATCCGCCATCAACATCCTGTTGGCCAGCCTGGCCTTCGCAGACATGATGCTGGCCGTCCTGAACATGCCCTTTGCCCTGGTTACTGTGGTGACCACACGCTGGATCTTCGGGGATGTCTTCTGCCGAGTGTCGGCCATGTTCTTCTGGCTTTTTGTCATAGAGGGCATGGTCATCCTGCTTATAATAAGCATAGATCGATTCCTGATCATAGTCCAGAAACAGGACAAATTGAGTCCCCACAGAGCCAAAGTGCTCATAGTCATCGCTTGGACTGTCTCCTTATGTTTCTCTTTCCCACTAGCCATAGGCCACCCATCACTCCAGATCCCCTCTAGAGCTCCACAGTGTGTGTTCGGCTACACCAGCGAGCCGGGCTACCACGCCTACGTGTTGCTCCTCATGCTGGCCTTCTTTTTCATCCCCTTCTTGGTCATGATGTACACCTTCATGGGGATCCTGAACACCATACGGCATAACGCCGTGCGCATCCACAGCCACCCGGACAGCATCTGTCTGAGTCAGGCCAGCAAGCTGGGCCTCATGAGCCTGCAGAGGCCCTTTGAGATGAACATAGACATGAGCTTCAAGACGCGTGCCTTCACTACCATCCTCATTCTCTTCTCGGTGTTCACCGTGTGCTGGGCGCCCTTCACCGCCTACAGCCTAGTTTCCACCTTCAGCAGCCCCTTCTACCACAAGGACAACTTCTTTGAAGTCAGCACCTGGTTCCTTTTGTTGTGCTATCTCAAGTCGGCCCTCAACCCTCTCATTTACTACTGGCGGATCAAGAAGTTCCGCGACGCCTGCCTTGACCTGATGCCCAAGTATTTCAAGTTTCTTCCTCAGCTGCCCGGCCACACAAAGCGACGTATCCGACCCAGCGCTGTGTACGTGTGTGGGGAGCATCGCTCTGTGGTCTAATAACACTGGACTGACTTGGAGGACACTGACTTCACTGCCATGTAGGTTTTGTTTGACCACTTATCCAATTTGTTCTCGCCAGTCAAATGAATGAGTTGAGACTGCGGTTTCGACAGTATATTTTAGCTGAGTAGAATCTGTTTACAAAGCATGTCAATTAACTGCTTCAGTGGTTTTGAATATGGTCATAAGGCCACCAAGATTACATTTTGTCATTGATATTTCTATGTAATTGTTTTGTGCCTATTAGTTAGTCTATACCAGTCATAATGCTGCTACATCTGGTGATTTCAGTGTACTGTACTTGAATCTAATAAACATTTTTAACATTTCTTACCTTGTTAATACAGTCTTTGTTTTTTACTTCTGGTTTACTTCTTTATGTCTCATGTTAGATTACATGCAAGTTTTCTGCAATTATACAAATGTCATAAAGGCAGAGAAATGTCTCAAATGTTTGACTCAGAAACACACTCAGAGCTTTATAGAAAAATGGTTAAACAAATGTAAATCGCAGCAATCTATTTGTTTATATGTTTTTCTCAACCTTGGCAAGAAATCCTATTTGTGTACCATACACTTTAGAGAAGTACAACACTGTGGATGAGTGACGATACACTCAGTATACCAAACATTGAGTTGCACCCCATCTGCCCTCAGAACAGCTTCATTTCGTTGGGGCATGGACTCTACAAGGTGCCGAAAGCGTTCCACAGGGATGCTGGCCCTTGTTGACTCCAATGCTTCCCACGGTTGAGTCAAGTTGGCTGGATGTCCTTGGATGGTGGACCATTCTTGATACACACAGGAAACTGTTGAGCATGAAAAACAGTTGCAGTTCTTGACATAAAACTGGTGCGCCTGACACTTACTACCATATAAGGCACTGCATCTCCGTGCTAGAGGTATTTCAACCGGACGTGATTGGGAGTTCAATAGTGCGGCGCACAATTGGCCTAACGTCGTTAGGGTTTGGCCAGGGTAGGCTGTCATTGTAAATAAGAATTTGATCTTAATGGACTTGACTAGTTTAAAAAAGGTTAAATAAAAAATCTAATAAAACTACAATACTCCGTTCAAAGCAGTGGAGGGTGCTGAGGGGAGGACGGCTCATAATAATGGCTGGAACGGAGCGAATTGAATGGCATCAAACACATGGAAACCATCCATTACCAGTGCCTTGGTTCAAAGGCACTTACATCTTTTGTCTTCCCCATTCACCCTCTCAATGGCCCACCATACACAATGTCTCAATTGTCTCAAGGCTTAAATATCTTTCTTTAACTTTAACCCTTCACCTACACTGATTGAAGTGGATTTAACAAGTGACATCAATAAGGGTTCATAGCTTTCACCTGGATTCACCTGGTCCGTTTGTCATGGAAATAGCAGGTGTTCTTAATGTTTTGTACACTCAGTGTGTTTCACATGCAGCAAGACTATTTTCTGTGTTTACCAGTTAATGTTTTTCTAAAGGTTAGGGTTAATGAAGCACATCTCTGCATCACCCAGTGGTGTCCTTCATCAGGGACCGGACTTCCTGTCAGCCCCTCCACTGAGCGGCTACACACGTGTGAAACATTTCCACTGGGCATTAACACATGATCTCACCATACGCTTATTTCCATAAGTCTGCCTCCATCTTGGCTGTTGATATTAGCTACACACACTTCAATGTTGTATTTGTCACACCGCTTATAAAACAGTGTTGAATATGGAAATGGTCATGGCCTATTACCAGTCATGCCTGATGCCTAGACTGTTTGAAAGTGTTTATGCATATGGTTCTGTTTGATATGCTAAGAGGTTTTAGTGGAATTCTCCGGATGTATTTATCTGGAATGGATAGAAATAGCTAAACAGCTAACTTGGTAAAATTAATTTCAAAGCCATTTATTTGAATTTGAATTTAAAAGACACATACAATCAAATGTAATCTCTAAATATATATATTTGTTTACAATTAACAGAGAGAGAACGAGGTGGCAGAGTGAGCAGACAGGTCCCAGGCAACATCATCTAAAACAGATGCTAGACTGAAAGGTCAAAAGGTTGATTTCCAATGTGGACATTTATCCTCAAAGAGACTTCTGCCTCTGTGGCCCTTTGCAGCCGGGCCAGGTCCATTTAGATAAAGATACATTCAAAAGAACACAGTTGGACCAAGGCGATTCTTCTCAGCTTGAAGAATATAAAGGATGGTTTTCTTAATCGGCTTCCTCCTTGGAATTCATTATTCTGCCAGCAGTGACTAATGAGTGTGCTTGGGGCTTTGAAGCTCACTTTAATCATAGCTCTGAGCACTATTACTAAGCAACAGCAACTTGGGGGGTGTCTCAAGAGAAGGTGGATCTGGTATTGTTCAGGAAAAGGTGTCTTCTTCCTCTTGAGGAGCCTTGTGTTTATATAACATGCATTATATACTGAACAGAAATATAAACGCATGTAAAGTGTTGGTCCCATGTTTCATGAGCTGAAATAAATGATCCCAATTTTTTTTTTATGTGCACAAAAAGCTTATTTCTCTCAAATTTTGTGCATAAATGTGTATACATCCCTGTTAGTGAGCATTTCTTCTTTGCCAAGATAATCCATCCATCTGACAGGTGTGGCATATCAAGAAGCTGATTAAACAGCATGATCATTACACAGGTGCACCGGGTGCTGGGGACAATAAAAGGCCACTCTAAAATGTGCAGTTTTGTCACACAACACAATGGCAAAGATGTCTCGAGTTTTGAGGGAGTGTGCAATTGGCATGCTGACTGCAGGATTTTCCACCAGAGCTGATGCCAGAGAATTCAATTTATCATAAGCCACCTCCAACGTCGTTTTAGAGAATTTGGCAGTACATCCAACGAGCCTCACAAACGGAGACCAAATGTAACTATGCCAACCAAGGACTTCCACATCTGGCTTCTTCACCTGCGATATTGTCTGAAACCAGCCACCCGGACAACTGATGAAATTGTGGGTTTGCGCAACCGAAGAATTTCTGCACAAACTGTCAGAAACCGTCTCAGGGAAGCTCATCTGTGTGCTCGTCGTCCTCACCAGGGTCTTGACCTGACTGCAGTTCAGCATCGTAACCGACTTCAGTGGGAAAATGCTCACCTTTGATGGCCACTGGCACGCTGGAGAAGTGTGCTCTTCACAGATGAATCCCAGTTTCAACTGTACCGGGCAGATGGCATAGTGTGGGCGAACGGTTTGCTGATCTCAATGTTGTGAACAGAGTGCCCCATGGTGACAGTGGGATTATGGTATGGGCAGGCATAAGCTATGGACAACAAACACAATTGCATTTTATCAATGGCTATTTGAATGCACAGAAATACGGTGACAAGATCCTGAGGTCCATTGTCGTACCATTCATCCGCCACCATCGCCTCATGTTTCAGCATGATAATGCACGGCCCCATGACGCAGGAAGCTGAAAATATCCCAATATCCAGAAACATTGCACAGCCTTTGGCGAGGAGTGGGACAACATTCCACAGGCCACAATCATCAGCCTGATCAATTCTATGCGAAGGAGATGTGTTATGCTGCATGAGGCAAATGATGGTCACTAGATACTGACTCGTTTTCTGATCCACCCCCTACCTTTCTTACACAAATACGAAAATATAGATGGCATCATCATAAAACAATATAAATTTAGGTCATACCATAAACTGAGATCTTAAAAATGTTCAGTGGGGCAAAAAAGTATTTAGTCAGCCACCAATTGTGCAAGTTCTCCCACTTAAAAAGATGAGAGGCCTGTAATTTTCATCATAGGTACACTTCAACTATGACAGACAAAATGAGGAAATACAATTCAGAAAATCACATTGTAGGATTTTTTATGAATTTATTTGCAAATTATGGTGGAAAATAAGTATTTGGTCAATAACAAAAGTTTATTTCAATACTTTGTTATATACCCTTTGGAGAACTTGCACAATTGGTGGCTGACTAAATACTTTTTTGCCCCACTGTAAGTGCCTACATCTGCTGTTTTCTCAAATTCAAATCCAAATGTTTCAGTTGGGCAGTTAGTTCTTGCAAGAACTCCCCAAGAACTAAGGAGGTTCCTTGATGAACCTCCTCTATGTTTTTTAAAAAGTTATCTTTGACCAATAGGTGCATATCTGTATTCCCAGTTGTGAAATCCATAGATTAGGGCCTAATGAATTTACTTAAATTGACTGATTTCCTTATATAAACTGTAACTAAGTAAAATCATTGAAATGGTTGTATTTATATATATTTTTTTGTGTATAGCATTTATTGTACACAGAACTCATGATATTCAATTAAAATGTCCAATAAATGGTACAGTGCCTTGCGAAAGTATTCGGCCCCCTTGAACTTTGCGACCTTTTGCCACATTTCAGGCTTCAAACATAAAGATATAAAACTGTATTTTTTTGTGAAGAATCAACAACAAGTGGGACACAATCATGAAGTGGAACGACATTTATTGGATATTTCAAACTTTTTTAACAAATCAAAAACTGAAAAATTGGGCGTGCAAAATTATTCAGCCCCTTTATTTTCAGTGCAGCAAACTCTCTCCAGAAGTTCAGTGAGGATCTCTGAATGATCCAATGTTGACCTAATTTACTAATGATGATACATACAATCCACCTGTGTGTAATCAAGTCTCCGTATAAATGCACCTGCACTGTGATAGTCTCAGAGGTCCGTTAAAAGTGCAGAGAGCATCATGAAGAACAAGGAACACACCAGGCAGGTCCGAGATACTGTTGTGAAGAAGTTTAAAGCCGGATTTGGATACAAAAAGATTTCCCAAGCTTTAAACATCCCAAGGAGCACTGTGCAAGCGATAATATTGAAATGGAAGGAGTATCAGACCACTGCAAATCTACCAAGACCTGGCCGTCCCTCTAAACTTTCAGCTCATACAAGGAGAAGACTGATCAGAGATGCAGCCAAGAGGCCCATGATCACTCTGGATGAACTGCAGAGATCTACAGCTGAGGTGGGAGACTCTGTCCATAGGACAACAATCAGTCAAATATTGCACAAATCTGGCCTTTATGGAAGAGTGGCAAGAAGAAAGCCATTTCTTAAAGATATCCATAAAAAGTGTTGTTTAAAGTTTGCCACAAGACACCTGGGAGACACACCAAACATGTGGAAGAAGGTGCTCTGGTCAGATGAAACCAAAATTGAACTTTTTGGCAACAATGCAAAATGTTATGTTTGGCGTAAAAGCAACACAGCTCATCACCCTGAACACACCATCCCCACTGTCAAACATGGTGGTGGCCGCATCATGGTTTGGGCCTGCTTTTCTTCAGCAGGGACAGGGAAGATGGTTAAAATTGATGGGAAGATGGATGGAGCCAAATACAGGACCATTCTGGAAGAAAACCTGATGGAGTCTGCAAAAGACCTGAGACTGGGACGGAGATTTGTCTTCCAAGACAATGATCCAAAACATAAAGCAAAATCTACAATGGAATGGTTCAAAAATAAACATATCCAGGTGTTAGAATGGCCAAGTCAAAGTTCAGACCTGAATCCAATCGAGAATCTGTGGAAAGAACTGAAAACTGCTGTTCACAAATGCTCTCCATCCAACCTCACTGAGCTCGAGCTGTTTTGCAAGGAGGAATGGGAAAAAATGTCAGTCTCTCGATGTGCAAAACTGATAGAGACATACCCCAGGTGACTTACAGCTGTAATCGCAGCAAAAGGTGGCGCTACAAAGTATTAACTTAAGGGGGCTGAATAATTTTGCACGCCCAATTTTTCAGTTTTTTATTTGTTAAAAAAGTTTGAAATATCCAATAAATGTCGTTCCACTTCATGATTGTGTCCCACTTGTTGTTGATTCTTCACAAAAATATACAGTTTTATATCTTTATGTTTGAAGCCTGAAATGTGACAAAAGGTTGCAAAGTTCAAGGGGGCCGAATACTTTCGCAAGGCACTGTATATGACCTGTGCCATGATCTGATTATTCTATGATGTTGCAGTTGCTGGCGTAGACTTTCTACGAGCCAAATACATCAAAAATGTTTCCCGGAAAGGGGTTTTGCTTGAAAAGTGCATCAGTGTTATCAGGTCAGCAGCAACAGCAGACAACCCATTGCCCATGTACCCCTTGAGTCATCCTGTCAGCTCTTGAGGTAATAAGTATTTTTATTATTTCAATTCATAGGATTCATATAATAAATCCCCACCGGCAATCTGATAGCATGTAAAAAATAAATCCTGAGATAAAAACAAATCAATTAATATTACATAGTAAATCTGTTGAACAATTCATCATATAGCCTCAGAAATAGTGACAAATGATTGATACACATTCATGGATGTAAAGGTTAAGAGTTGGCTAAGAGTTCAGAAAATTCCAGAGTGGACACCTTGGTCCTGTGGATTCTGGCTGTGGAGAGCTCCATAAATACAATTTCCTTAAATGTAAGCAGCCATTGTTGAAATGGTAACTGATGAGGTGGAATCCACGTTTGTACAATTATTTTCTTAGCAGCTGTGGTTCCTGCCAACCACACTCTCCTTTGGCTTTCTGACAAGTGCAAATCAGTCATATCACAAAGCAACATCACTATGGTATCTAATGGCAGTATTTTTTCTACAGTACAGAGATGACATAGTTGACTTTCCCCCAGAATTCAACCACCCCTGGGAATTTCCACAGCACATACTGAAAAGTACTCACATAATGACGATGGACTAATACCATTGTGATGTCTTTTTTTAGTTGTTAGATAGACGAGTTGAGTATCTGGAGCATCAGCATTTGTGGGTTCGATTACAGGCTCAAAATGGCAAGAAACAAAGAACTTCCTTCTGAAACTCATCAGTCTATTCTTGTTCTGAGAATTGCCAAGAAACTGAAGATCTCATACAACTCTGTGTACTACTCCCTTCACAGAACAGCGCAAATTGTATCTAACCAGAATAGAAAGAGGAGTGGGAGGCCCCGGTGCACAACTGAGCAAGTGAACAAGTACATTACAAGTACATTACAACTAGAGTGTCTAGTTTGAGAAACAGACGCCTCACAAGTCCTCAACTAGCAGCTTCATTAAATAGTTCCCACAAACACCCGTCTCATAGTCAACAGTGAAGAGGTGACTCCGGGATGCTGGCCTTCTAGGCAGAGTTGCAAAGAAAAAGTAATATCTCAGACTAGCCAATAAAAATAAAAGATTAAGATGGGCAAAATAACACAGACACTGGACAGAGGAACTTTGCCTAAAAGGCCAGCATCCCAGAGTCGCCTCTTCACTGTTGACGTTGAGACTGGTGTTTGTGGGTACTATTTAATGAAGCTACCAGTTGACTTGTGAGGCATCTGTTTCTCAAACTAGACACTCTAATGTAATTGTTCACTTGCTCAGTTGTGCACCGGGGCCTCCGGTGCACAACTGAAAGGACATTTCTAAGCGAGTTTGATCAAATATCCTGTTCTTGCTCCCGAAAAGAGATGGAGGTAGACAGGAGATGGACAGCATCTGAAAAGAGATGGACGGCCTCCGAGGAGAGATGATGTGTAGCCCACTGACCTGACTAATACATTAGAGGCTAAAAATACAAAATCCACTGAAACCTTGGAACAAAAAAATAAGACAGTTCACAGTCTCTTATTACTTTCATGCACATAACTCCTCCGGTTTCAGCTCTTGCTGGTTTCCATGGCAATCGCAGACATGTGCCTGTGGAGAGGCTTGTGTGTTGCATGTGTCCCTCCTGATCGTTAGTGGAGCGCATGCGAGTCTACAGCATGTGAAAACCACCCAAGAGACAGACTCTTCCCCCATCTCTCTGTGTTGCCATAGTCAGTCAAGCACACATGTAGCAGTCAGGTGTTAGACACACTGCATAACAGAAAATCTGATTCCACACATCTAAAATAACTACTGGGCAGACAACTACGGCATGATAGAAAATTAAATGCGTCTAGTCGGGTCTGGCACAGTTACTGCATAATCGTGTAACCGACGAGTCATGAAAATAAAATAACCGTCATAACCGTTTTTTGTGTGTGTGTGGAACGAACAGCTGACTGAAGACGGAACTCCTGAGCATTGGACTATTTACAAAGTGATGGAACTCTTGCTCATTGCTGACACAAGGTGTTGTAGCAAACAAGTCTTTGGTTGCCTAAGCAACGCCCCCCTTTCTGTAAAACATGCAGCCTGGAGCATTTGTTTTTAATAACGTGACCGTGTTCATTTAGCTGACCCAATAACCACCACCCAAAATTTCATGACCAACACAGCTCTACGGTCAAGACACAGACCTTCCTAAAACCACAACAAGTATATTATAATAAAATTGTTCTATTAAAGCAGTCTATATTAATCCTCTTTGGAATTCCCTTTGAAAGCGGCAATTTCTTTCTCCATCCGACATGCAACCCAGACAATATTAATAATATTATTTAATATTATCCAAGCCACTCAACATCTGAGCCGTTTATGACTCTTGACATGGGACATTGAAGGGGGGAAAAAAATGTTTTAATTTAGAAAATACTTGATATAATTCCAGTCTATTTTGCAGTTCAGTACTCACCTCTCACAAATGGTTATGATTATGATATTGTGCTTTAGAATGTCATGGGGTAAAAGCATAATACAAGTTTCGTGTTTAGTTGTTCCCAGTGTTGTGCGTTACCAATGGAGGGTGCCAGTGATCTAGGCATCTTTTGTTACAAGGGAAAAAAATACTGAAGACACAGTAGTAGCATGGACGAAGCAGTGATTTAGGACTACTAAGGAGAAATATCTAGCTACTTGTAAATTTTGAAATGAAATAAGCAAAGATAGTTGCCACCTCAGAATTACCTTGCAAAACTATTCGGAGACCTCACATAGTGTTACAAAGTGGGATTGAAATTGATTTGTCATTTATTTTGGGTCAACAATCTACACAAAATACTCTGTCAAAGCGGAAGCCAAATTATATGTATTTTAAAAGGATTAATACAAATAAAATGTAGTCGTTGCACAAGTATTCAGCTCCCTGAGTCCACCATACATGATATAAACACCTTTGGCAGCAATTACATCTGTGTCTCTTTTCTGGGTAAGTCTTCTAAGCGCTTTGCACACCTGGATTGTGCAATATTTGCCTATTACTCCTTAAACAATTATTCTAGCTCTGTCAAGATGCTGGGGATCATGGCTAGACAGCCATTTTCAAGTCTTGCCATAGTATTTCAAGCAAATTTAAGTCAAAACTTGTGGCCACTTTCACCGTCTTATTGGTAAGCAACTCCAGTATATATTTGCCTTGTTGTCGGTTATTGTCCTGCTGAAAGGTGAATTCCCCTCCCAGTGGCTGGTGTAAAGCAGACTGAAAAAGGTTTCAGGATTTTGCCTGTGCTTAGCCCTATCCCATTTATTTTTATCCAGAAAAACTCCCCAGTATTGGCCGATGTCAAGCATACCCATAACATGATACAGCCACCACCATGCTTGAAAATGAGGCAGTGTTAGTCAGTGATGTTTCGGATTTGCCCCACACATAGGGCTTTTCATTATTACTTTTGTGCCTTGTTGCATACAATATATATTTTTTGAATACTTTTTATATTTGTGTTCTTTTCCCTCTGTCATTTAGTATATTATTGTGGAGTCACTACAATGTTGTTGATCCATCCTCAGTTCTCTCCAATCACAGCCATTGAACGCTGTTTTAAAATCACCAATGGTTATCTTTGTGCCTGGGTGGTTAAATACGTCACCCACAGCATAATTCTTAACTTGCTTAAAGATATATTCAATGTTATTGTCACCCATCTACCAATCACTGCCATTTTTTATGAGGCTTTCGAAAAGCTCCTTGGTCTTTGTAATTTAATCTGTGCTTGAAATTCAATACCTGACTGAGGGACCTTACAGATGTATTTATGTGGGACAGAGGAAGGATAAATCTTTAAAAATCATGTCAATCCCTTTGTAACTTATGTGATTTGTTAAGGCAAATTTTACTCCTGAACTAATTTAGGCTTGCCTAAACAAAAAGGGGCTGAATATGTATGCAACGACTATATAGACATACACACTTTTGTATTTTTTATTTTAAATTATCTATAAAACATTTGATTGAGAATATTTTGTGTATATTGTTGACAAAAAATGGCCATTAAATCCATTTTAATCCTACTTTGCGACAATAAAATGTGAACAAATCCAAAGGGGCTGAATACTTTTGGAATTTACCACCAATAATTTAAAATAACAGGACCATTTACAACTCTACCACATACAGTATTTCATCATTAATTAATATATTTTTCTAGATTTCTGGTCATTCATTGGCCGTGTTCGAGAACATCAAATCTGCATTTTGGGGAAATTGTGACTGACTGATCTACAAATATACTGAACAAAAATATAAACGCAACATTGAACAATTTCAAATTTGAGTTACAGTTCATAAGAAAATCAGTCAATTGAAATAAATTCATTAGGCCCTAATCTATGGATTTCACTTGACTGGGAATACAGATAACTTACAAAAAAGCTAGGCGCATGGATCAGAAAAACAGTACGACATCTCCTTCGCATAGAGTTGATCAGGCTGTTGATTGCGGCCTGTGGAATGTTGTCCCACTCCTCGCCAAAGGCTGTGCGAAGTAGCCGGATATTGGCAAGGAACTGGAACATGGGGTCATACACATTTATCCAGAGCATCACAAACATGCTCAATGGGTGACATGTCTGGTGAGTATGCAGGCCAGTGAAGAATTTGGACATTTTCAGCTTCCAGGAATTGTGTACAGATCTTTGGGACATGAGGCTCTGCATTGTCATGCTGAAACACGAGGTGATGGCGACTGGTCAGTGGCTCGGCAATGTGCCTCAGTATCTCACCATGGTATCTCACCTGTGCATTCAAATAGCCATCGATAAAATGCAATTATGTTTGTTGTCCATAGCTTATGCCTGCCCATACCATAACCCCACCATGGGGCACTCTGTTCACAACGGTGACATCAGCAAACCGCTCTCCCACACGTGGTCTGCAGTTGAGGCCGGTTGGACATACTGCCATATTCTCACAAACTATGTTGAAGGTGGCTTATGGTAAAGAAGAAATGTGTGTAAAATTTGAGCTAAATAAGTTGTGCCTATGGAACATTTCTGGGATATTTTATTTCAGTTCACGAAACATGGGACCAACACTTTACATGTTGTGTTTTATATTTTTTGTTCAGTGTAATACTGAGTAGCTAGGCGATTTATAAAATCAGAGAGCTGGCAGTTGCCAACTTCAAAGCAGTCAAAGTTGTTATTCACTCTTCAGTCCCAGACGTCTTCTTCTGAGAGAGGACCAGATCCTTTACCTCGCTGGTCAGGGAAACCAGCTCTTTCCGGATGGCCTCTGCCTCATCCCCCGCCTCTGGGTTCTCTCCTTCCCCCTGCTCCTGCTTCTTTCCCTGGCTCTGGCTCACTAACTGCTTAACCACCAGGGCCTGGTAGCCTGTCAGCAGCCTGTGCTGCTCCTGAAACAACAACAACAACCACCACACTCATACAAAACCTTCAGTATGAAGTAAAACTGTCAATTGTAACAGGTCCAAACTTGAGTGCTGCATGAACAAAATACCACCATACAAAAGTGTGTCTCATAGACCTAACATAAAATATCCCAAATACTTACAAGGTGGCAAAAGGACACATCACTAACTATTTCTAGTGTAATAACACTAGCAATATAGCTAGATTATAAATGAGAACCAGGAAGAGAGGGGAGGCAGTACCTCAGAGATGCGGCCAACCAGAGTGCCTATGATCTGGGGGACACAGCGTCCGGGGGCGTGCAGCATGCAGTGGGTGCTGGCCTGGAAGAGCAGCACGCTGGTCAGGTGGAGAATCAGGGCTGGGTCCTCAGTGTCCTTCAGCTGCTCTATCAGAGCCTGCCGGTGCAGGAACAGGGCCTGTCTTAGCGGACAAGAACACGTCAGCCAAGAATGTGTGGCACCTCCAGTCCAGGTCCATGTTTATCGACAGCAGAGTAAAAGCTTGGACTTCATTTTAGGAAAGTCTAAAGCAAGATGATACTGGTTTTTACCTCTCCCTTTTCTTATCTCCCTTCTTCAGCATGAATCCACACACCTCAACCGCAGTTTCTATGTTGGTTAGAAAATCTTCAATCGTCTGAAGAAAATATCAAGTGTTAGAAAACATTTCCATACATACATGAATCAGAACAATCGCAAACATTTATGCTTTATACTAACATCTGCAATAATGTAAACCTCAAACTATTACTTTCTGTATGTTCATTTTACATACACCTTAGCCAAATACATTTAAACTCAGTTTCACAATTCCTGACATTTAATCCTAGTAAAAATTCAATTTTAGGTCAGTTAGGATCGCCACTTCATTTTAAGAATGTGAAATGTCAGAATAATAGTAGAGAGAATGATTTATTTCAGGTTTTATTTCTTTCATCACATTCCCAGTGGGTCAGAAGTGTATATATACTCAATTAGTATTTGGGACAATTGCCTTTAAATTGTTTAACTTGGGTCAAACGTTTTGGGTAGCCTTCCACAAGCTTCCCACAATAAGTAGGGTGAATTTTGGCCCATTCCTCCTGACAAGAGCTGGTGTAACTCAGTCAGGTTTGTAGGCCTCCTTGCTCGCACACACCTTTTCAGTTCCACCCACAAATATTCTATGGGATTGAGGTCAGGGCTTTGTGATGGCCACTCCAATACCTTGACTTCGTTGTCCTTAATCCATTTTGCCACAACTTTGGAAGTATGCTTGGGGTCATTGCCCATTTGGAAGACCCATTTGTGACCAAGCTTTAACTTCCTGACTGATGTCTTGAGATGTTGCTTCACTATATCCACGTAATTTTCCTACCTCATGATTCTATTTTGTGGAGTGCACCAGTCCCTCCTGCAGCAAAGCACGCCCACAACAAGATGCTGCTACCCCCGTGCTTCACGGTTGGGATTGTGTTCTTCGGCTTGCAAGCCTCCCCCCTTTTCCTCCAAACATAACGAAAAGTACGATCTTTGTCCCCATGTGCAGTTGCAAACCGTAGTCTGGCTTTTTAATGGCGGTTTTGGAGCAGTGGCGGCTTCCTTGCTGAGCGGCCTTTCAGTTAATGTCGATATAGGACTTGTTTTACTGTGGATATAGATACTTTTGTACCGGTTTAATCCAGCATCTTCACAAGGTCCTTTGCTGTTCTGGGATTGATTTGCACTTTTCGGCACCAAAGTACATTAATCTCTAGGAGACAGAACGAGTCTCCTTCCTGAGCGGTATGAAGGCTGCGTGGTACCATGGTGTTTAGACTTGCGTACTATTGTTTGTACAGATGAATGTGGTACCTTAAGGCAATTGGAAATTGATCCCAAGTATGAACCAGACTTGTGGTCTACAATTTTTTTTCTGAGGTAGGTCTTGGCTGATTTCTTTTTATTTTCCCATGATGTCAAGCAAAGAGGCACTGAGTTTGAAGGTAGGCCTTAAAATACATCCACAGGTACACCTCCAATTGACTCAAATGATGTCAATTAGCCTATCAGAAGCTTCTAAAGCCATGACAATAATCTGTCTGTAAACAATTGTTGGAAAAATTACTTGTCCTAACCAACTTGCCAAAACTATAGTTTGTTAACAAGAAATGTGTGGAATGGTTGAAAAACAAGTTAATGACTCCAACCTAAGTGTATGTAAACTTCCCAATTCAAATGTAACTGACCTTTCCATTGAGACTGTTGTGCACCTTCATAAGAGGTCCTTTGGTTTCCTCTGGTAATTTCCCTAATATCTTCACTCTCACCTAAAGACAGAGATACACAGTGATTTATGGGAATGTACAGTACACATTCACAAAGCCTAACTGAATAACACAACCCAAACTAACAGGAATGAGCAGGTATGGAATGAGAAGGCTGAGAGAACTAACTTCGTTGGTGATAGAGCTGGGATTCTCTGCAGACATCATCAATTCAGCCGCCATGAAATTCACCAGGATGTTGGTGACGTCTGTGCACACAGTCTTCAGGACGTGCTTGGCAATGAGGACCTGAGTCTCATCTGCGGGGTTCAAATATCTCAGTTGATGTTCATTCTGGGATGATGTGTTTTATGTGGATGATATGTTTAATGTGTTGGTGGTGAGGACGACCTCTACTTCTGAGGGGGGGGGGGGGGGGGGGGGGGGGGTCAAATAAAGCAGGTTACCAGAGAAGAGCTTAGTCCCTTTCTCAAAAAGTCTGATGTTGTTGTACAGGTTGGAGAGCTCCTCCTGGAAGTCTTTCACACTTCTCTTCTTGGTCATCCCGGTCGTGGAGACAGTGGAGGACATGAACACAGTCCGAACCACCTCCTGGTAGGTCTTTGTCAAAGGCCTGCAGACAGTAAGACTCTTACATGTTGAAAAATGTATATATATTTTTTTACGTTATTTAACTAGGCAAGTCAGTTAAGAACAAATTCTTATTTACAATGACAGCCTAATGGGGAACTGCGTTGTTCAGGGGCAGAAGGACAGATTTTTTACCTTGTCAGCTCGGGGATTCGATCTAGCAACCTTTCGGTTGCGGCCCAACGCCCTAACCACTAGGCTACCTGCCGCCATTGATACACAATGTTCCTTTTGTCTGTGGAGCGTGGGGGTAAATCCATTGTGCTCCAAAGTGATTTTGACTGGGACCCTTACCTTACTAAATGTTCTGCCAACTCGGAGAGGATTTCTTCAGGGCAGTCGCACACTTGCCCTTCTAGGACAGCTGCGATTTCCTCCAGGGACATGAAGGGAACTTCAGTCGGTTTGTTACGATCTGCAACAGAGTAAAAATAAAATATAATTGGTCTCATGGGGTTACCTTTGTCTTACGCTAATAGACTTAGGCACCCAGGGGAGCCATCTCTTCCAACACAACCGGTAACGTGTTGCTACGTAGAACTGCCTCACCGAACAAACAATGTAATAGTGTACATTCATTGAAATAAGGTTTTACTGTGCTACATAGTGAATTCAGTATGGAAGAGGCTACATAATGACCGTAGTCATACTGTTAGAGCCATTTTGTATGTGGAAAGAAAATGTATTAGAAGATATTTGGTTGATTTGTAATTGAATAGAAATGCTTGTCATGGGGAAACTCCCTTATTGTTATGACACCTAGTGTCCTATTGTGGGTTTCCCTGTAGAAAAGCATATAAAATGGTTATGGGGAAAGATGGCATCAGGAACAATAATTAGGACAGGTGTGCAGCCCCATAGAGAATGACAGAGGACTAGTGGCCAAAAGGCCATTTTAGCATGTGCATTGAGCGCTCCCACCATTTTCATGTAGTCAACTGGGTGGGACTCCTGATGACCTTATTGGAGTCATGTCCAACCGGGCCATCAGGAGGGATCAGCCAATCGTGAAGATGGAGATTGCCTCAAAAAGGCGCTGCCCGTGCCCTCACAGATTCTGTGTGGCAACTCTGGACAATGTCATTGTGAGAAATAAATATAATTTAACTGCAATCAAGAACTCTTTAGTATCATCTATGGATACGAGTATAACCAAGTCTGTATTTGGCGTGTAAGGAAGTGGGCTTTTTGAACTTTAGGAACCGTCGCCACCACATTAGTAAAATACTTTTTAGATACAGGGACGGTATCGAAATGGAAATATGGACAACACAACGTAAGAACATTCATCTGAAAATGTTTGCGCTGCATTGAATCAAAACTTTGTTGAACAACAGAATGCAGAGCTTGGATCGCCGTGGAGAGAGGCTTCGTGACAAGTATTAAATGCACTGCCTATTGATCAATCTCATTGTGAGTAATAAATACATCTGCAATCAAGAACCGTCAAGTATCATCTATGGAAACGCAAATAACATTGGCGTCTAAGGAAGTGGCCTTCTTTTTAACTCTAGGAACCTTAGCCACTACAAATACTTTGTGGGGTGACTGCCGCCTCCTCATCACTGTCGTCGTCCCTCCTGCCCTTCTTCTTGGTTTTGCGTATCCTGACCTCTCTGGCATTGCATCCTCCACCACCTCCTTTACAGCCACTGCCCTCTAGGAAGCAAAACAAGAACAGTCAACCAATGAAATAATAACAGGGAACTAAACAGGGATCAAATCTCAAACCACCTGGCAGGAAATACTTAGGCTGAAAAGAGTTTACAGCCCATGTCTAGTTGATAACCTAACAGACATTTTAGGGATTACAAAGAGGCCTGGCCTGTACTACCTGTAGTCTTTTTCCTCCTCTCCGCCTCCCTTTTTTCCTTTTTGGAAGGTGCTGTGTTTTCTGTCATCATATGGCCTTGCTTGAGATCGTCTTCCGTTATCAGGAAAACAGGGTTGTTCTTGACTTCCTGAAAGAGAACAGCATTGAATTGATGGAGAGGAGACACAGCTATATGTCCCTATCAAAAGACAATCCCAGTTTTGGCCCATCAGGGCAACTTCATGACAGGTGTGTTTTACCTTAAGGGCTTTATGCTGCATGGCCTCATCAAAGAGAGAGAGACAGTTGCTGATGAACTTCTCGCTGACCACCACAGTGTCGCCCAGGATCCTGGCAGTTGACTGCACGTTGGTCTTTCTCATGGCCTCGTTGATTATAATGCCAACATCCTCCATGGACAGACAGCTGGGCAGAATGGGCTACATGTCAAAAATGGGAGAGAACATCGGATATTTAAAGTGAGCAAGGCTGAGTAACTCAAGTGAAGATTATTATATTAAAGCAAAGACATTTTGCAATATATTAATTGGTGCTTTGGCAGAAAATGAAGTACAGGAAGGTTTGTATGGACCTGCACATCTGTCCATGTGGCAGAGTTGACAGCCTCCTCCACGGAGGCCTCCACCTGTTCTACTAGGGCCTGGCCAACACAGGCCGCCCTGAGGAACAGCAGCTTGCTGGACTTGAAACGTTTCTTGATATAGCTCACTGGGTCAGGGATGCCAAGTCTGATCAAGGCATCAAACTCTGCGTGGCGGGAACAGAGGGAACGTTTTAGGGTACAATTCACATTTTAGGCAGACCTACAGTACGGAAATTACAAAAAAATAAATATTGCAACCAATAATCTTAATCTTAATAATCTAGGTTAGAGGACCTAAGTATCCATTCTGCTTGAGGAAGGAGTCCACCCAGGTGTTCTGTGTTTTGGAGTAGATGTCAGGGATGTACACAGCCTTGTCCTGCCGGCCCCCCACCACAGTGCCTTTCAGACGGCCAGTATTCACCAGCTCCTCCAAAACAGCTGGGCAACAATGGACCAAGATGAAAAGTTAGTTGAACGACAGCGTGACATAAGTGCATGTTTGATTAGGCCTACTCCAAACATTGGTTGATCTGTGTGTTCATATACACTACAAACCATTATACACAATCGTATAGTGCTGACAATATTCTAACAGTGGGGTTTGAATTTTAACACAACAGAAAGAATAGCTACTTACAGTAGAGAAGATGTTCCTGAAAACCATAGACGCCAATCACGTTACTGACTGGTGTTGGCCTACACAAGGAGATCAAATTCATTCATTATTAGGAGCAGGGAGGGAAGACAGTATTGGATTAAAAGCAAGGGAAGAAAGGATTTGGATGAAACCTACCGAGTCACTGCACTAAAAAGCCCACGGATGCGAGCTCTGTGGCGAGACACGAACGCAGGGGTGAATAAGACTCCCCTGTTGTACTCATCCATCTGGCCTTGGATGACTTTCCCAAGGCGCTTCGACAGCTCCTAGGATACAAAGTGGTTAACAGATAATAGCTATGTACAGGTCCACAAATGCACCTCAAGCTGAAAGCCCAAGCCAAAAGCCCAAGCACAGATACACTACTGAAAGGATACATTATTAATTGCACATAGTTTGAGGACGGTATTGGTAAAGATACAGAGGTGGCTCATTACTCACCTCAGTCAGAAAATCCCCCGGAAGGTCATAGTTTTTACATAGTTCTGGGATGTTCACCAAGCCAGCTTCTTGTAGTTTATCGTTCACCTCCTCAGACACACGATTCAGGTAGTTTCTAGAAGAAATCAGAACAAATCTGTTACCCTAGTAGTTGACAGTACAACAATGAAAAACACATAATGTGGAAAAAGTCCTACTCACTCGTCAATAAGCTGCCCCAGCACCAGTTGAACACTTTTATCAGATCTTGCAATGTCATTTGCTCTGGCCTCAACATGAACCCAATCAACATTGATAATCTGTATACAAAAAAATAATATATTATATATAAAAAGTGTCTTTAGACAATATGGTAAGTGAAATAAAACAGCTACAGTGCTGCACACTAGCAGAAGGAATCAGTAGTAATGCACACCTTTTGTAGGTCCACAATGTTGACCCGACCTTTGGAAAGCAAAAACACAAGATAAAAAATTTTAAAAAACACATATCACCATATTTTCCATACATTTTTGTCCATGTCAATTAATGCAGGTGTATGATAACCCTTGAACATCTATGCAGCCATGACCTGAGATGAATGAGTGCAACACTTGTTTGAAGACTGAGGCATTGGAATCAGAAGGTGGTCTAGGAGCCAACTGACCTCCATGGATGTAGAGCTCATCCCGTATCTCCCTACTGATCTGGGATGGGGTGATGTACTCCTTGCCATCAAGTGTGTGTACCACATCCAACTTCTTCTCTGCAACGAGCTTGGCAACGATTTCAATGCAGTTTCTCTCTGACAACCTGGGAAGGATTTCCAGTAGAAGAGGCATTTACACACAGAGACCCTAGAAATCAGTTCTATATCTAATTCTACCAATTTAAAAGATATTTGGGTCCCCTGATACCGCGTATCAATGGCTTGCTCTAGCAGCAGTTTCCCAAAGGGCCAGGTTATGTTATGGTTTGGAAACTGTGGTAATACAAGATTAGTCCAGCTAAAAAAACACTGCTGCAGGAAGCCCCCTTTCGGGCACAGATAGCTAGCGACTAGTATAGCTGTCCTGTCTAAGTTGGTTCAGCCAGCAGTTCGGCCCACCATAGCTAACGTTAGATCCTAATCCTTAGCTAGCCAAAGTAGTTCATTTGCTAGTTTCACGTTAATAAGTTAGCAGCCAATACGCATTGTTGTGCTTTGCGATTTAGCTAGTCAACAATGGAGTTAGCTAGCCAAATAGCTAGGACTGTGGTTATAGATAGCTATTTGGCACTAGCCAGCTGGCATTACCTCTGCACTGTGTCAGCAAACTGTGCTCTCTGAAAATCCGCTGCCAGACGTCTGATTTCTTCCCAGGCAGCTGCCATCGTATTTGTTGGCTTCTCAAACTGTTCGAAGGTATAACTGTTTTAGTACAGCTTTGCATGGAGGTAAACTTCAGCTCTTTGACTAATGTTATATTGCCACTACTAGCTAAAGCATGTTGTACAAAGTACAGCTAGCAGGCTAGTGAGCCACAAAAGCCACACGTCAACATAACCGTAACGTAGTACGGAAAGCATGGGAGTCCAAAAAACACCACCATTTATTCCACCCCTTTTTCCCGCCACACCTCCTCCTTCCTTGCTCGTGACGTCACGGAATTCAATTCAGTAGCATCATCATCTGACAGCTGCACAACACATCTTTGGGAAAACATCAAACACACATTATAGAGTCACACAAAAACACAATTCTAGTTTGTGAATTTCACTGATTCACACATTTATTATCAAAATAGCCTAATTTCATAAAAACTGCTTGAGAGCGGGAAATCAAATCAAATTTTATTGGTCACATACACATGGTTAGCAGATGTTAATGCGAGTGTAGCGAAATGCTTGTGCTTCTAGCTCCGACTATGCAGTAATATCTAACAAGTAATCTAACAAATTCACAACTATCTTATACACACAAATGTAAAGGGGTGAATAAAAATATGTACATATAAATATATGGATGAGCGATGGCGTGCGGCATAGACAAGTTATTTTATTTGACCTTTATTTAACTAGGCAAGTCAGTTAAGAACAAATTCTTATTTTCAATGATGGCCTGGGAACAGTGGGTTAACTGCCTGTTCAGGGGCAGAACGACAGATTTGTACCTTGTCAGCTCGGGGATTTGAACTTGAAACCTTCCGATTACTAGTCCAACGCTCTTACCACTAGGAATACAGTATACACATATGAGATGAGTAACACAGGATATGTAAACATTATTAAAGTGCCGTTATTTAAAGTGACTAGTGATACCTTTATTAAGTCCATTATTTAAGTGGCCAGAGATTTGAGTCTGTATGTTGGCAGCGGCTTCTCTATGTTAGTGATGGCTGTTTAACAGTCTGATGGCCTTGATAGAAGCTGTTTTTCAGTCTCTCGGTCCCAGCTTTGATGCACCTGTAGTGACCTCGCCTTCTGGATGATAGCGGGGTGAACATGCAGTGGCTCGGGTGGTTGTTGTCTTTGATGATCTTTTTGGCCTTCCTGTGACATCGGGTGGTGTAGGTGTCGTGGAGGGCAGGTAGTTTGCCCCAGGTGATGCGTTGTGCAGACCCTCTGGAGAGCATTGCGGTTGAGGGTGGACCATTTCAGTTTGTCTGTGATGTTTATGCCGAGGAACTTAAAACGTTCCACCTTCTCCACTACTGTCCCGTCAATGTGGATGGGGGGGGGGGGGGGGGGGGGGGGGGGGGGGGGGGGTGCTCCCTCTGCTGTTTCCTGAAGTCCATGATCATCTTATTTGTTTTGTTGACGTTGAGTGAGAGGTTGTTTTCCTGACACCACACTACGAGGGCCCTCACCTCCTCCCTGTAAGCTGTCTCATCGTTGTTGGTAAATCAGGCCTACCACTGTAGTGTCGTCTGCAAACTTGATGATTGAGTTGGAAGCGTGAATGGCCACGCAGTCGTGGGTGAACAGGGAGTACAGGAGAGGGCTGAGAACGCACCCTTGTGGGGCCCCAATGTTGAGGAACAGCGGGGTGGAGATGTTGTTTCCTAACTTCACCACCTGGAGGTGGCCCGTCAGAAAGTCCAGCAAATGCAATCTTTCTACAAAAGCTTTCTAACAAATTTGATTATCCATTGTTGTAAATTGCTCACTGGAAACCAGCCTATGAAACAAATTGGCTTATTGAAAGACTAAATGAATTACTTCTATGCAATAGTGTAGCCTACACTATTAGAAAAAAATGCATGGTGGAAAAAGTACTCAATTCTCCTACTTGAGTAAAAGTAAAGATACATTTATAGAAAATGACTCAAGTAAAAGTGAAAATCATCCAGCAAAATACTACCTGAGTAAAAGTCTAATAGTATTTGGTTTTAAATATACTTAAGTATCAAAAGTAAATGTAGTTGCTAAAATGTACTTAAGTATCAAAAGTAAAAATAATGACAAATTCCAAAGATAGCCAGGGTCACACTTCAACTCTCAGACATAATTTACAAACAAAGCATGTGTTTAGTGAGTCTGCCAGATAAGAAGCAGTAGGGATGTTCTCTTGTTACGTGTGCGGTTTGGACAATTTTCTGTCCTGCTAAGCATTCAAGATGTTATAATTACTTTTGGGTGTCAGGGAAAAATGTATGGAGTAAAAAGTACATCATTTTCTTTAGGAATGTAGTGAAGTAAAATTAGTCAAAAATATAAATAGTAAAGATACATTAAAAAAATGACTTACGTAGTAATTTAAAGTATTTTTACTTAAGTACTTTACACCACTGAAAAAAAGCTATCTACAATTAAAGGGTTCTTCAGCTGTCCCCATAGGAGAACCTTTTGAGGAACTATTTTTGATTCCAGATAGAACCCTTTTGGTTGCAGGTATAACTCTTTTGGGTTCCCTTTCCACAAAGGGTTCTACCTGGAACCAAAAAGGGTTCTCCTACAGGAACAACACCTACAGGAACAACCCTTTTGGAACATATTTTTCTAAGAGTGTACAGAAGAGATTACAAGGATGGAAATGTTGCTGAAAAACAGATAGAGATCTACCTGTGACTGAGCACCCTTTGCCCTTCCACTCGGCAAGTGCCTTTTTGGGTGGTGGTATATAATATATTTGTTCGTTGTTGTTCTGAACCCACGTCACGTCGTCAAGCTCGCCACCCCCAACCCATCGGTTGGTTGCACCCTCACTTTTAGTCTATGGTTGCGCATGTTGGTCTACTCTGCAGCTCGCACACGATAGGTTGCGGCTATTCCGCGGACTGCCCACGGAGATTGCGCGCGCCCGGTATTCAAACACGCATGTCTTGAGATGCGTGAGTGTGTGTAGGAATAAACGACCTATTTAAAATATAATATCAACAGTACTGCTACAGCAGCTGCAGCTATCATTTGATTAACACTTGATTTACATCATAATCAATATTCGGTCTGTCTTGGTTGGCTGATACGCGCAGCTGAGAGAGGCAGAAAGACAGATGAGCAGCAGAGAGGCAATAAACGGAATTCTTCCGCTGCTCGATTGGTGATTTCATACGACCACCCAGAGAGGACATATGAATAAATAAAACATATTTGGGAGATCACAATTTAATTATCTCATGATCACTACATAACAAAAAGTCTTACATATGAAACAGCCCACAAGGCAGAATCCTGATTCATCAGGCTGCGGCTGCTATTGAATCTGATCTTTCTGCTAAAACTAGAGCTCACCCACTCTGGATTATATGCATCAGTCTATAAAGTTGATAACTAATCTGCCTGCAAGGAGCATTAACTATGAAACAGCATTACACGGCAGCATCCTGATTATGAGTGTGAGGATGAAATGGAATCTGATCAGCCTGTCTGGAATGGAGCTCACCCACTGCAAATTTAAATATTATCCACAAAACATTTTGGGGCCCCCGAGAGGTACAACGATCTAAGGCACTGCATCTCAGTGCTAGAGGCATCACTATAGACACCATAGTTCGAATCCAGGCTGTATCACATCCAGGTGTGATTGGGAGTCCCATAGGGCGGCGCAGAACTGGCCCAGCTTCGTTAGAGTTTGGCCGGGGTAGGCCGTCATTGTAAATAAGCATTTGTTCTCAACTGACTGGCCTAGTTAAATAAAGGTAAACAAAAGTGTCCCTTATAATTATACACATCAGTTATGCAGCATAGATAACACGCTAGCTTGCTAGCTAACAAGACTGCCTAGCTAATCAGCTAGCTCACAATACTAGCCAAGTTAACTGCGTTATTCCTTGCATGCGATTGGCTGTGGTCTTGGGGGCGACACGCAGCCTGGGAGACAGTGCTGCCTGTCAGGCATGTTCAGGACCCCACAAGCGCATTATGATCAATGCAGCCACAGGGCTCCTTGATGAGTGGTTTATCGTGCATCTGAGCGAATGATTGGCTTATGTGTGGTACTTTTGTTATGTCGTGATCACAACAAAACTATCTTGTGATCGGGACAAATATTTTGTTGTGTAGTGATCATGAGATAAATAAGTCATGATCTTGACATAAGGTATTTTTTTTATGTTTTATTCATATTTCCTCTCTGGACTTCCATACTTTCAAGACAACTTGGAACTCTGAAGATCTTATACATTTTGTTCTGTGAGATAATATCAGTCAGTTAAGGTCATATGACCTTTATGAATTACGAAGCCTTTATGTCCTTTAAAAAAATTACACAAATGCTTAAAATTCCCCAAAACTGACATTCGGGTGATTGTCTCATAGAACGAAACATATATGATTGAATCCCTTTCCTGCAGTCAAATTACCAAATCCCCCCGCAATGTCCTCATGGGTGGAATGTTATATATATTTTTCATTATTAATAAACTTATTTTTTTTACGCAGCAAATCCAGTGTTTCTATGTCAAATGGTTTTGTTATATTTCAGTTCTGTCATGTATATAAAGTATAATATTGGGATGCAAACTCAAAATGTAATATATTTCAACTCTATATCTGACATGGTAGGTGCCTTCTTTTTTTTTAAGCCCATAACCATGTGTGGGAGGTTTATACTTTTGTTTCAAAGTAGATTTATGTGACTCTGATTTATCCCGCTTCCGTAAAAGGGTAAGCCTGTGTTGAACACAGACCTTATTTTCCCATAGGCTTTGTCCAATGAACCATGGCGGAGTAAGTGCCTACAAAAAGAGTAGTTTGTGGTGATGAGGGGTGTTGTCCAAAACAAAGTCATCAGCGATTGGATCATTTCTAATCAATCAGAGTAACAAAGCCAATAACGAATTTTCTAAATGCTGCATCTAAATGTTCTGGCCCAACCAATCAGTTTCTGGGACCAATCAGAACAGTTAGAATGTGTTTGCGTTCTAGAAATCGTTGGGGAAGTACTCAGATCCAGACTCAACGCAGAGAAGAAACTAATGTCCGTGGGAGTGGCGTAGCGTTTGGCCGGAGCAAGGAGCCTGGGTACCTATGCAAGCATCTACGACCCAACTTCATCCTTTCTTTAGTTGGCAGTTACACGTGTGTCAGTAGCAGCAACAGAGGTAGTCGACTCTAGCTAACCACCATATCGGCTATTGCCGCGTTCATGTGATATTCGGAACTAGGAAACTCTGAAACGTACGACTTGCTAACTGGTTGAATGGGGCATGTGGGGGAGGGGGGGGGGGGGGGGGTCATTTTGAGCAGCTGCCCCTCAAAAGTCTGTGCACGGCCCTGCTTAAAACCTCTTGTGCCTAGGGGGCAGTATTTTCATTTTTGGATAAATAACATTCCCAAAGTAAACGGGATATTTTGTCAGGACAAGATGCTAGAATATGCATATAATTGATACATATAATTATGTTGAAGAATACTCGTAAGCGGCTACATTGTGTAAATGGTCACCTGATGGCTCTCAGAGTGATTCTCACGTAAAATACAGAGGTAGCCATTTTTCCAATCGGTCCTACTGAAAAACCAATTGTCCCGGTGGATATATTATCGAATAGATATTTGAAAAACACCTTGAGGATTGAGTATAAACAACGTTTGCCATGTTTCTGTCGATATTATGGAGCTAATTTGGAAAAAAATTTGGCGTTGTCGTGACCAAATTTTCCAGTCGATTTCTCAGCCAAACGTGAAGAACAAACGTAGCTATTTCGCCTGCAAAAATAATATTTTTGGAAAAAAGGAACATTAGCTATTTAACTGGTAGTCTCGTGAGTGAAAACATCCGAAGCTCATCAAAGGTAAACGATTTAATTTGATTGCTTTTCTGATTTTCGTGACCAAGTTACCTGCTGCTAGCTGGACATTTTGCTATGCTAGGCTATCGATAAACGTACACAAATGCTTGTCTTGCTTTGGCTGTAAAGCATATTTTGAAAATTTGAGATGACAGGGTGATTAACAAAAGGCTAAGCTGTGTCTCAATATATTTCACTTGTGATTTTCATGAATAGGAATATTTTCTAGTAATATTTATGTCTGTTGCGTTATGCTAATTAGTGTCAGTCGATGATTACGCTCCCAGATCCGGGATGGGGTGTCACTAGAGGTTAACATATTCCAAAAGGATGTGTCCTGGTTATCACACAAACGAGACCAGGCTATGTTTCATGAGATACAGAAAGGAATCCTGCCTGATGAAGACCCTCAGGTCGAAACGTTATAAAATCACCTAGGAGCATGAGCAACAGTGCACAGCGTTTTCCTTTCTGTTTTCCATGAGTTGGCCTACAACTTCCACACCTGCAGAAAGTACCTGGATGGCGTATGTTCTTCAGCTTTTGTATACGTTTTGTGAGATACCATAACATCGAACCACAACATTGCAGAAGCAAATGAGCCGTCAACCCCAAAACCAAGTGTCAAGGTTATTACAAACTTTATATTCATTGTGTCTTTTAATGTAATCGCAGGCATGACATGTGTGTTCAGCCCAGAAATGTGACCTCTTGACATTGAAATGTCTGCGCCACTCAAAATACCGCAGATACATTTGTTCATTTGTATGTAACAGTGTGAGTTGGTTAGCCAGCTCTTTGGGAGAGAGGAAATCATCCACATGTATGAAGGCATCTCCAGGCACAAAGTTCTCATAGTTCTGCCTAGGTGGCCCAAGAGCAATGGGCACAGATCCAGCAGCTAGTGGGTTGTACAGCTTTTCAGTGATGTAGTCTTTGTGAATCGAGTTCTCAAACGAAAGATAGAATTTACAACTGGATATTGTGTCCAGGAAGTCTTGATCATTGACGTGTTCTCCAAAGGCTTTTCCATAGGTGTGTATCTCGATGTGTTTGTGCAATTCATTGAAGTACCTTGCTCTGGCATGGTCAGGGTTCCAGTTACTCACAATCCAGCAGACCAATTTAGTTTTAATTGGCAATACGAAAGCTTCCCCCTCCTTTTGGCTGAATACAACTGACCCATAAGGCACTTCAATATCTGCGTCTTGCCTATAATTCAAAGTCAAATTGAAAATATTTCCAAGACCTGGGTTTTTATAAGTATGTGACGGGGACTCTAGATTCATCCACACCCACTTTTGGAAAGGTGGGCGCTGCAATGGTGGTAGATTTGATAAATCACTTTTTATGTCTCGATGGTGAATGATGACCCCACTTGACTTATTGTATAGGTCTCGGTCAGCTGTTAAAAAACAGCCTTCAATATTGAACAGGGTGCTGCAAGTGTCTAGATCATAGGACTGACCAAAAGGCCACATCCATAATAGAACTATAGTCTTATTATGAGCCTTATTTTCTTCTACTTCCTTCTGAATTGGTAGTGTTGATGATTCAATGGGCTTTGCAAGCCAGTTACCTGACGGTTTAAAATACATGAGGAAAACAGTCACAAAACAGCCTATTGCAATGATTGCAGTCACAAGTAGGCGCAGTAAGCCGTTAAGAGTTGCAGTTGCCATTTTTTTGTCCTGTAAAAAAATATATATATATAGTGTAATTAGTTTGTTTCAAAACAATGTCGATGACCTGTTTCAATAATGAAACAAACAATGGAGTAATGTTCTGGTTGGGTTCAGTGCATATATTTTCTCAGGTGATATGGATTGTTTATCTTCTAGCCTTTTATATCATAAAAACATGACACTATTTTAATCACAGATGTCCAACATAGAAACAGGTTGACATATTTACTTACTTACTTATGCAAGATCACAATCAATGCATAGCCTAAGATTCTGAAATAAGTAGCCTGAAGGTTTCACCCGTCAGTAGCCTATTAGAATGAGACTCTATTTATAGAGTAGCTTCAGCATCCTATGCCTATGCTTTGAAGAAAGGACGGGTGCATTTAATAGATTTACACTATCGTACACATGTATATGCTGGGAATGCTGTTTTAGATAAATAAAAAATAAAACAATGCCATGTAACCTAGCCTAGTGGTCTTGTGAGTAGAAAGAGGGGGGGCATGCAACTCCACCTATATGCAGACGTTAAGTTTTGCTTTAGAAAATAGGCTAGATATGACCAATAACAATATTAACATCATACTGTAGGACCTGCCTTCACCTGGCACAAACCTAAAACAGGTATACTTTCAAAATGTCGTTGAACAGTGCAAATGGGCTACAAAGCGATTGCTCAATTAACATCAATGGCCAACAATTAAAGCATTAAACTATATAAAGACAACTTGCATGAACATGAGCGTTTATAATAAACAAGGAAAATAGGTGCTACCTACCCTCGAAACGGAAGAAAGCAAATAACCCGAGATGCGAAACCTGTGAGCTGTGAACTTGAGCCACGCCCACGAGTCAGATCACAATGCGGGTGAGCAGAACATGGTCAGGTTGTCGAAACAGACAAACGTTGCTAAATGAATGACTTGATTAGGCTGCCGGAAATGACATAGTCATAGGTCAACCTCATGAGTGATCTACAATTGTGTGCAGAAAATTAGGCACCAGCCCTTTTGTGTGGGGGAAAAAAGGGAGGGAATGCCCAAGCACAGGCCTATTATTAGCCTTCTTCATTATTTACATTAATACATTTATCAACTGAAGTGAATTCACTTTTAATTTGGGTATCTATCTGGTTCATCCAGGTCAGGAGAAACAACATGTTGACTGGCATGGCTCATGTAGGCCTTATATAAACCACACTGGTGGTGAGTAGATAGAAAGTTGGCAGTTATCCCCAAAAATACAATAGAAAGACAAACATTTCTCTAATTTACTATATGATTACAAGACCCTGGCGTTTGTTCAGTTACATTTAACTAAAGCATAGGCTTAATGTTTCAAGCGATTAGTGATGGCATAGTCATAGGTTAGCAAGAGTAGCCTAGGCCTAAAATGAACAATTAGTCAGTGTGGCGAAATGGAGGGACACGACTTCACAGGCCTATTTAATCTTACCAATAGAATACCAAAGTATAAGTCTTAATACCTATAAAACCTAGAGGTCAAACAAGGGAATGGTTCCAATCATTTTTTCCCACAATACATTTTTCCCACTTAAAATAAGGGCTGTGTTTGTGTAGGCTTCCCTGGTGTGACATTTTGATGTGTAAATCTCTCTCGGACAAGGTGACTTTAATTAATATAGTTGCCTGTATTTACCCCCAACAACTGAAACACTAATTAGCTGCTAATGTGGCTATCATAAAGAATTACAAATGCCATCATGATCTGGACAAGACTGCCCGAATGGAGGCAAAAGTAATAATCTCTTTCAGCAAAGCTGCCTGCTAGAGATGACGTGCAGGAGCTCGCAGAGATGTGTAGTCTTGCATAATGTCTACTTTGATGTTAATTAGCATTCCAAGCCTTCAGGAAACACAGCCCTTATTTTAAGTGTTTCTAAAATCCCCTATGGGGAAAAATTCATGGTGGAAAAACGATTGGAACCATTTCCCTGTTTGACCACAAGGTATTATGACACCTCTACTCAGAGGCTCTATTCATATGTTTCAACTGAAGTGAATTCACACTTGTTGATTTATTTCAGCTTGTGTGTCATTGCATACTTTTAACTTGGGTGTCTGGTTCCTTCAGGAGAAACCGCAAATGCCTGCAAGACTTGAATCAACTCAAACTCATGTTAGAGAATATTCTGTATTCAGAATGCAGAAAAGCTACAGCCTGCACAGCTTGGTCCATACAGCAACTGGGACCCCTCTTCTTGTGAGCCTCTGTAGCCATGGGGTACGTTGTCCAATCCTTTTTCTTTTGTTTAGCAGGGCTTCTGCTGTGTAACACATCCCACTGGGCACATATGTCAATTTGACGTCTATTCCACGTCGGTTCAAGGTAAATTCATAAAAATAATGTGGAAACAGCATTGATTCAACCAGTGTGTGCCCAGTGGGATGTTCCCAGTTTGATAGACACAAACTCTGTGACAATAATAGCTGTAATAATTATGAAAATGAATTGGGTAACTAATAGAAAGTAACCAACCGGTCATTTTGTAGTTGGTCCTTTTGCAGTGGTGGAAAAAGTATCCAATTGTCATACTTGAGTAAAAGTAAAGATACCTTGATAGAAAATGACTCAAGTAAAAGTGAAAGTTACCCAGTAAAATACTACTTGAGTAAAACAAGTATCAAATGTAAACGTATAAATAATTTCAAGTTCCTTATAAAGCAAACCAGACCACACCATTTTCTTGTGTTTTTAAAATGTATTTACGGATAGCCAGGGTCATGCTCCAACACCCAGGCATCATTTACAAACAAAGCATGTGTGTTTAGTGAGTCTGCCAGATCAGAGGCAGTAGGGATGACCAGGGATGTTCTGTTGATAAGTGCGGGAATTGGACCTTTACCCTGTTCTACTAAGCATTCAAAATGCGACGAGTACTTTTGGGTTTCAGGGAAAATGTATGGAGTAAAAAGTACATTATTTTCTTTAGGGATGTAGTGAAGTAAAAGTAGTCAAAAATATAAATAGTAAAGTACAGATACCCCCCCCCCCCCAAAAAAAAAAACTGCTTAAGTACTACTTTAAAGTATTTTTACTCAAGTACTTTACACCACTGTCCTTTTGAAGGTAGGAATTTGAGAGAAAAAATATCCACAGGGAAGAATTATTAAACAGATAGATTTCTATCACCTGGCACATGCGCAAAACCATGTAAATAAATGCAAGACTTCAGTTAGTAAATCATGATAGCCACCTACAGTCAGAGACCCTAGTTTTGAAGTCGTTTTAATAATGCTCTCCTGTGGATATTATGTCTCAAACTTTCAAAGGCGTAAGGACGAAATCAGCGGATGACAGGTAGAGTTCTGTGACCCAGGGTTTCCCAAACTCAGTCATGCCCCCCCCCCCCCCCTCCCCCTCCCATGTTTTGTTTTTTTGCACTACAGTGATGATTCAAATAACACACTCATCATTAAGCTTTGATTATTTGAATCAGCTGTGTAGTAAAAATACAAAATGGGGGGAGTCCCAGGACCAAGTTTGAGAAACCCAGCTGTGACCCACTTAAAGCCTCTTTACATTTCCAGACCCGTTAAAATGAATGAAAATGTTTTTTTGTGTGTAGACCCAATCCAGTATGAATGTATGACCCAAAAAGAATATGCTGCAAATGCATCCTGCTAGTGTGTCCAGATCCACCGTTCAGAAAACACTGAGTGGCCTAGTCTTCAGACTCTTGAAGTCCACCTCTATAAAGACCTTAAGGTAATGAATTGCTGTGACTTATAGCACATTCCCCAGGATCTTAGCCTCTCTGTGTAACAATTACTTCTCTCTACCAAGAGCATAATTTTACTCCTATTTTAGATTAATGTGTAGTTTCCAAGTTCATACTCTGGAGGGCAGTAAAAGACAACTAATGGTTTTTCATTGACTGCAGCTGGTTTAAGGTAGCATGAACCCAGTCACACCACTATCACAGCACTGTCAGAGCAGTTAGTTTAAGATCTGAACAGGAAGTCAGTATAATAAGTCTAATTTGTCTGGGCTAGCAAGTACAGGTATGTTTAGACTTACATACATACATACAATCTTATAATCTGTTTTACCCACGTAATAGTGTCCCTGTGTTGGGAACCAATTATGCACTGCAAAAAGTGAAATCTAAGCAGGTCTAAATAAGTTATATTGAGTGATAATTCACTTAAAATTAGTGTTCTTTTCTTGTTTTTTTCTTACCAAGCTATATTATCATATGTCATTGGAAAATAATTTTGCTTATTTTATCCTATAAAAAACTTAATGAAAGTATTTCTTGTTTCAAGACCTTTTAAGATATGTTTACCTTAATCATCATAGTAAGGTAAAATATATTGAAAAATATCTTGAGATAAGATAAATGACTCGTATTTTTTAGGTTAAAATAAACAAAATGATCTGCCACTGGCGTTAGATAATTTAGCTTGTTAAGAAAAAACAAGAAAAAAACACACATTGTAAGTGAATTATCACTCAATATAAAATAGACTTGCTTAGATTTCACTTTTTGTAGTGTGGTCTTATTTTACGTTATGGTTACGGATATGGACCAAAGGATAGTTTTCATTTCTGCAAAAGCCCCCTTAGAGATAAGCATGGCTTTCTCATTTGAGAGGATTTCAATGGAATGGGAATGCAGTGCTCTATATAGCAGCCGCAGGAAAATGCCTCTGTTGTAGCCTCCCTCGCTCTCCCCCCCTCACTCGCCTTTCTGCTCTCCCTGATTAACCTGTGGGCCCTGCTGTGTCCAGTGTCAGCCTGCTCCATCCTGGGATTCTTTTAATTTTCCTCTTAAAAATGGACTCCATTGGTGCCTGCAAAGAGACTTGAAGAACTCCTAAAGGTTGACTCAGTGATATGCCGTAGATGCAGAACATAAACAGCACAGTGGGTCAATTTCCACAACAACTTAGTGTGGAAGTGCGAGGCTACACCTCTCCGCTGTTTGGGCCCCTGGCTACCACGCTGTATCAGCTTGAAGTGTATCATGCACATATGCAGATACTGTGTGTGACCATGTGAGAGCTAATTATTGCATCTCGCTCATCTCAATGGCCGTTTTAGAGAAGATCAAACCCAAATGTATCATGGGAAAATTGTGCCTGGCTGACTGATCTACAAATAATAATGGGTAGTTATTTATGATGCAAGGTTCTTCGTAGATCAGTCAGTCGGCTGCAATGTCGAACAGCCCATTGTATACGGTGATACATTTAGGTGCTGCCCGTACACC
Organism: Oncorhynchus mykiss; assembly: GCF_057628025.1. Classification (NCBI taxonomy): domain Eukaryota; kingdom Metazoa; phylum Chordata; class Actinopteri; order Salmoniformes; family Salmonidae; genus Oncorhynchus; species Oncorhynchus mykiss. The sequence continues at coordinate 63,109,245 of NC_143025.1, read as the reverse complement.
GTGACGTATTTCATTTTGACGTATTTCATTATGACATACGTCATCTTCACGCAATCTCATTCCGCTACTGGACGGATAGTGTGTGGTTTCACAAACGCAAGACAAGATGAAGGAGAGCCTAGTCTCTCGTCAGAGATCGCATTTATTTAGCGAGATTGCATAATATAACCATTTCATTCAAGACAGGAGACACGTATTCTTTAAGGTGATAAAACATGTTTTGTTTGTTACTTTTTCCTCAACTTGTTTCTCTAACTTTCTAGCTAGTCAAGCTAGCTTACAGAGCAGCTAACCTCACCGCATTCCGTACAAATGTGCGCAACCGCAACATTCAAACGAGGCTACAAAGAAAACTAATGGGACTGTAGCGACTGTGTTGATGTCAAAATCGGGGGTGTGAACTAGGTATCTAGTCAAGCGTTGATCGACATGGTAATGGCTCTATAGTATTGGAGAAAAGTTGACAAAACTGACCCTCCATTACATCTTGACGTGTCATGTCGTAACGTACAGCATGCATAAAGCAACTATTTCTGTCTTTACAATCTCTCTCCACCAGGTGTAGCACTTCTATCATCCATTAAAAACAAGAAATGGACAGTGATGGGGGTAAGGGGGATGGATACCTAGTATTTTTTTTCGTCATCATTGCATGCGATCATCATTCTCAAAGCTGCTGTTTACTTCTAAGATCACTTTAGCACCGCCCTAAAAACCTGATTCAAATTCGACAAACCTTCAAATAGGTATGTAATGACACATTATATAAATGTGATAAATGCGATAAGGTGAAAAGTTGGACAGATCGAGTGAAAAAAAGCAATTTTCCCACACAACATCTCCTTCTCACTATCACACATTAGTTTTGCTTCCCCACCCGCCATTTTTTTTAAAGACCCGACGGGGCTCATTGTCTGCTTGAATTATGCAGAAACGGGCAGCGTTTAGGTCATGTTATTGATTCTGTTGGAAAGGGGAGAAATTGTGCTTTACAATGGTATTGACATTACAGTTGATCTGGAAGTATTACGTTTTTGGGACGCTAAAATAAGGCCAATTGTACGGACCAAGGCAATGTACGAGTTTACGTTAGCTAGCTCAAAGCTAGGCTAGGTTGAAGATACTGAAGCTAGCGACCTCCACCTAATAATGATTAAAAAAAACAATGTCATTACCATCACAATTAACTAAAACGGCAGGCAACAGTCATATAATATAATTGGACTAACGGCCAATGTGTATTATTTAACATTACTATTAAAATAGTTCTCACTTATAAGAATGGGTAATTGTTTACAAATTACTAGCTATCCCATAAAGCCATCATCACCTAAACTTATTTTATTATTGTTCTGTGGTTGTTCTGTGGTTTGCGGTTTGCTAACTTCCTGTTCTATTGATGGACTCTGGCTGCACCATAGACTCTAAAAAGAATGGACAAAGCCACCGATGACATCAACCTATTGTTTCCATTGTGAAGTCTCAGTGGTGCATTTTAAGATCAGGATTTGTTGTTTTGGCGTGTTGCGATCTTGTTTCATGGCGGAGTTTTTGGGAACATTGCATGTGCCGTTTGAGCTGCTCTGGGAAGTGATGTGCAGGCTAGCTCAGTGCTGCCCGCTCTCATTGAGTATATCAAGTTGAAGGCCAACCTGCACATATCCTTTATAACTTCTTCTGTGTGCGATTTTAAAACAATTGGTTCAAGGACATCTGGTGAAGTAGAAGCAAGTATTGGCACCAGAAGATCATCAATCTCCCATTGACTAAAATGGGGGATCCTGCTTTCTGAAAACATTGCCTACAGTACCCTTGTTGGCCTTGGACTTGAAATCCTCAGTGAGAGGGGGCAGTTGTTCTCCTCTGGACTGTACTAAAGACAATTCAGAGTTTGGAAAAATTCAAAGTGTGTGGCATCCGTTTCGCAACAAAGCCTTCAACAACAAGAGGAGCGCTGCTATACCACTCCGTTGTGGACAGTCCCCATTGAAATTAATGACGTCTGCCGCAACTCAACAGACTGCTCAGATGTAATGTGAATGAGGCTTTTAAGTACTTATATGTAGGCCCGACTGTGCTGATAGTGTACGTAAAGTGCCTTCTTCCACATGTTGTTTACAACCTGAATTTAAAATTGATTAAATTTAGATTTTTGTTCACTGGCCTATACACAATACCCTATAATGTCAAAGTGGAATTATGTTTTTACATTTATTTAGCTAATTAATTAACAATGAAAGCTGAAATATAATGATTCAATAAGTATTCAACCACATTGTTATGGCAAGCCTAAATCAATTCAGGAGTACATGTTTGCTTAACAAGTCACATAATAAGTTACATGGACTCAATTTGTGCAGTAATAGTGTTTTACCACTAAGTCCAAGACCTTAGATCACAATATCTACTAAGCTAACATTTGGAATTTTTTAAGATGGCCGAGTTACAGTTGGGACTTAAATCTACTTCAAAATCTATGGCAAAAACTGAACATGGTTGTCGAGCAATGATCAACAACTAGTTTGACAGAGCTTGAAGAATCTTTAAAATAATAATGGGCAAATGTTGCACAATCCAGGTGTGGAAAACCTTTAGGGACTTACCCAGAAAGCCTCACAGCAGTAATCACTGCCAAAGCTGCTTCTACAAAGTATTGACTCAGGTTTCAAATCAAATTTTATTTGTCACATGCACCGAATACAACCTTACTGTGAAATGTTTACTTACAAGCCCTTAACCAACAGTGCAGTTCAAGAAATAGAGTGAAGAAAATATTGACTAAATAAAGTAAGAATATAAAGTAACACCGTAGAATAACAATAATACAAAATTACGAGGCTATATACAGGGGGCCCGGTACCAAGTGAATGTGCAGGGCTACAGGTTAGTCGAGGTAATTTGGACATGTAGGTAGGGGTAAAGTGACTATGCATAGATAATAAACAGCGAGTAGCATAGTCCGGGTGGCCATTTGACTAATTGTTCAGCAGTTTTATAGCTCAAATACAATTTTATTGGGTTTGCAGATGTTATTGCGAGTGTAGTGAAATGCTTATGCTTCTAGATCCAACAGTGCAGCAGTATCTAACAGGTAATATCTAACAAATTCTACAACAAAACCTAATACACACAATCTAGTAAAGGAATAGGATGACAATATATAAGTATAAAATATATGGATGAGCAGTGACAGAGCGGCTGAGATGCAATAGATAGTAGAAAATTGATAGTGAAGGATACAGTATACAGTATATACATATAAGATGAGTAATGCAAGATATGCAAACATTCTTAAAGTGGCATTATTAAAGTGACTAGAGTTCCATTTATTAAAGTGGCCAATGATATCAAGTCTGTAGGTAGGCAGCCGCCTCTCTGTGCTAGTGGTGGCTGTTTCACAATCTGATGGCCTTGAAATATAAGCTGTTTTTCAATCTCTCTGTCCCAGCTTTGATGCACCTGTACTGACCTCACCTTCTGGATGGAGGTGGGGTGAACAAGTAGTGGCTCAGGTGGTTACTGTCCTTGATGATCTTTTTGGCCTTCTTGTGACAATTGGGTATTGTAGCTGTCCTGGAGGGCAGGTAGTTTGACCCCGGTGATGTGTTGTGCAGACCGCACCACCCTCTGGAGAGCCCTGCGGTTGTTGGCGATGCAGTTGCCGTACCAGGCGATGATACAGCCCACCTGTAAAAGTTAGTGAGGGTTTTAGGTGACAAGCCACATTTTTTGAACCTCCTGTCGTGCCTTCTTCACCACACTGTCTGTGTGCGTGGACCATTTCAGTTTGTCGGTGATATGTTCAAACTTTCCACCTTCTCCACTACTGTCCCGTCGATGTGGATGGGGGCCACGCAGTCGTGGGGGAACAAGGAGTACAGGAGAGGACTGAGAATGCACCCTTGTGGGGCCCCAGTGTTGAGGATCAGCGGAGTGGAGATGTTGTTTCCTACCTTCACCACCTGGAGTTCGGCCCGTCAGGAAACCCAGGATCCAGTTGCACTGGGAGGGGTCGAGACCCAGGGTCTCAAGCTTAATGATGAGTTTGGAGTGTACTATGGTGTTGAATGCTGAGCTGTAGTCAATTAACAACATTCTTACATAGGTATTCCTGTCGTCCAGATGGGATAGGGCAGTGTGATGGCGATTGCATCGTCTGTGGACCTATTGGGGTGGGAAGCAAATTGGAGTGGGTCTAGGGTAACAGGTAGGGTGGTCTCTCAAAGCACTTCATGATGACAGAAGTGAGTGCTACGGTGCGAGAGTCATTTGGTTCAATCCAAGCTTTCTTGGGAACAGGAACAACAGTGGCCATCTTGAAGCATGTGGGGACAGTAGACTGGGATAGGGATTGATTATGTCCGTAAACACACCAGCCAGCTGGTCTGCGCATTCTCCGAGGATGAGGCTAGGGATGCCGTCTGGGCCTGCAGCCAAGCGAGGATTAACACGTTGAAATGTTTTACTCACGTCGGCCATGGAGAAGGAGAGCCCACAGTCTTTGGTAGCGGGCCGTGTCGGTAGCACTGAATTGTCCTCAAAGCGAGCAAAGAAATTGTTTGACTTGTCTGGGAACAAGACGTCGATGTCCGCGACGGGGCTGGTTTTCTTTTTGTAATTCGTGATTGTCTGTAGACAATGCCACATATGTCTCATGTTTGAGCCGTTGAATTGCAACTCTACTTTGTCTCTATACTAACGCTTTGCTTGTTTGATTGCCTTACGGAGGGAATAACTACACTGTTTTGTATTCGGTCGTGTTTCCAGTCATCTTGGCATGATTAAATGCTGTGGTACGTGCTTTCAGTTTTGCTCGAATGCTGCCATCAATTCACGGTTTCTGGTTAGGGAAGGTTTTAATAGTCACAGTGAGTACTTCTCCTATACACTTCCTCATAAACTCGCTCACCGAGTAAGCATACCCGTCAATTCTATTGTCTGAGGCTACCTGGAACATATTCCAGTCCACGTGATCGAAGCATTCTTGAAGCGTGGAATCTGGTTGGTCAGACCAGCGTTGGATAGATCTAAGCACGGGTGATTCCTGTTTTAGTCATCGTCAGATTTGCCAAAAGGAGGGCGGGGGAGGGCCTTGTTTGCATTGTGGAAGCTAGAATAGCAGTGGTCGAGTGTGTCACTCGCTTGTGTACTGCAATCACTATAATGATAGAATTTAGGCAACCTTGTTCTCAGATTAGCTTTGTTAAAATCCCCAGCTACAATAAATGCAGCCTCAGGATATATGGTTTCCAGTTTGCATATAGCGCAGTGAAGTTCCCTGATGGCATTCTTGGTATCTGCTTGCGGGGGGATATACACGGCTGTGACGATAACCGAGGAGAGTTCTCTTGTGAGATAATCCAGTCTGCATTTGATTGTGAGGTTTTCTAGGTCAGGTGAACAAAAGGACTTGAGTTCTTGTATGTTGTTACAATTACACCATGAGTCATTAATCATGAAACATACACCCCCGCCCTTCTTCTTACTAGAGAGATGTTTGTTCCTGTCGGCATGATGCACTGATAATCCCGTAGGCAGTACAGACTCCGACAGCATGTACCCAGCTAGCCATGTCTCCGTGAAACAGAGCATGTTACAATCTCTTTGGAAAGCAACTCTTGCCTTAATTTTGTCGACTTTGTTAACTAGGGATTGGACATTAGCGAGTAATGTACTCGGAAGCGGTGGGTGATGTGTGCGTATCCGAAGCCTCACTAGAATACCGCTCCAGCACCCTCTCCTCCGACGTTGTTGTTTTGGGCCAGGGTCTGGAATCAGTTCAAATGCCCTGGGAGGTGCAGACATATAATCCACTTTGGGAAAGTCATATTTCTGGTCGTAGTGCTGGTTGTTCTGGCAAGTTGACGTCTCTCTGAAATCCAATAGTTCTTCCCGGCTGTATGTAATAACACTTAAGGTTTTCTGGGCTAACAATGTAAGAAATAATACATTAAAACAACTAAATACAGCACAGTTTCCTAAGGACTTGAACCAAAGCTGCCATCTCTATCGGTGCCAGCTTGGGGGTAGAAGCTGTTAAAGAGCTTTTTGGACCTAGACTTGGAGCTCTTCTAGCTCCAGTCACCCAAGTCTGGCCCAGACTTGGGTGACTGGAGTTTTTGACAATTTTTTTAACCTTCCTCTGACACCGCCTGGTATATAGGTCCTGGATGGCAGGAAGCATTGGCCCCAGTGATGGGCTGTACGCGCTACCCTCTGTAGCGTCTTATGGTCAGATACTGAGCAGTTGCCATACCAGGCGGTGATGCAACCAGTCAGGATGTTCTTGATGGTCCAGCTTTTGAACTGTTTAAGGATCTGGGGACCCATGCCAAGTCGTTTCAGTCTCCTGAGGGGGAAAAGGTGTTGTCTTCACAACTGTCCTGGTGTGTTTGGACCATGATAGTTTGTTGGTGATGTGGACACCTAGGAACTTGAAACTCTCGACCCGCTACACTTCAGCCCCGTGACAGGTCTTTGACCTTCTCCCTATAGGCTGTCTCATTGTTGTCGGTGATCAGGCCTACCACTGTTGTGTCATCAGCTAACTTTCTTTTTTTATTTCACCTTTATTTAACCAGGTAGGATAGTTGAGAACAAGTTCTAATGATGGCATTGGAGTCGTTTTTGGCCACGTAGTCATGGGTGAATAGAGAGTACTGGAGGGGACAAAGCACGCACCCCTGAGGGGAACTGGTGTTGAGGATCAGCGTAGCAGATGTGTTGTTGCCTATCCTTACCACCTGGGTGTGGCCCGTCAGGAAGTCCAGAATCCAGATGCAGAGGGAGGTGTTTAGTCCCAGGGTCCTTAGTTTAGTGATGAGCTTTGTGGCCACTATGGTGTTGAACGCTGAGCTGTAGTCAATGAACATCATTCTCACATAGATGTTATTTTTGTCCAGGTGAGAAAGTTTGAATACTTATGTGAATGAGATATTTCTGTATGTAATTTTCAATACATTTCCAGAAATGTTCAAAAACATGTTTTTAATCCATTTTGAATTCATGCTCTAACCCAACAAAATGTTGAACAAGTCAAGGGGTATTAATACTTTCTGAAGGCACCGTATAAATTTACAAAAGCAAAGTACATGGTTGTTTCTCCCACCATAGAATGGAGCTCTGTGTGCATTACACAAACAACTAGTGAACCTCACCCGCATTTCATCTAATCGTCAGTATATATTGCGAGTGGAAGGTGCAGGCTAAAGTGGCCAATTTAGATAGGGGCTGCAGGTGGCTATGTCTTCTTTGTGTAAGACCAAACTCTCATACTGTGTGTTTAGAATAAAATAGGACTGGCCTTAAAGGAAAACAGGAAAACCATTCTGTCTTTGTAATTCATTTTCTTTCTTTCACACAATATTATAGAATTGTTTATTTTGTGGGGGCACACTACCACCTTCTGCAATGTAATATGTATGGAGATGTATTTTGGGGAATTCAAGTAGATGGACGTTATACTCTATTTAGTACACACAGTATAACCCTATTCCACCAAATGTGAGAGATCACATTTCCTCTACCTTTAATGTCAAATTTAATAGAATTCCAAAAATAGACTCACAAACGTGTTTGAACATTTGTGGCACTGATCACCTAATCAGACCAACACGCCAACAGTTTTCAGTTGTGCTAGCATAATTGCAAAAGGGTTTTCTAATGATCAATTAGCCTTTTAGAATGATACACTTTGATTAGCTAACACAACGTGACATTGGAACACAGGAGTGATGGTTGCTGATAATAGGCCGCTGTACGCCTATGTAGATATTCCATAAATAAATCAGCCGTTTCCAGCTACGATAGTCATTTACAACATTAACAATGTCTACACTGTATTTCTGATCAATTTGATGTTATTTTAATGGACAAAAAAATATGCTTTTCTTTCAAAAACAAGGACATTTTCTAAGTGACCCCAAACTTTTGATCGGCATATGTTACCATCTCAATAGGTAAAACACGACTATAGGAAGTGTCTATTAGGTGCCACATAAAGTAACGGAGTTGACCGTAACAGTGTTGACGATTTCATCTTAACTCAGCCATTAATCACCTCTTGACAGGGGGAATGGACACTTGTTGTGTGCAACAGGCAGTGGCATTTGAATGCAAGCTTTAAAATGAAAATAAATAAAAAAGTTAAATCCCAAAACACTTCTAGCCTGTCTATCTATGGGTAACAGGGTTGACGTGTTTTGCTCAACCTGCTCAGTTTTTCACCAGAAAAGGGCCAAAAAGAGTAGACCCAGCTCCCCTACTTTCACACTATGATTTGACTATTAGATGTTCTATGTTGCTTTTTGGGGGGAAAAAAGAAATAGTTTCACCATGACAGTTCTGTTCATGTAACAGTGTGTTTTTTTCAAATGAAGTGACAGACCCAGCACTTAAATTAATCACTTATCACTAGGGCTTTACAAGGATGGTGAAACTTGGATACATTTTGGGATTAAGATCTTCCTAGAAGTGACACAGGGTTGATTTATTTATTTGTTATTTTACTAGGTAAGTTGACTGAGAACACATTCTCATTTACAGCAACAACCTGGGGAAGTAGTTACAGGGGAGAGGAGGGGATGAATGAGCCAATTGTAAATTGGGGATTCTTAGGTGACGGTGATGGTTTGAGGGCCAGATTGGGAATTTAGCCAGGACACCGGGGTTAACACCCCTACTCTTACAATAAGTGCCATGGGATCTTTAATGACCTCAGAGAGCCAGGACACCCATTTAACATCCCACCCAAAAGACTGCACCCTACACAGGGCAGTGTCCCCAATCACTGCCCTGAGGCATTGGGCTATTTTTTAAGACCAGAGGAAAGAGTGCCTCTTACTGGCCCTCCAACACCATCTGGTCTCCCATCCAGGGACTGACCAGGACCAACCCTGCTTAGCTTCAGAAGCAAACCAGCAGTGATATGCAGGGTGGTACGTTGCTGGCCTTGATGTCGGGCAATGTCAAAATGATACATTTTAGCACATTAGCAAGTTTTTATTCATATAAAAAAATCTGATTTATTGAATTCCCCATATATTAAAGAGCACTTAATTTAATATAAAAGGCTTATAAAATGCAATATTGGTGCACAATTTCTATTTAAAATATCAGAGAGACGCAAAAGGCACTCTTTGTGGAACGACCCACCAACAGTCTGGAAGACAGGGAACAATAAACCTGTTAGTTTGCACCACTCCTGAATCTGTATGTTGATCTTAATGAGATGATACTGTTTAAAGACACGTTGCTCAAACTTTCACAAGAAAAGAGCAGAAAATGCGGTCAAGAGTTTCCTTTGCGATCTTTTGTGTCAACCTTCTGTCAAGTGTGTCAAGACCAGCAAAGTGGTTTGTCAGTGATAAGATACATCAGAGCACTTCTAAAGCTGTGAGTTTGAATGCTTCATAAACCAAACATATGTTCGATAAGCCGTCCCCCACCAAAGGAGGGACAAGAGTTCACCAATCTAAATCTAAACTTCAAAGGCACCATCTCTTCTCTTATGATAGCTTCCCTTTCAACAAATTAGGTCAAGTTTCCTCAGCAATTTTAGAAATTAGGAGACCGCCTCTTTGAAATGTAATCACGTTGAGCAGCATGAGTAAACACACTGCAGACAGTCTATTTCTTCAAGCAATTGAACTTTCGTTATGGTCACGAATAATTATTCTAAATGTGTATAGCTTTGATGCAGCGGCACAAGCACAATACGCTTGTTAGGATAAATATTTGTTGTCTGTAATAGTAATACACTTGTAACGATGGTTGGAATTCAATTGTAACACATTGTGCTCCACAGTATACACACACACACACACACACACACACACACACACACACACACACACACACACACAAAAACAACAACATGGCGACGGACAGTGATGGCGCTGAGTTGGAGGAGATGAGTCTCATGGGACAGGACACAAGCTGTGGCCAAAGACCAACTTCAGTGGCAGAAGATTAATGCAGCCGTAGGTCCCTCAACGAGCAAAGAAGACGTACAGGAAGTAACATTCTACATTCTTCTGCAATGCAGTTTCAACCGAGCTGTTGCTATACCATATCATGTCAACAGAGGTGTCAACTGGGTTATGGTCCGTTGACCAGGGCCCAGTCTGACCCACTAGGACTGAGACTGAGACAGGGGTTGCAGAGAAAGGTGATTCCACACAACCTGTCAAAGGTGTTGACACCCTCTTGGTGATCTTCCGATTTCTTGAAAGGGAAAGAGTGAACATTTTCCTTATGGCCTCTCTGTTGTACTGTGTGGAATGTAGGTGGAAGATGAGTTGTTCAGGACAAGCAACCATTTACTGCAGTGAAACCTCCCACAGAGAAGGAGCTCTCCAATAATTATGCAAAGATATTGGGATCACTTAACACCCCCACTTGGTTACGGTGGGAAAGTTGTTATAAAATGTCTTCATTTGTGTGCTTTCTTGTGTAACACCGGAAGCATGTTCATAGGGCATGTTGTACAGTGCGTTTCAGAATTGTAGTCTTAACAGCTTGCTATAAATGGCCTCAGTACACTGTTTATCCCTCTTCTTGTGCTGCCTCTGAAGAGTTAGGCTATACATGGATTATACATGTCACTGTTTGTGGTTTATGGCATAAAATGACATGTGCTAAATGTGTATTGTCTCCTTGTCGTCAAAGACACTCATCCATAATGTTTTACCTTGATCTTGAGACTCATTTTCCCGATATGGCAAAAGCAATGAGGTCATTTGTACAAATATTAGTTCAACACTTCGGATTTTTGAATTGATAACGGTGTATTCCTTAGCTGGAGTGTAAAGATAGTAAGCACTACTCTTCTCTAAGCATAATGGTCTCAGGTGTACTCTCCATGCGGTCCCCAACCGGAGGGAAGAAGGAACAATGCCAATGTGCTCCCTTGACATTTGGATCGCTAACAGGTAGAATGGAAGAAGGCTGAAAGGAACAATTCTGCTTGTCCAAACTACCATTTGTAACGATGAGAAACATCTAATAGCCTGTCCGTTGTTAAGCAGAGAAGGAAATGAAACATGAGAAAGACAGGAAAACAGCAGAGTAGTGCAACTGTGAGAGCACAAGAAGGACCTTCACAGTAGTGTGTCTCTGGGTTGCTCTCTTTGATTCAACACTGCTCTTACATCATATGGGCGCTATTCATGCAGGCCTGAATGCATGTTGGAATTCGTTGCATGTTTTCAGGTTTGGTCTGTGTTGCATGTTTTCAGGTTTGGTCTGAGTTTCCTGAGTGAATGCAAAAGTCCTTGTTGTCTGAGTGAATGCAGGTCATCGTTGCATGTTCTGGTTATGAATACATGATTTAACATGAATTTCTGTCTCCTCTAAATATGACTTTCAAAAACATCTCGCTTAACAAGTATTACAGTGCAGAGGGGTTTAATCCGGTATTCCTCTTACTCAACATTTAAATGCCCCACTAATGATAGGCCAAATAAGCTCATTTTCACGGTGGTCCCACAGTATTTAGCTTTGTTCAGGAATTATTCAAATTCAGACATTTCAGTGTTGTCTCTGTAAAGGTGAATTCCTCTCGATTGAAACGTATCATACTAATTAGGCATAAGCCAACTGAACATTGTGTAAGATGACTATACAGTTGGCGACATGAAGGGTAGAACGGGGAGGGGGAGAGAGAGAGCGATGGATACTGAGAGAGAGGGAGCTCTTCAGCTGTCCACGTCTCCTGCAGTAGCCGGAGAGGTTTGGGGGGGGGGGTACGTACACAGCAGCCAGCACTCCTTTCAGGGGATATATAGTCAACTACACCAGCGGTCTCTATTTAAGCAAAGCCAACACGTTCAGTGAGGGAGGCTAGACAGTTTTCTTTCTTTCTCTCCTGGGTGAGCTGCCTTTCTATCATGCAGCAGACGTTCTGGGTGAATTCACCCAGGGATTGTATTGCCCACAGCGGGGACTTTGAGCTGGCGCTTATCTTTTCATTCGCTGACAGGAGAAAAAGCCCCATGGTCCCAGGTATCACCCTCGTATCACTCCTCAACAAACCCTCCAACCTCTGGGGACAGCTGGTGGTCAGCGAGTGGTGAGGTGGAGCCTCGTCTGGCAGGGTATAGCCTAGCGCTGTGGTCTGCCCTGATCCAATCACAGGGGTGGAAATGAATTTGTGGGTCGTCATAGCCCAAGGAGGGCATGGCGGTCACCTACCTCCTGGGTTTTGGGTCATTGTAAATAATAATTTGTTCTTAACTGATTTTCCAGGTTAAATAATGGTTATATATATATTTTTAAATATGAATTTCATGAGTGCCCTGATCTCCCGTATGCATTCACAAGATGTGTTCATATTGCCTATGTGTGTGGGAATGTACTGTTTATATATATATCAGAAAACATATTGGATGAAAGTGTAGGCAGTGCAAAGTCTGTGTAATTGTTGTCCGTATCTGAAATCTTGGCCAGAAGAGGACCATGTTCTTGTTGCATTTTGGATTTGGTGCTGGTAACGTTGGCTGGCTGTCTGTCTCTCTCAGCATGTCATTGTCATTCCTGAGGGCACCCCTGGGAGATACCCCTTGACTGGCCATCTGGATACCTACTGTAGAAACATGCTCTGTCCACATCCACTAACTTGACAGATATCCTTATTTTGCCTGAGCCAAAACCTGGTTCATAGGGAGCTGTACGTGTCCTTGGTTTCACTGGGGCACCGATTTGGATTTGAAATAACACAGGAGTTGCTGCCAAAAAGGGGTGGTCCGGTGAAAAACGGTGTAGGAAATGGATGCTTCGTAAATGGCTGACTGCCGCTCAGAAAGTGGAACTGAAGTATTGCTCATTGAAGTTTGTCAGCACCCAAAAGGACAGGAAGAATATAAAACATGTCTGTATTTATAGTGTGACGGAGGGTTTGGCACATCTACACTAGAATATATAGTCTGAACTAGCACTCAATATCATGCATACGTATACACACTGAGTGTACAAAACATTAGGAGCACCTGCTCTTTCCGTTACGTAGACAGACCAGGTGAATCCAGGTGAAAGCTCTGATCCCTTATTGATGTCACTTGTTAAATCCACTTCAATCAGTGTAGATGAAGGGGAGGAGCCGGGTTAAAGAAGGATTTTTAAGCCTTGAGACAATTGAGACATGGATTGTGTATGTGTGCCATTCAGAGTGTGAATGGGCAAGACAAAAGATAAAGTGCCTTTGAACGGGGTATGGTAGTACAGTAGATGTCAGGCGCACTGGTTTGTGTCAAGAACTGCAACACTGCTGGGTTTTTCACGCTCAACAGTTCTCCTCTTATATCAAGAATGGTCCATTACCCAAAGGATATCCAGCCAACTTGACACAACTGACGGATGCATTGGAGTCAACATGGGCCAGCATCCCTGTAGAACGCTTTTGACACCTTGTAGAGTCCATGCACCAACGAATTGTGGCTGATATGAGGGCAAAAAGGGGGAGTGCAATTCAATATTAGGAAGGTGTTCCTAATGTTTTGTATACTCAGTGTACGAATAAATTCTGACGTTGCGTTTATCTTTGTCACTGAAACAATGATTAACGTCTAGATAGGAATTTGATGAAAAGATGACGAATTAAACAAGGTCATAAATGACTGTGGAATCAATGCTATGTATTAGTCCCAGAGGTAAGTTCTAATGTTAACAGAGTCTATTATAGAGGTTATTTCTGCTCTCCTTTACGATAGGAGCCTATAATTTACTCAGTTGAGACACGCACACGCATCAACTGTAGAGGTTACTGGACATGGTGAATGCGAATCATTTGCATTCTTGTGTAACACATACTGCAGTGAAAAATTAACTCTGACACAGAATTAATAGAAAACCAGTTTTGTCTGGGTCACAGTCTCTCCCTCTGATGGAGAACTGCATTATGGGGACTCTTCCCCCCCAAACAAAAAACATGAGTGGTTGTGGGTCCCGATTACCCATGTGCTCACAACTATTGCACGCTCAGATGTTCAGGGAACTTAGATGTAGAAATGCGTAAGAACTGTTATTCATCATGGTGATCTTTTAACATGACTTATGTTCCACAAAGTTTCTCCAACTGATTATTCGATCGGGTGACATATGACCCGCACACTTACATAAATACATACATAAGTTATCAAATTCAATATGAGTGGGAAGGCTAATATTCTTAGAGAACCTTAACTCCCACAGCCAACCATAAAAAAGAGCACATTTACATCAGTGACTTTTTTGTTCATATTGACATTTCAAACGTTTGACATTTCAGATGTACTGTATTAGCGAACATAAACTGGATTGACTCAGAAATACACATAGTTTTTCTTCATAAACCCGAATTACAATAAGTTCAAATGTGGCAACACTTTGAGAGTTCATGTTTATGCATGGCTAGGTCTCAGCAAAGCTAAGATCTTTTTTTTTCTCACAGTAAGAGAAGCTTGTTTTTTTGAAATGCCTGTAAAATAGATTCTTGGCCGTCTTGTTCCGGAACGATTGAGGGAAAGCAGTGAACGTAAAATGAATGTTGAGCTAAACTAATGTCTTGAAGTACACCTGATTCACATTAAACCCATTTCTCTTTGGTTGTCCTCTCGTGTCTACATTTTTTCATTGCTGTTCCCTCACTTCAGGGGGCAGATGACGTAGTCACCTTTTTATCCTGAAATACACCAGCTTATTTCACATTGGCAGTCACATTGGCAGTCACATTTTTACATTATTGTAAAAAATGATTGAGTGTTTCTGAACACTTCTACATTAATGTGGCTGCTACCATGGTTAAGGATAATCATGAAAGAATCGTGAATAAAAGGCAGAAATATCCTATACCTACAAAAATGCTATTCTCCCATGGTAATGGGGAGAAGTTAGCTTGACTTGGGGGAATGATCTTTATGCATCTGTAGCTTTCTCACTCATCAATATTCACAATTTATGTAAGATTGTCCGTAATCATGGTAGCATCCACATTAAGGTAGAAGTGTTCAGAAATATATTCTGTCCTTATTTACAATCAAAGTGATTCCAAAATGACACAATGCATTATTTACCAATCATTTCTATTGGGCGCAACATAATCTGAAACACAACCAGAAAAACGCCCAAATGCATCCAAGACGTTTATAGAGTAACAAGCTTGATGTGGTCATTGTGTTCTAGGAATATGGGACCAAATACTAAACTTTTGATAAAATTTAATACACCAGTTTCGCTAAGTGAAATTGTCCAAATACTTCACTTCCAAACAGTAAAACAGATATGTATTAAAGTACCCTCAAATAAAAGGTGACATTCTGTACTGTCTCCTAATATAAAACATTTGATTTCAAATCCAAAACGCTGTTGTATAGAGCCAAATTAAAAGTGTTAGCTTTACTGTCCAAATAAAGTGTTCCGAGTAGCCAGCCGATAATTGCATTCGTCTCACTATGACACTCATGCCAAATCTTACTATACAATATAGTCCGTGTACAATTACCTGGCAGAGGCAGTATCCTACGACATTGAGACTCACACATGAATGATGTTGCATTATTTTCAGGGTCATTATCTACAGGGACTCCCTCGTTAGTGGTAGAGGCTTTTCACTGTGGCCAGCTGTTTATTTGCAAACGTATACATACACACACTGCTGGAGGCGGAGGATTTTAACTGTATTTTTCTCCAGCTCTCAGGGTTGCAGAGGGAGTGTGAAAAGTTCATTTAGATTTATCAAGAAAAATGTTCCGGAACAAATAATAAAGCAACACATTCTCTGCTGGGACCTGTATCTACGAGTACATTTGCATAAAGGTCCACACATCAAAGTAGCGGGTGCCCTTTTAAAAATATTAATGTGCAGCCTGTTTGAAGCTCCCTCTCTGCTTTGTAGCGCCTCCCTATCAAAGGCAGAGAAAGGGAGGGAGAGGAGGGAGTGGTGTGTACGTATAGGGCTGTGCGTGTAAATGTAGGTTTTCTGTCAGCTCCTGCCCTATTTTCTCTCCTTTTCCCCACCGGTCAGCTAGTCAGTTTATCATGTCTTCAGACTTGACAGAGACCGTGATTTCAAATAGCTATTCAATTGGCAACCAATTCCTTATCTCTCCAGGACAAATTAAGCGGACTAGTTGCTATACTTAAAGGCAGGGATGGGCAACTGGCGGCCGCGCTTCTTTTGTAGGCCTACAGATCAATTTCCACACACTATTTTTTAAATAATACATTAAAAAGTTTACTCAGTCGGGGTCCCGACTTACTGTTGAGAGTTATAATAATAGAATACACAAGGTACATTTACAAAATGTGGTTGTGCACCAGCAGTTTTTCTCTTGTTATGTCAGTCACTGGCAGTCAGTCAATTAGCCCATGTGAGCTAAACATTTTTAGATTGGTAACTCAGTCTAATGGCTAGCTATCTACATTTTAGTAATCATGGTTCGAATCACCAACTGGGGGGCCCACATTGATTTTGTAAGCCACGCTCATTCAAATATCATATTAAAAACTGCAAACATTTCTCTCCTCCCAATGAAAAAATATGTAGAATTGCATGAAATTAGCTGTTAAAACTGCTATTTTTTTTGTTTATCTCTGCCCCATAGCAAAATGAGTAGAATTGCATGAAAATGAGTTATACAATTGTAAAAACTTCTCCCCACCCCATGCCAAATGTGTACAATTGTAAAAACTTGATTTAAAAGGGCAGTATTTTCTTTTACATCCCATGGCAAAATGTGTAGAATTCTATGACATTAACTCAGTTTTTTTCTTCTTCTCTGCTGTCAAGACGGGGACCAGAACATTTTTTGCCTGCAAGGTCGCGGGGGCCCCTCAAACAAAATGTTGCTTAGGGTGGCTCTGACTGCATGTGTAGGTATGGATGTGGATAGGCAGACCCGCGAGGCAGACCAGCGAGCCCCTCATGATACAGTTTTTGTTGGCCCCCACCCCCATCAAAGTAGCCCATCTCTGACTTAAAGTAAGGCATGAGAGCAAAATGTGTTGAAGGAAATGTTTTCATAGGCCCAGACAGACACTTACTGTAGATGCCGGTTGACACAACAGAGGGGAAATTGCTGTAGTGGCGTTTCTGCCTCGGCATCAGGTTTGAGGGGCAGACTGATTGACTTGTTTATGTGCCATGTCTGAGTTTCCTTTCCTCCTCTGAAGTCTGTGGTGGGAGTTGGTCATCTCTGTATATGGTAGAGATTTTTGGAAGGGATTGTCACGTGATTGAAGCGTAATATCCTTTTCGCATGGATGTGTGCGCGCGCAGTGTGTGTGTGTGTGTGTGTGTGTGTGGGGGGGGGGGGGGGGGGCGGTTCTCACATATGCTCAGACTAAAAGGAATCATATTAAAAATAAGTTTCTGCACCATTTGTCTCTACATTAAAATGAGTAATTTATCAAGTTCCATTGTAGGTTGGACAATGTTTTCAAATGTGCAAATACTATTTAATGAATTAGTAACGGGTCCTACCTCATTCTACCGATATCATCGGGAAAATGAATAGATTGAGGTAGAACCCGTTGTTAGTGAATGTGTCTTTTGAAAAGTCGTTGTGCCTTGGACATTTCTCATGAATAATATCAATGTGAGCGCAACGACTGTTATCTTTGGATAGGTGTGGTACAAGTTAAAAAAATACATGGAATAAAGTTCATTCTTAATGTACTGTATGTCTCCCTAGATTGTATAATTTGAAACAAGATGTTCTTTCTACCTATTCACTATTCAGTGATATCTTTGCAGAAATACCTCAGATGATCATTGCAAAGACAGAGAATATTTTTTCCCCTAATCTGGTTTTGGCC
This sequence comes from Oncorhynchus mykiss, assembly GCF_057628025.1. NCBI lineage: Eukaryota > Metazoa > Chordata > Actinopteri > Salmoniformes > Salmonidae > Oncorhynchus > Oncorhynchus mykiss. The sequence continues at coordinate 63,091,455 of NC_143025.1, read as the reverse complement.
TTGAAAGTTAGCTGCTAGTGTCTGCTTCTCTTTGTGTTTGTCTTCTGCTAATAGAATCTTACAATCAACTTCCCATCCGCCATTCGGTTTCTCCCCATGGACAGGAAAGTAAACAACGCACTTTGTTTTACTTCGAGAGCTATCCCATCTGCCGCCTCTTAATTAGAATATGCATGAAACCAAACATTCGGGTTAAAGCTGGAATCAGTCATGGTTAAACTGCCTCGTCCGTTTGCAATATTACAACAACAAAGGAGTTACTTCAAACAATGAAATCTGAAATCGTTGCACACACGATAGAACAGTATTACAACAACAACAACATTTCACCACCATGCCTGGATGCTCTTTTCCTCCATTTTCACGAACAAAACAAAAACAATGAGAATTGTGCTGGGACGAGCAGGGGCACTGTTTCCCCCTAATGCCGATTCCACCTTTTAACATGATCATTTAAATTCATCGAGGCGTGTTACTATTTGATTCCTTGAAACATTGGCATACACAAGAATTTCATACGTGTAGTGCACTATTTGCTAACAATTCAAATCCTCTTCTACCGTTTTTTGTTTCTTTATTTTGGGTGAAGATACAAAAAGAAATGGAACCTCCTATAGTTACCGTCATTTATTGGGTCCTCGGTAGCCTAACATGTAGCCTGCTGGCTGCCTCGTCTCTCAAGCTTTCCCTCTCCACACCTTCGGCTCTGGGACCCCGTGGTTAATCAAGTTTAATTGAGGTAATATAGTATTGATTTCTCCTCTGTTTTCTCAGTTTTTTTTTACACCCTCTTGGCTCCAGGCGTGCCAGTGAGTACACAGTCGGTAACAGAAGCCTTGCTTTACCAACAGCTGTGTCATTTGTAATGGCCTAATTACCTGCATGATAAACAACTGCTGCTGGTCATTTGTCAGGTGTACAACTCAACAGCCTATTGGCTGGGCTTTAGAATGGACTGCCACGCATGGAAGTGCATAGTGAAGTGATGGTGGTATTTGTGTTAGACGGAAGCTCTCTAATATGAAGAAATGAAGGATTAATCCTAACTTGTGCCCGTTTTCTCTCAGATCCTACCTCATCAACTCATCATGATCATTAAGGGGAAGAACAGTAGCCTATCTCCCTCTTCTCACCTAGCTTGGAGACTACTTAAAGATTTAAATCACCTGGATCTAAATCAAATTTCACTATCCATGGGATCTTCTTTTTTTTCTCTCCCTAGTACAGGAATGTGAACAGAATGGACAAGGCTTTAATTCATGCCTATACTTTTCGAAAAAATAATTGACCTTCAAAAGGAAATGGGAAGCGGAGGGAACCAGTCATTCATCACGGCCAAGTGAAGGACGTTTCACCATGCAGTCTTTTTATAGTTCCGAGGTCTATTTGGTTTAAATGACCCCTGCTGTGAATTATAGTTAATAGAACACAAACAGTCTCCTTGAAAAGTTATGGTAGACATTAAGGGCAGACAATGTGCTCTTTAATTATTAAAACTGCTATGCTTCAGAGTAACTTCTGCAACTACAGAAAAAGTAGCCAATGACCATAGTTTTGTAAACTACAAAAGTGAGGAAAGACAGAGAGTGTAAGTCAACAATTGAGATGTCAGTAAGGAGGGCATAAGTCCTTTATGAGTGTTCTGGATAGTCCTTTTTCCGTCAGGCTGAACACTTTGAGCGAAATGTGCCACGACATGGGCAGGACCTTGAGCAGCTACAATTAGAGCCAGACTCTGACTGAAATCTATTTCCACATCCAGAGGGATCCATAGCCTCCACGGAGTGCAGAAAACCCCCAGCCTTGTTGGCCTGGCCCCGCTACAGAGCCAATTCCTTTGGGGATCCTAATCATAGCTGCACACTGAGAAATCGGGGTCAGGAAAATGCAAAGGAGAGCTCCGGAGAGGACCGGGATAGAAGGCACTGAAATGTAGATTTTCTTTACAGGAAGACATCTAAATCCAACGATGTGCCCTGTACAGAGCTAGGCTACAGTTGTAGTTGAAGGGGCCTTCCTGTGTGGTGTGCATACTGTAACTAACAGGCCTCTGATGATGAAACAGCATACCTTCAAAACAGAAAATGGAGATCAAATCAGAAATCTGATTTAAGATGGCCTTGTGGACAACATGACAACGCTTGTTCATAAAATGTATCAAAAATCCATTGTTTACCATGCTTTGCTGTTCAAAAGAACTTGAATACAGTGTAAGATGATGCATGCAGAAGTGAGCAGTACAAGCCTTCTGTCAACAGGTCGAAGGTCCAAATCTAGCCTAGTACTAAATACTGTTGCCTAGCAACACACAGTTTTATCATGCATGGTCTATGAAGTGGACATAAAGGCACCGTTGTTAACTTGTTAGCATTGTTTCAGCTTTTGATCATTCGGAGCCAAATTTGATAATCAGCATTGCAGCTCTGTTCCCTATTTCAATGTCCATCCTAACGTCTCCCTTCCTCTCTCTTCTGATGTCAATTAAAGAGTTTTCATTACATGCCATGCAACCTATTCCAGATGACTTCCTTTCAATCTGTCTTGATTCAATCCAACAAAAAAAAAGGTCTCCACTTAAAAGCCTTGGAAATGGGATACAATATGCAGCATTTCCTGTTGGATTGAGTTTACTGCCAGGGGATTCAGCAAGGTAGCAATTAAATATGCAATTATGTAAACACACAGCATTGTCAAATGATATTTGTGGGCTGCGGCAGAGCATGCCAAGTTAACTATCTAAATTGTGCCAGATACATTATTTGCAGCTGAGGGGTATCTACAAAGTAGGAGTTAGCCATCTAACTTGCCTAAATATTCTGACATATTTTTCGAAAGATAAGCTTGAAACTGTCATGATCTAGTTGACTCAACAACCAAAAACACATATGTAAGTTTAGCTTTCTTAATGAACCACAAAATAAGTGGTTATTTCTGGTTGTTTATAGAAGTTAGCAGGATAACTCATTGATCCTGCTTTGCAGTATACCCCTCAGGGCTAATTATTTTAGTCGGAAAAGAAATAGCGCTACTTATGCGCACTGCCGGTAATACTGTGTGTGTGTCTGTGTGTGTGTGTGTGTGTGTGTGTGTGTGCGTGTGCATGTATATATGTATATATATATGTATATATATTTGAAAAATCAGCCGTTTTCAGCAACAATGGTCAATTACAACAATGTCTACACTGTATATATATATATATATATATATATATATATATATATATATATACATAAATATAATAGTCAATTACAACAATGTCTACACTGTGTATATATATATATAAAAAAAGTATTTAGTCAGCCACCAATTGTGCAAGTTCTCCCACTTAAAAAGATGAGAGAGGCCTGTAATTTTCATCATAGGTACACTTCAACTATGACAGACAAAATTAGAAGAAAGAAATCCAGAAAATCACATTGTAGGATTTTTTATGAATTTATTTGCAAATTATGGTGGAAAATAAGTATTTGGTCAATAACAAAAGTTTATCTCAATACTTTGTTATATAGCCTTTGTTGGCAATGACAGAGGTCTAACGTTTTCTGTAAGTCTTCACAAGGTTTTCACACGCTGTTGCTGGTATTTTGGCCCATTCCTCCATGCAGATCTCCTCTAGAGCAGTGATGTTTTGGGGCTGTTGCTGGGCAACACGGACTTTCAACTCCCTCCAAAGATGTTCTATGGGGTTGATATCTGGAGACTGGCTAGGCCACTCCAGGACCTTGCAATGCTTCTTACGAAGCCACTCCTTCGTTGCCCGGGCGGTGTGTTTGGGATCATTGTCATGCTGAAAGACCCAGCCACGTTTCATCTTCAATGCCCTTGCTGATGGAAGGAGGTTTTCACTCAAAATCTCACGATACATGGCCCCATTAATTCTTTCCTTTACACGGATCAGTCGTCCTGGTCCCTTTGCAGAAAAACAGCCCCAAAGCATGATGTTTCCACCCCCATGCTTCACAGTAGGTATGGCGTTCTTTGGATGCAACTCAGCATTCTTTGTCCTCCAAACATGACGAGTTGAGTTTTTGCCAAAAAGTTATATTTTGGTTTCATCTGACCATATGACATTTTCCGTATCTTCTTCTGGATCATCCAAATGCTCTCTAGCAAACTTCAGACGGGCCTGGACATGTACTTGCTTAAGCAGGTGGACACGTCTGGCACTGCAGGATTTGAGTCCCTGGCGGCATAGTGGGTTACTGATGGTAGGCTTTGTTACTTTGGTCCCATCTCTCTAGGTCATTCACTAGGTCCCCCCGTGTTGTTCTGGGATTTTTGCTCACCGTTCTTGTGATCATTTTGACCCCACGGGGTGAGATCTTGCGTGGAGCCCCAGATCGAGGGAGATTATCAGTGGTCTTGTATGTCTTCCATTTCCTAATAATTGCTCCCACAGTTGATTTCTTCAAACCAAGCTGCTTACCTATTGCAGATTCAGTCTTCCCAGCCTGGTGCAGGTCTACAATTTTGTTTCTGGTGTCCTTTGACAGCTCTTTGGTCTTGGCCATAGTGGAGTTTGGAGTGTGACTGTTTGAGGTTGTGGACAGGTGTCTTTTATACTGATAGCAAGTTCAAACAGGTGCCATTAATACAGGTAACGAGTGGAGGACAGAGGAGCCTCTTAAAGAAGAAGTTACAGGTCTGTGAGAGCCAGAAATCTTGCTTGTTTGTAGGTGACCAAATACTTATTTTCCACCATCATTTGCAAATTAATTAATTAAAAATCCTACAATGTGATTTTCTGGATTTCTTTTTCTCATTTTGTCTGTCATATTTGAAGTGTACCTGTGATGAAAATTACAGACCTCTCTCATCTTTTTAAGTGGGAGAACTTGCACAATTGGTGGCTGACTAAATACTTGTTTGCCCCACTGTATATATATATATACAGTGTAGACATTGTTGTAATTGACTATTGTAGCTGGAAACGGCTGATTTTTAAAATTGTATATCTACATAGGCGTATAGAGGCCCATTATCAGCAACCATCACTCCTGGGTTCCAATGGCACATTGTGTTAGCTAATCCAAGTTTATCATTTTAAAAGGCTAATTCATCATTAGGAAAACCCATTTGCAATTATGTTTGCACAGCTGAAAACTGATGTCCTAATTAAAGAAGCAATAAAACTGGCCTTCTTTAGACTAGTTGAGTATCTGGAGCATCAGCATTTGTGGGTTCAATTACAGGCTCGAAATGGCCAGAAACAAAGCACTTTCTTCTGAGAAATGAAGGCTATTCCATGCAAGAAATTGCCAAGAAACTGAAGATCTCGTACAACACTGTGTACTACTCCCTTCACAGAACAGCGCAAACTGTCTCTAACCAGAATAGAAAGAGGAGTGGGAGGCCCCAGTGCACAACTGAGCAAGAGGACAAGTACATTAGAAGGCCAGCATCCCAGAGTCCCCTGTTCACTGTTGATGTTGAGACTGGTGTTTTGCGGGAACTATTTAATGAAGCTGCCAATTGTTTCTCAAACTAGACACTCTAATGTACAGTGCCTTGCGAAAGTATTCGGCCCCCTTGAACTTTGCGACCTTTTGCCACATTTCAGGCTTCAAACATAAAGATATAAAACTGTATTTATTTGTGAAGAATCAACAACAAGTGGGACACAATCATGAAGTGGAAGGACATTTATTGGATATTTCAAACTTTTTTAACAAATCAAAAACTGAAAAATTGGGCGTGCAAAATTATTCAGCCCCCTTAAGTTAATACTTTGTAGCGCCACCTTTTGCTGCGATTACAGCTGTAAGTCGCTTGGGGTATGTCTCTATCAGTTTTGCACATCGAGAGACTGACATTTTTTCCCATTCCTCCTTGCAAAACAGCTCGAGCTCAGTGAGGTTGGATGGAGAGCATTTGTGAACAGCAGTTTTCAGTTCTTTCCACAGATTCTCGATTGGATTCAGGTCTGGACTTTGACTTGGCCATTCTAACACCTGGATATGTTTATTTTTGAACCATTCCATTGTAGATTTTGCTTTATGTTTTGGATCATTGTCTTGTTGGAAGACAAATCTCCGTCCCAGTCTCAGGTCTTTTGCAGACTCCATCAGGTTTTCTTCCAGAATGGTCCTGTATTTGGCTCCATCCATCTTCCCATCAATTTTAACCATCTTCCCTGTCCCTGCTGAAGAAAAGCAGGCCCAAACCATGATGCTGCCACCACCATGTTTGACAGTGGGGATGGTGTGTTCAGCTGTGTTGCTTTTACGCCAAACATAACGTTTTGCATTGTTGCCAAAAAGTTCAATTTTGGTTTCATCTGACCAGAGCACCTTCTTCCACATGTTTGGTGTGTCTCCCAGGTGGCTTGTGGCAAACTTTAAACGACACTTTTTATGGATATCTTTAAGAAATGGCTTTCTTCTTGCCACTCTTCCATAAAGGCCAGATTTGTGCAATATACGACTGATTGTTGTCCTATGGACAGAGTCTCCCACCTCAGCTGTAGATCTCTGCAGTTCATCCAGAGTGATCATGGGCCTCTGATCAGAGATGCAGCCAAGTCTTCTCCTTGTATGAGTTGAAAGTTTAGAGGGACGGCCACGTCTTGGTAGATTTGCAGTGGTCTGATACTCCTTCCATTTCAATATTATCGCTTACACAGTGCTCCTTGGGATGTTTAAAGCTTGGGAAATCTTTTTGTATCCAAATCCGGCTTTAAACTTCCTCACAACAGTATCTCGGACCTGCCTGGTGTGTTCCTTGTTCTTCATGATGCTCTCTGCGCTTTTAACGGACCTCTGAGACTATCACAGTGCAGGTGCATTTATACGGAGACTTGATTACACACAGGTGGATTGTATTTATCATCATTAGTCATTTAGGTCAACATTGGATCATTCAGAGATCCTCACTGAACTTCTGGAGAGAGTTTGCTGCACTGAAAGTAAAGGGGCTGAATAATTTTGCACGCCCAATTTTTCAGTCTTTGATTTGTTAAAAAAGTTTGAAATATCCAATAAATGTCGTTCCACTTCATGATTGTGTCCCACTTGTTGTTGATTCTTCACAAAAAAATACAGTTTTATATCTTTATGTTTGAAGCCTGAAATGTGGCAAAAGGTTGCAAAGTTCAAGGGGGCCGAATACATTCGCAAGGCACTGTATATATATGTATATATATATAACTGTATGGAAATATGGATACTGCTCAACCCTACCAGGCACCATTAAAATCAGAAGTGCCTAGTTGAGATAGAAAGGTGTTTTGATACGATCTTTGCTGTCTTACTGCGACTCTGCTTGTTTTTTTGTGTGACCTGTGAAGCGAGGCTCAGCTGTGTTGCTGGTGTTAGCTGCTTCTAAATCAGTTTTGTTTCCCAGCCAGTTGCTGCTCAGAGAGCTTTTTCCCATCAACACAGCCCTTCCCCTGTGGAGCCACACAGGTTGCAGGAAAAAACTCCTTCCCAGTAAGTCCGATCCTTCTCCAACAGGATAAATGTCAGACGGACAGCACAACATGCTACCCTCCCTAACTTTAACTGTGTCCATGGCAACCAAGTTGGAGTGCACAGCGGGTTTTGCTGTCAAAATATGTATCTTGACTAAAAGCACAAGGGATATAAAAGGACAGCAAGAGAGCAACATAGAGCTTGAAAGCGTCAGAGGAAAGTATCTTTGAGGTTCTTTTACATGCTACCACAGTGCAGTGTGAGCCCACACACAAAGAACAGATTTATGCTTGGCCTGAAACTCACCCCAGTATTTTCTCGACTTCAGTTGAATCATGAACTAGTCATAGACTGAACGCTGAACCGTGTCCCATTGCAGGGTTTTAACGTGTCATTTCCCCCGAGGCAACGTGTGTCTGCTGAAGGGATGATGACAATAGTGAGAATGAATTATTACTGCAGCCTTACTTTTATGGGTCACAGAATCACTGTACCTGATAACCTTATTGATGATGCTCGTATTGTTTGAAAAAAAAGCAAACATTTTCAGCCGCCATGGCTTTCATCGGGTCTTCATGTGCTGTTTCCAATTCAGCTCAGTTTTTTTTTCTCTCAACGTCAAGTATTTTTCAACTCCAAGGAGGAAGCATAGGCTCATGTGTTACTGAACAATTTCATTTTGTACTCTGTCTTACGTGACACTGCGACTACCTCCAGTCAAAAGGGCAAAAGTTGTTCTCCAGACGTCATGGATAAACAGCTAATGTTATCGACAGACTCTTTTGATGTGAGGAAGTGTATTGAATAAGTGGTATATATTATTAGGAAGGTCTTCCCCCTCGGGCCGGCACTATGAAATTGACATTAATGAGAATTGAGCTGTGGGAGAAAGATATGACTGTTCAACTTTGCCTGACTCTCTCATCTTAGGTGAACTCTTGAGTCTACAAAACTGTTAGCTGGCTTAAAAGTAAACTTTTCAGTACTTATTATTATTATTTTTATTATTATTATCATCTTCTAAACATAACACATGTAGCATTTATATAACATACATTCGAAACTGCACAGCTTGCTTAAAATTTCACAGCAGGGCAGGAAACATGTTAAACAGCCTAGTGTCAGTCAACTCATACCATCATATGCTACTATGTAAAAAAATGATTGTACACTGACATTTGAATCCCTTAGCGCAGTATCCGTCTGAATTACAGTGCCTTCAGAAAGTATTCACACCCCTTGATTGTTTTCCACATTTTGTTGCGTTACAAAGTGGGATTAAAGTGTATTTAATTGTCCTTTTTGGTCATTGATCTACACAAAATACTGTCAGTGGAAGAAATTTTCAAAGAAATTAAGCCCTAATATATCTTGATTTAGATAAGTATTCAACTTCCTGAGTCAATACATGTTAGAATTACTTTTGGCAGCGATTTACAACTATATCTCTAAGAGCTTTGCACACCTGTATTGTACAATATTTCCCCATTTATTATTTTTAAAACTCTTCAAGCTCTGTCAAGTTGGTTGTTTGCTAGACAGCAATTTTCAAGTCTTGCCATAGACTTTCAAGACAATTTAAGTGTAAACTATAACTTGGCCACTAGAAACTTTCAATGTCGTCTTGGTAAGCAAGTCCTCCTATGTATATTTGGCTTTGTGTTTTAGGTTATTGTCCTGCTGAAAGGTGAATTTGTCTCCCAGTGTCTGTTGGAAAGCAGAATGAATCAGGTTTTCCTCTAGGATTTTGCCTGTGTTTAGCTCTAGCCCGTTTCTTTTTAAACAAAAAAAAACTCCCTATAGCCCTTGCCGATGACACGCATTTCCATAACATGATGCAGCCACCACCATGCTTCAAAATATGGAGAGTGGTACTCAGTGATGTGTTCTGTTGGATTTGCCCCCATCATAACGCTTTGTATTCAGGACATAAAGTAAATGTCTTTGCCAAAATGTTTACGCTAGTGCCTTGTTGCAAACAAGATGCATGTTTTGGAATAGTTTTATTCTGTACAGGCTTCCTTCTTTTCACTCTGTCATTTGGTTAGCATTGTGGAGTAAGTACAATGTTGTTTGTCCATCCTTTCTCCGATCACAGCCATTAAACTCTGTAACTGTTTTAATGTCACCATTGGCCTCATGGTGAAATCCCTGAGCGGTTTCCTTCCTCTCCGGCAACTGAGTTAGGAAGAACGCCTGTATGGTTGTAGTGACTGGGTGTATTGACACACCGTCCAAAGTGTAATTAATAACTTCACCATGCTGAAAGGGTTATTCAATGTCTGCTTTTTTCATTTTTACCCATCTACCAATAGGCTCTCTTCTTTGCGATGCATTGGAAAACCTCCCTGGTCTTTGTGGTTGAATCGGTGTTTGAAATTCACTGCTCGACTGAGGGACGTTACAGATCACAGTATTTGTGGGGTACAGAGATGAGGTAGGCATTCAAAAAATTGTGTTAAACACTATTATTGCATACAGAGTGAGTTCATGCAACTTATTATGTGACTTATCAAGCACATTTTTACTCTTGCCACAACAAAGGGGTTGAGTACTTCCTGACTCATGACATTTCAGCTTTCATTTTGTATTAATTTGTAAATAAATTCTAAAAACATAATTCCACTTTGACATTATGGGGTATTGTGTGTAGGCCAGTGTCACTAAATCATTTTAAATTCAGGCTGTAACACAACAAAGTGTGAAAAAAAGTCAAGAGGTGTGAATACTTTCTGAAGGCCCTGTAAGTGTGATAAGCATACCCTTCCAGCATTACGTCAGTGAATGTAACACAACACCCACACTTGATCTAACTTCAGGTTTAATTTCCGCACAACATTTCTCACTGTGTTACGCAAGACGAGAGCCGTGCTGTTCACTTTCCCGAGCTCATCATGGTTCATCTTAACAAGAAGAACTCACACTAGCCGACATTTTATACATACAACTCATTCATTCTGTTATCGAAGAATAACAGTTTGATCAGCCCTACTTCAGTTCACAAATGGTCACTGTATTACAGATGAACTGTAGAACTGGTTTACAGTCAAGCCCCCCCCTGAAAGATTAACACACATGCAATTTGGATTCAATTACTATAATTACTTTATTCCCATGGCCTGACTGAGATACAGACATGGTCCATGACTCTGCCTTTTATTTTCTTCTGTCCCCTTTGCGGAAGAGGCTTAAGAGCCAAATCCAATTAGTTGACTTAATATTCACATTAGAGTGTTGGGGATCCAGCCCCGGATGTGGTCAATCGGAATGAACAGTGGCATTCATATTGTATATGGATTCAATACCGTTCTAGACTCTATATGCCCTTTATGTTTGGATCTACTGTTTACGTCACTATATGCCGTACCTGCAGTGGTGCTGAGGGAAGGGATCAAAGTGAATGGTAATATTACTCCGCTTCAGTTAGACTGTGGTGTATGTTCTACGTCAATGCTTTGGTTCAGTTCCGATGGTCTTTGAGTTTCTTTGCGCTGCCTGGAGAAGTTGAAGGCTCTGGGATTTCCTCAAAGTTGCATGGTTTCACAAAAGTTGCCCTGTACATCCATCGGCTGTTTTTAGGGTTTCAAGGAGAAAGGCGTGCGCGTGATCTCCCATGCTGTCTCCCTGCGATGGCGTATACCAGTACGGGGAACCTTATCAAGGGAACCCAGCCAACATGTCCCTATAACGTGAAGATAATCTCAAACATTGGCAGCGTATTGACAGTAGCCGCTACTCGATTCCATTAGCTGATACGAGCCACTTGAGTGCCTGAAGTTGGGCCCGATCAGATTGCGGTGACACCGCCATTTCCTTGGACTTGACGTGTCAAAGCATAAATCTGTTTGCTAAAGCTGCAGTGCGTGGTGACAGCAGATTACACTGATAGTGACATGGGCAGCCAACCTTTTAATGACTTATGAAGCCATTAACTTTTATTTAAGGAGACCGAACACACAGTGAGCTACACACACGCTGGCAATGAATGTCGTTCAAAGAGGTATTTTGACAGCAAGCAGGTACGTCCATGCATGGGCAGTATGGAATACTGATTTGCATAATATATGAGGATATACTACACGAATGGTACAAGTGCTACAGTAGACATGACACCAAATTTGAGCGTTTTGAAGTCATTGGTGGTCCAGTCAGTTGTTTTCATTCAATTAATGTCTGGCAAACTTCAAATTCCATTGGGCTGCCTGCCTTCCGTCTACCTACTGAGTAAGGTCAGGAACACACTAGGTGTAGAGTTGAATTGGATGTGAGATTGAAAGAGGCCTCCACCACTGAGAGGTTGTGTTTGCAGGTCTGAATACTAATCTACACAGGGATCTCCAAGGATACGAGCAGGGCATCACACACACACTGGGGGATCATGGGAAAAAGCTTTAATTTACTCCCCTTGTGCAGCTTAAGACATTTCCCCTCGGATATAAGCAGATTACGGAAGTGGTATTGCTCAGTGTAAAGTAGCAGCAGGTAGATAATAAGATACTGTACCACTTACCATTTACTTTGCAGGGTTTAATGTTCCGGGCTTGATCCCTGTGTCATTGTTTGTTTGGATTCGCTGTGTGGAGGCACGTTTTCATTGGCAGCTTGGCATTTTGAATGGGTCCCTTAGGCTGCCTGAGGGTAACAATGGCTAGCAGGTGGTTGCTGCTTTTCAGGGATTTAAGCCTCACCTCCAGCCAAAACAGCTACTTAACCTATTAATGTCTAGATGAGAGGAATAGTAAGCAGCTTCTGCTACTGTTTGATGGAGAGATGGATTGGCTAAAATACTAGCATGAGGCTTCAGTCAGAAGTAAAGTACAGGGTGGCCCTCACAACCTTCAGAAAGGACACCAAGCAAAATAAAGGTGTGTGTGTGTGTGTGTGTGTAACACAGCTATGAAATCCAAAAATATTTAGATATGGGAATTCATGAAGTCCCTTGAGGCGAATGGGTTAAGTTGTATTACGCAACATAGTTTGCAGTGCTGTGGTTCGTTCTATAACTCGTGGCCTGCAGAGGAAAGGAGAGTGGGAGTCCTCCGCCCGCTGAAAGTTCAGAGCACAGCTGGCAGAGCAGTGATTTAATGCAGTAACGAAGCTCACAGCAACATGGCGACTGACTCAAAATACTGCCGGCTAATTGACTGCTCCGAGTGGTGCTGCAATTCGGTCACGCCTTGTGCCACCAGGATAGAAAAACTCAACAGACTGAGTGAACCTGCTCCCAGAGACGAATGAGTTCACCCTCATCACACAACGTGGGGACATTAAGAAGCAGGCAATATTCACACTCAATATGCATAATATTGTTACACCGTGCTGGTAAAGTAAGCAGGGCTATGTAGAGCAATATAACTCCATTGTTTTCTCAAATATGCTAGGTACTATTCTCTAAAAATAGATCACCCAGTAGCCTACAGTGATTTTCTGTTTGTCTTCAATTGGTAAAAGGGGCTTCCCCATGGGGTCATATAGGGGGTGTTGAACAATCTCATGCTGTGTTCACAGGACACATCCATTCTGTGAACTCCTTGTCCCCAGAGTACCCATTTACTATGTGAGACAGTCAATACCAAGTCAAAAGGAAAATCCATCAGAATTGGGAGTTGTAGTGTCCATGTCAATAATAGCCTCCTACTCAAAGAACCTCTGGCCATTTGAGTTCATACGGTTAGTACCACACATCTGTGCAAGTTTTGCCCTTGAGCAGATAAAACCAAACCCTCAAATCTTTGTAATTGAAATGACTGTTCAGCTAGATAGAAAGTGGTTCATATTCTGGCAACCACAGAGCTCAGATGATGTAATATATGAAACTTGCAGATGCATCTGACTCATTGAAAATGTATATTTGGTTTGTGTATTTATTTTTGATTTTAGCCCTCAGCGTACATGCATCACACACAAACTTCCTTGGGTATAACCTTTAAAAAAGAAGAAGAAGCATTTCATGTCTATGGGTGAAAGAATGGAAAGTAGAAATAAGCCTACCTTGTCCAAATATAGAGCCAAATATAATGAAAACAAAGACTCATCTTTTACATGATCACTTAACAAAATGGAGTTCTGTTGGCCAATGAAAAAGCCCGGGAATTAAGATCTGGAAATGATGTACATTTGACGTTATTTTTTTGATTTGAGTCATTTAGCATACACTCTTATCCAGAGTGGCTTAGTGCGTTCGTTTTAACGTACAGTAGCTAGGTGAGACAACCACATCAGTCATAGTAAGCTACAACAACAAAATAATCCTCAGTAAACTAGCTATCAACAACATCAGTGCAAGTAAGAAAAGACAAGTGCAACACTAATACTTGTGTTTTTCCTCCAATTTTTCTTGTTTTTTTTGGGGGGGGGGGGGGTGCTGTGGGATTAATCAAGATCATGTTTTGGTCATCGGGTCACTAGCCCAGTGTAAACCCACTGTGTCGGTGAGGCAGCTAAACCACAAACAGAGACAGGCATTCACTTCTGTTGGATTCACCTCTTAAGTTTGGGGTGGATTTATGGCTCTGGCCACTCAGCTGACCATGTATGCGTGCCTGGGAGTTGTATTGGGGAGTCTGGACATCCCAGTCAGGCCCAGGACAGGACTCACTTCTATTATCACCAGACAGCAGGATCTCTTTATCTCCTGCCATGCACAGAGTACTTCAATCTGGCAGGCTTGTGGGCAACCCAGTCACACTGGCACAGCATCACAGCCCAGGCTTTGGAGTGGACTGAGCAGGCCCGGCAGCCCTGGGCAGCTCTGAACTCCTGACCCTCTCTGTCTTGGAGACGAGTGTCACAGCTCTGTAATCCCCTAATCCTTTTTTCACAACACATTTTTCTGAACATAAAATGTGTGATGTAAAAAAGGTACGCGTTTAGAGACCTTGGGTAGACAACTCTGTCCTTGGCATCTTTCAAGGGGGACATTCCTTGTGCCTGCGTGGTTGTCTATAAGAGGAGAGGAGGAGAAGAGGAGTGGGCTCGCTTTAACGGTTATTATTTGCCATCTGCTGTTGCCGCAGCTGCCTCCTCCTCAGCCGCTGTGCTGTGTGAAACGAGCCTGTTCACCATGTAAAACTGAGAGATCAGGCAGAGCGGAGTGCAGCTGAGCAAGTGACCGGCTGATCCCCTTAACACATGGGACGGACGGTGCAGGCACCAGCTCTAATTGATTCTGAAATGACTCGGGCTCTATCTGGGTGGAAATGAAATGTTGATTGAGATTTCTGTTTAAGGAGCCAGGATCTGGGATCTGTCTTCTGCTAGATGTGGATTTGCTAGATGGACTCTCTCGATCTCCAGAATCAGATAAGAGATACAGATTAGTTATGATGCGTTGGATGTATGTGCATGAATATTTCACTCTTTGTAGGACCATATATAAATCCTGATACTTCCTCTGGAGATGGTGGGTTGTCATCCACCAGATTTTTTTTTCTCTCTCTAGTTCCCATCACATATTTATTGAATCCTCTTTCAGAGGCTGGGAGGCAGAAAATGATATTAGGATGGTTCCTATGAGAGATGTTCTGTGTGCCAAACTCGCCTCTTTTCTTATCTCCATCTAACCCAGTGACTGATTAGGCTGTCAGAATTCCTTTCAGACGTCTCACTATTTCCTGTTACAACACCCCAATTTCAGAGCGTCTTGTGTTATCAAACAGACGGGTTCTCAAATCCCTCCTCTCATCGTAGCCTTACAGTGTCCACGTATCAAACTTGACATTGCTCAGCATGACATATTATGCCGATTTTTCACCTGTCGCACATTCAGCAGTTGTAGAAAGGTAAATGATCGCTTGCACTGCTTCATAGATGAATAAAATAAAATACAGCAGACGCATAACGCCTATTTACGGTATCAATGTCTTAACCGCTAGAAGGATCGAAATCAGCAGTTACTGAGGCCCCTGAAGTCCAAACTCCGGCATGACTTATTTAGAAGCCTTTTGACTGCAGATTTGTCCATTTGAGGATAGTGGAGTGGTACTGCCAAGTTAACTCCCCCTACTGGGAGCCTGACACACTGCAGAGGGCAGCTTAGCCTGCCCTCTCTGCCTGCACACACACATCTTCACGTTCCCCTACTACCAATTGAATTGGCTCACACTGCACGCAATGTGCCAGCTGTGTGCAGTTCTGCATCCATCTCTAATTAGTATAGCTATTGTAACTGATCAATGTACGATTCAGTGCATGGCCCCCGTAACGATTGGTCTGTGTAAAAGTGATGCCTTGTGACACTATTGAATGTCTGTTACTATGTCAGTAGTATTGCATTGGGAAATATCGTTATTTGTCTGCGTGTTTTGTTTACGTGATCATTTTTGTCGTTACGGTGTTGACACAACGCGGCTAAATGTTTAACAAATGGGCCACACATTGAACGATACAGAAACACCTCAAGCTGACCCGAAGTTGTTTCTCGTGTTAAATCACGTCATCCAGCAGCAACAGTCCTCCCATTGAAAACGTTATGCATCAAAACAACATAGGAATGTTTCAAAGGGATCTACTCATAAAAGAGACAATTAATCCATGTCTCATTCATCTATTTGGTTAGAAGGAGGCTACCATAGATGAAATAAGTTGTAGACATCAATGCAAAGCACAAAATGATTAACCCCAAACCCACGTCCCGATACTTTCATCTTGTTTCTTTTTAGGAGTAAATGTACAATAGCACTGTTGATGTTTAGAATGTGATACAGATTCCATCCTATGCCAATTGTCTAAGCGAGGTAAAACTCATTAAAAGTTATCTTTTTAAAGTGATTAATCCTACATGGGCTAATCCCCTTGTCAGAACCTTGCTTAAATAGAGTAACAAACGCTCCCGGTGGGATTACAGGAGTGAACGGCTGACCTAGGACCTGTAGGGGCTACCGTCTTAATCATCAGAACAAATTGTCTTGGCTGCTCACTAACAAACACATCTCTTTTCAACCAACCTTTTATGCCAACAAAGGAGCTAACTCACCTCGGTAAAAGACTCATTCCTTTTGACTCCCTCCCTCTGTCCCACTAGAGTGTGGCCCACTGCTTGTGGCTAACCTTTCATAGGGCTTACGGGACCTGAATTAAGAGGAAGCACTGAACCAAACGCCATGTTAGATGAACACATCTTTGTACTGAGCAAAATGAAGACATACAGACCTCTGACATAAGTTTATTTAGATGTCTTGTTAGTGGTCCCATGTCTAGAATAAATACAAAGATGACCAATACCACCTACATGTTTACATTGATGCCCATCCCATCTGTCAGAATAAAAACAACAAAAAAAACACTCCAATGTGGATATGTGTTGAAATAAGAATTATTCATCCGTCCTCCTTAACAAAAATCAACCGAAAACATCCAGCTGACCCTTGGGTGACCGGTCCTCTCTTGTGTGTTGAGATTTTAATTTGAAATGTATGGCCTGTGTGGCAACGGTGCCAGTGTGGTGACGGTGCCAGTGTGCCGACGGTGCCAGTAATCTGTTACACATCCCCGGTGTGGTACAAAGGGCTCTGTCAACAACGCAAATAGGGGGCTGTCTTCCAGATGAAATGTTTTTATTTTATTTTGAGAAAACAAACAAATAAATAAATTAAATGTAAATATCATCAAACAGAGGGAGAAAAAAGAACCTTCTTCCCCGAGACTATGGTAACGGCTCAACGTTTATTACTGTAAACAAAGGTTTTAAGATGTTCTGGGTATGAGTGGAATTAAACTTGAAATTACTGAAACCATTCCTATAATACAGAGTCCCTTATCCAAAAGGTATCAAAGACGGGTCTTTTGACATGTAATGTTCACCAAATCGGTCGAGAGATACAATCCAAAGATCTAAGAGACTCACTTTTCGATTTATATCCAAATTGAACGTCACCTCCTTATTTCCAGGAAGCCGTCACAGATTTCCCCTCTAAACGTTAGTAAAGAGTCATGATTACATACATGCGGTCATCGGCCATACCTTTGAAGCCTGCCGTTCATACCAATGATTTGGATTCTATTCAGGGTTATCAATCTTGGCCTTTTTTAAATTTATTTTTTTAATCTGTTTTTCAAATTCAATTAACGTCAATCCCAAAATGTCTCAGTCTAAAGGGATTTATTGCAACCTGCCTGAAATACCCCTCCTCCCAGTAAGTCTGCTGCCTGCCATCTTTGAGTGGAATCCCAAGCTACAATAATTAATCCCCTTGAAATGGAGTTCCATCGTGTTACCTTGAATTAGGGTGCTAACAATAAGTCAATCGTGAGGATCAGCGGGATCAACTGCAGCGCCGAGGAAAAACGTTAATCGTACCCAAGAAGAGAGATGCCACATCTAATCGCACAGTGGAACGGGTATTGGCAGGAACCCGAAGCGCTGGGAGTGGTAGATGGTACAAATATGGAGTTTCGATAAAGGGATCAGTCCTTCAGACCATTTATAAATCGCTACAGTGATCTGACGAAAGGCTAGCGGATGTCCCACCGTGCTCGGTAGCTGGGCCACGGAGGGATCCTGTCTGTCTCTCTCTCTCTCTCTCTCTACGATAACGGTTCATTCTCACACACCTCTGACCCACTTGGGCAGAAGGGAAGGAACTGTTCCATTATTACCTAATACACAGATAAGATGACAGCTACTCGTTGGGTTTGGGCCAGCAGGTATTCAACGTTCTATTGATGATAACACTCGCCCACAGTAAAATTAGGAACACTAACTAGCAATTGGAGTTGAAAGGGATGTTTGTTTACCTTTCTTGTAAAGGGAAATAATAACTGTCTCAGCATCAACAAAACACTGGTTTTAATCAGCCAGCGTTCCCTAATGGCCATGAACGCAACACAAGGAAGCCCACCCCATTTGTTTGTAATCAAACATCAGAGAAAACAAACAGATTGTGAAAACAAAGCTATTAGAAGCATATGTATTGGTAAACCAGAACAAATGCATAGCGATATTTGACTGTTTGTGTATGCAAACAAGTCCATGATTCAAAGCATGTGGATATAGATCTGTTGAATCCAAGCTTTTCTCAATCTACTTACACACAACATCTAACACACAGGTAATGAATGACCTAGAAGGTGGCTAGGTAGGGCATTCTTTGTCAATAAATGATCAACACGTTGTTTATTACCAATTTCCTATGTCCAAAAAGCTGTTGCAGTGTGTGTGTGTGTGTGTGTGTGTGTGTGTGTGTGTGTGTGTGTGTGTGTGTGTGTGTGTGTGTGTGTGTGTGTGTGTGTGTGTGTGTGTGTGTGTGTGTGTGTGTGTGTGTGTGTGTGTGTGTGTGTGTGTGTGTGTGTGTGTGTGGTGGTGTGGTGTGTGTGTGTAATCACACACATTGGCTCCTGACACCCTGGTGCTATTAGTGGGCTGATGGGAACAGGAAGTGATAAAACTAGAGCACCACACAAATAGTTTTGTTCGGCTATTCCATCTGTATGGAGGAAATTGACGAATTAACCCAACCAGTTTAACAACTGCTTGACAAAATTAGAGGACCAGTGTTTCACTAGATAATGCCAATAGACTGTATCTATGTAGCCTAACTATGATTGGATACTATTATCACCTATTGGCTACGATTCTCACTGCCAGTGTTAGTCTAGTTACTTAAAATAAAAAGTACTCTGTAAAATGCTATACTTTTACATATAGCATATTTGAAAAGTTTGTGAGCATTTCAGAATTTGCAAAGTGTGAAACCAGTACGTTTGAGACTAATTTATGGCAGAACTACGCCAAATCTAAATTGGATGGAATGTGGGAACATTGCTCTTGTTGACCCCCATGAGTTTTGCTAAAATGGTCTCTTGCCAGAGACCGTGAGACATTTTCTAATCTGGAAACGTGTTGCGAACTTGGACAAGAGGTAAAAACCTGAACAGGCCTCAGATGAACACTTCCCGGAAATAGTAACTGGCAGTAACATATGCAGAAAATGTCAGTGCATAAGCCTGCAATGGAGTTGGCAATAACACTAAGCCAGTCCATAGTGAGAATGGACCACCTGGAGGAAAATTGAGTGAGCAGGGAACTAAGTGTGGAATTGACTGAACTGAAATTATTTAATTAGCTGTATTGAGTCCCCCATTGTCCCTTCAGAATACACCTGAAGCCTATGTTTGAGCTGGGTACAAAAGAGAGCCAGCGAATGAGGGAAAAAAAGACTGTCTGTCTGGCTGACTGGAATGGTAAAGGCCCGCAAGCCAATTAGTCAGGACTGTGTTTGAGATGGCATGGGGCTGAAGCACACCTTCCATTTCTTGCCCTCTCTCCCTCTCAGTCTCTCCCTCTCTGTCTCTCCCTCTCTGTCTCTCCCTCTCAGTCTCTCCCTCTCAGTCTCTCCCTCTCAGTCTCTCCCTCTCCCTCTCAGTCTCTCCCTCTCAGTCTCTCCCTCTCCCTCTCTGTCTCTCTCTCTCCCTCTCCTTCTCTCTCTCCCTCTCAGTCTATCCCTCTCCCTCTCTGTCTCTCCCTCTCAGTCTCTCCATCTCTGTCTCTCCCTCTCTGTCTCTCCCTCTCTGTCTCTCCTTCTCTCTCTCCCTCTCAGTCTCTCCCTCTCTGTCTCTCCCTCTCCCTCTCTGTCTCTCCCTCTCTGTCTCTCCTTCTCTCTCTCCCTCTCTGTCTCTCCTTCTCTCTCTCCCTCTCAGTCTCTCCCTCTCTGTCTCTCCCTCTCCCTCTCTGTCTCTCCCTCTCTGTCTCTCCTTCTCTCTCTCCCTCCCTGTCTCTCGCTCTCTGTCTCTGTCTCTCCATCTCAGTCTCTCCCTCTCAGTCTCTCCCTCTCCCTCTCTGTCTCTCCCTCTCCCTCTCTGTCTCTCCCTCTCTGTCTCTCCCTCTCTGTCTCTCCCTCTGTCTCTCCCTCTGTCTCTCCCTCTCAGTCTCTCTCTGTCTCTCCCTCGCTGTCTCTTGCCCTGTCTCCCACTCTCTCTGTCTCTCTACCCCCCCCCCCCCCCCCCCCCACACACACACACGGTTGATGTGATGTGTGAGGTTATTTTTATTTTTGAGGGTTGATCGCTCAGTGCTTGAGAGCTTACACATTTTTCCAATAAATCTTAGCTTACTGTTTCATATCATCCACACAGTCAGAGATGATGTAAGAACCTAATCTACATATCCCTTGTGAAACTGCAAGCTTAGGACAGTATATGCTGAATGCTGATTGTATTGCTGATGATATTGAGAAGACCAAATGTTTTTTGTTGTTGTCTTTTTTAATTTATTTTTCCTGTTAAGATTTGGAAGCCTTCAAATATGTTTTAGTCATTTTATTTGGGTTACAAGATTTTGCAAAACACATCCAGTCCAAACACATCCTGACCCCTCTGTTATGATTGGTGACCCCGGGGGGATTGCCGGACCCCGGGGCTGATCCCACACCTCACCACATTGCCTCCCGCTGACCACACACACACCACAAACCCATGAACTTGCCCTGTGTGTTGATGTCTGCATCTCAACACTGTCAATCTGCACTACAGACAGCCAGGAAAGGATGCTCTGGGCCAGGAGCTGCCTGCCACCACCATCACCCCTCAGCTGCACCCCAAATGGCACCCTATTCCCTAATTGGTGCAGTATTACTGCCAAAATAGTGCACGATGTAGAGAGTAGAGTGCCATTTGAGACAATACCCATACCAATCGCCTGTCACCCAGAGTCCACACTGCCACTCCACCTAGGTATCAGCGACACGGCTGGAAAGGAGGGTCTTCGCTTCCTGTCCACGTAACTGCTGTTAAAAAACCAGACGCCTGCTGTAGAAAGCCATGAGCTGATTAGTGAAACGGCTGCCATAGTTCAGCCATGAATTCAATGCTAGAGCGAGGTTTCTAGCACTTAAATCATCTGTCGTGACTTAAACGTGTAGGACTGTGTAGTAGTACGTCATGGGGATGTGGAGACCTACAGTTGATCAGTAATGGGGCCTTGGGGGGGGGGGGGGGGGTTCGGTCCCGGTCCCAGATGGCACTGTACTGTACTCCACTCCAACCGTAGGAGTGCAAACGAGATCTTACGCAACAGAACACAATAGACGCTGATCGGTATGTATGTCTCAGTATATGCAGGTGTCTGCACAATACTGTAGCTAATTACTGTAATACTGTCATATTGAAGCCCTCATTTGATTTATATTTCAGCACTGCGTGGGCTATAGGCTACACAATGGTTTTGATAGAGAAGACCCACGTCTCGCTGTAGTGTGCTCTTTCTCTCTTCTCAACCAATTGGCAAAATCATTGAGGGTGATTACTGTTATTGTCATAAAATTGGCTTGAGGACAGGGGGAATGAATGATCATTAGAGATATAATTGAAAAGCACCTAGCACTCTGTCTGGTGGGCTAAACTGCTGCCAGATCTCTGATAGGTTGCGTGTTGATTGAGAAAAGATCTCTGCAGAATTGACTTATTCATCATAGCTACCCCTGAGCCCCCCCCAACACACACACACACACACACACACACACACACACACACACACACACACACACACACACACACACACACACACACACACACACACACACACACACACACACACACACACACACACACACACACACACACACACAAAGTAACAACATCAACCAGATCGGGTCATTATATTATATAGGAATCATTTCGCTTTACCCCTTAGCATATACAGTACATGTACCTTTGTGAAAGAGAATCGAGATTTGTAACACATCAGAGCTGGGGAACAAGACAGCGCCAAACAAACATGATTTATTTCAAAGAGAAAATGTCATATATTAATAGATACTCACTCTGTGGAGCTGTGTATTGTGTACTTTCTCTACCTTAGTGTCAATCAGGGACATTAAATGCCAACCAGGCCTCTCCTGCTGAAAAATGCATTGACATGGCTGCTGTTTCTGTGCCTCCATCTTTCGTCTCTAGCATTTAAAAGCTTCTGAGGTACATCAGATAATTCCTTCTCTGTGTGGTTGGACATAGATCTGTTCATAGGAGTACTGGATGTCTCGTGAATTGTGAGGTTGTTTCAAATGGTGTACTTCATCTCGCTAACGAAGACACCGAATTTTCGGGTAATTTGACTCAATTCTGTAATTTGTCTTCTACTGAGGAGAGAGTGCACTTTCCTTTCATAAAAGCTTTAACACGCTTTATTCAAGTGCACAGACGGTGGCTAGAAGTACCTGTCATCTTCACCTTTTCCAGTAGTTCCTCTAGGCATTGTTAATAAACGGCAGGCCGTAACCTATGAGTGTACAGGAGATGAAGTCATCATCTTTTTAGTGTCGTAAAAGGCTCTGCGTGGTCAATCCAGGCTACCGCAGTGGCCGCACAGCATTTACTGTGATGCTGCCTCCGCAGAAGTCGGAGCAAACATCCATTAAGCGTTTCGCAGAGCTTGCTGTTAAGGAAGTTGTCAAGGAAGTGTGTTTGTTTTTTTATACAGCACCTCCAGTCAACACCTACCGTCAGCCAATCATGTCAATGCGGAGCTGTGCGAAGCCGCGGAGAAGCTTGATTTGGTCTCTGCATGCCTCCGGTGGCTCCACAGTCGCGTCTCACCCTCCACACAAAGCCACCAACCTCCTTTTCAGATTAAGCATCAATTGGCTTTAAGTGATTCATGTTCCTTCCAGCACCCGCTCTAACATCCCTGCACGTTGCAGCGAGTTGGCCAAAACAACCATCTGAATATCTACCATTGCAAATTAAAATAACAGCTTTTTGCGTCTGCAGTAATTCCACAGTGACAAACCGACAGGAACATTTCAGACATTTTTTCTTCTTCCCCCAGCACCGCTGTTGCACTCATTAGAGCCATAAATAAAGTCTGTGCTAAAAAAGCTGAGGGAAAAGCTGCATCATGTTCTCCCGTAGAATACAGACATCAACTTTCTCTTCCCCTCTATCCCCCTCTCCCCCACCAGCATCACTCTTTTTTTTCTCCCCCCCCCCCCCCCTTTCTGTTGGGTTTTCTTGTGAAGTTGGCACACTTCAAAGCTATCGGATTGACAGCGCTGTAGACTGAGAGGTCCTATTCATCTGCCTGGTGGAATTACGCAAGCATCTCTCTAGAGCACTACTTCAGAAACCAGCTCTCTTTACTTTAAATATCTGGCCTCTGTACGACACCCAGCAACAAGCAGGAAAAAAAATGTGGCTGTGAATCCCCCCCAAAATAATATACGTTCTCTCAACTAAAGAGGAGGAAAAGAAGGCGATAGTTTAACGCTGTATAATCGCACTTCAGTAAAGCATCCTGCAAATTGCTAAATGAAATGACACAAGTGTTACTTTGTGAGATTGTCATCAGGAGTACGAGACTCTCTGGGAGAGACAAAGAGCTTCTCACAGAAAGGTGTTTTTCCTCCCCTCAGACAGAAAAATAATCTACAACACAAACCTGGAGGGGGGTATTCTGGTGAAACCGGTACCATACTTCCACAAGGTGACAAATAAGAGCCCAGCGTATGCAAGGCTAATGAGTTTTCAGCTCCATTGTCCCCACGTCAGCCACATTGCTCCTTCTAAAGGAGGGTTTACCTTATCGTGCTTTGAAGAGGTGAGAGCGGGATGTTTCCTCTTGGTTCTCAGTAGTGTCATGTAGCTACGCTGCATCGTCCGAGCATGCTCAGTACCGACCGTCCTGTCCTCTGGGCCATGTGCAGTGCGTCGGCGCTGACCTGCCTGTCACACCAGCCCCTGTGCATTCAGGACCAGTTCACTGCTCTCATTATGTCATCCATCATGGCTGTCATCATCCTATCTCTAACAGTATCACAAACACAGTCTGTGTGTCAGAGTAGTTATCTAAACAGCGTCCGGGTGCTACAGTACAGCCTGGTGGGAAATATCTTACCCGGGTCCCTAGTGCCGAGGCACCAGAGGGACATCTGTAAGCAGTGTTGAGAAAAATCCCGTTTTTTCTCATAGTGTCCACATGACATTGGCTTGAAGTTTGATAAAACATGTAATGACAGTTCATGACACCTAACAGTAGATCACAGCAGTAGGTCTCCTCCATAACAGAACTGTGGTGCATTGCGCATCATTCTAGCCTACTGGCTAACAGACAACGGGCTTTTACCAAATGTGCTCCCAATTGTTACCAGGTGGATCTCGTTACAAAGGATACACATACAACATGTTGCAGGCATTGTCTCATGATGGATAAACCAGTTTACTGACAATTGCATTTAGTGAAGTAAGCAAAGAAAAGATGAAGACCGTCCAGCGTAGATGCAATCAATGTGTTGCGACGGATGTTGCCTTGAAGTACAAGCTGCTGCAATTACAACAGCAGGATTACAGGACTAATTGGACCTAATAGTTATTGTAACTTAAACCGCCGAAGCCTCATTGGTATGAATAACATTTATTGAACAGAGCGAGGGCCGGTTTGTACAAACCTCTGTGCTCCTCTGAGCGGCCTGATGCTCTGGTGTTGTGAGGATGCAGTGCACTGATGTTGGAGGGTGTGTGAGGCTGATGTTGGAAGGTGTGTGAGGCTGATGTTGGAGGGTGTGTGAGGCTGATGTTGGAAGGTGTGTGAGGCTGATGTTGGAGGGTGTGTGAGGCTGATGTTGGAAAGTGTGTGTGAGGCTGATGTTGGAGGGTGTGTGAGGCTGATGTTGGAAAGTGTGTGTGAGGCTGATGTTGGAGGGTGTGTGCGGCTGATGTTGGACGGTGTGTGAGACTGGTGTGGGAGGACACAGCAGCAGTGCTCCGATCCGATCCCCCCAGCGACCTGCTGCACCCTAACCCCCTTAGCAGAGGCACAGCAGCTGTTCCAGAGACAGATGAGTGTTGAGGAAGAGAAACCCCTCCGACCGCTTATCTCCTCCCTCATCCATCACCACTGACAGGTTGCCATCATTATTCATATTAAGAAAAAGCGTCCCATCAATACGGCAGACTGACATGTTCCCCAGTGAGCTGCTGTCTGTCTCTGTCTTTGTGTGTGGATGGACACTATAAATCTACTATCCATCACAGCATATCCAGAGGCAACATCTGACCAAAAAAAATCAACTGAGTATGAACATTACATTGAGTTGCTTGGAGTATAAGCGTTGATGAAAGTCAATAAGAGAAATAACAAAACACATATCTAGGGATTATTTTGATGCTGGTTGGCAAACAAATGAGTATCTGAAACTGAAATATATTTATGAAATATTTCAACCGAGACAAACTAACAACCCACATAATACAGCATATCTACTGTATGCCCCCCCCCCCCCCCCCCCCCCCCTGCTGATTATACGTGTTCGTTTCGAAGGCCTTTCCTTGATGCGGATGTGACTGGAATGAGACTGTGTTTGAACTCTGAGCAGAACTTTGAAAGGAGTGCGATTCTCAGATGTAATCTCCTTCGCCTGGATGAAAGGCCCAGTCATAACGGACCATCTCCTGCTCATGAGGGCTTTTGGAGCAGGTCTGTAGCTTACAGGGAGATTTACAATGGATTTACCACTGATCTCACACACTCCTATGCAACAAAAAAACACAAAAAAAAAACTCCCACTCCAATGAACCAGGGGAGGTTGCAGCCGATTGTCACCAGCTTTACAGAAGGTATGGGAGGCAGCAGCTGGGACTGTGTGTGACGACAAGATTTCAAGCTCAAGGGAGGCTTTTCTTCTGATCAATCGGTGGGTGTTCACGCTATCCCCGCTAGCAAGCTAGCTAGCTCCTCTACTTACAATAGACACAATAAAAGACACAGAGGAAAGCTGGGGGACCAGTTTCTTTGAGTTCGGATCTTCAAAAAGGGAGATTTCTGAAATCTGGGTCACGTCTTAATCACGGTGGGATGAGGAGACAGTCAGAGGGAAAAGGTCACACTTGGGAATCATTCCAATCCCTGTAAATACGTAGCTAGTTTCTGTTGATGAATGTCCCTTTGCTCCTCTCTTAAACACAATGTAGGTCATGTAGGAAAAAGAAGAGGAGGAAGGGAAGCATTGCTGAGGTACACAATAGTAGGTTTTGGTAGACAGAAGGTGCTCTTTGGTGAAAGGGGTACATTGGTCATCAAAAAGAAAGGAGGACCAAGGCACTCTTCATATAATTCATTAAAATTCCTTTATTCGTATGGCATGTTCAATGGAAACAAAGTTTAAAAACAAATATAGGTCATTACTGAATAGATTTGAATAGATTTGTATGCATTACAAGGGGGCCTTGCCAATGAATAATTCATTTAGCCGGAATGTTGGGTGAAATAATCTGATGTTTGTATATAAAAATCTGAGGAATGAGAAACACCTCACTGTGCTTGCAGCGAGACGCAAAGGGCACGTATCAAGGGACTTAGCCAAGTTTTGAGCGATTAGTCATGTTTATTACTACAGACAATAATGTCTCCCACAAGGATACACTGCAAAGGGCCTAGGAGTGAGGCAAGGACTTAAAATGTCCTTTCGGTGTTTTGTGGTAGACATTTATCCTGAGCATGCATTTGCTTATTGTGTGCATGTTTTGTTGACTGAAGCAAAATGTATACTTCAGTAATGTTATGTAAAAGAATACCAAGCATGTGTTACACATAAAGAGCATTTCTGCATTCTCTCATACTGGGGTCCAGAGCCACACCCCTTGACTTATTCCACATTTTGTTGTGTTACAGCTTGAATTCAGAATGGATTAAATCTAAAAAAATTAATATCTCACCCATCTATCTACACACAATACCCCAAAATGACAAAGTGTATTAAATGTATTAAATTAAATACAGAAATATTCCATTTATATAAATATTCACATCTCTTTGTCAATACTTTGTAAAAGCACAATTGGCAGCGATTACAGCTGTAAGTCTTTCTGGGTAAGTCTCTAAGATCTTTTCACACGTGGATTGTATAACATTTGCACATTTTCAGGTCTTGCTGTAGATTTTCAAGTAGATTTAAGTCATATCTGTAACTCGAACACTCATGAACATTCACTGTCTTGGTGCGAAACACCAGTGTAAATTTGGCCTCGTGCTTTGGGTTATTGGCCTCGTGCTTTGAATTAATCTCCTGTGTCTGGTGGAATGCAGACTGAACCAGGTTTTCCTCTAAGATTTTGCCTGTGCTTAGCTTTTTTTTATCCTGAAAAACTCCCCAGTCTTTGACGATTACAAGCATACACATAACATGATGCAGCCACCACTATGCTTGAAAATATGAAGAGTAAATTGTTTGCCACATTTCTTCTAGTATTACTTTAGTGCCTTGTTGCAAACAGAATGCATGTTTTGGAATACTTTCATTGAGTACAGGATTCCTCCTTTTCACTCTGTCAATTAGGTTAGTATTGTGGAGCAACTACAATGTTGTTCCATCCTCAGTTTTCTGCTATCACAGCTATGAAACTCTGAAACTATTTTAAAGTCACTGTTGGTGTCACGCCCTGACCTTAGAGAGCCGTTTTATTTCTCTATTTGGTTAGGTCGGGTAGGCATTCTAGGTTTTCTATTTCTTTGTTGGCCGGGTATGGTTCCCAATCAGAGGCAGCTGTCTATTGTTGTCTCTGATTGGCGATCATACTTAGGCAGCCTTTTTTCCACCTTTAGTTTGTGGGATCCTGATTTTGTTAGTTGCAGTGTAGCCTGCCGAACTTTACATTCGTTTTGTATTTAGTTGTTTTTTTGTGTGTTCATTTTAAATAAAAGTAAGATGTTCGCCTACCACGCTGCACCTTGGTCTAATTCATCTAACGAGCGTAACAATTGGCCTCGTGGTGAAATCCTTGAGTGGTTTCCTTCCTCTCCGTCAACTGAGTTAGGAAGAACGCCTGTATGGGTGTATTGATTCACCATCCAAAGTGTAATTAATAACTTCACCATGCTCAAGGGGATATTCAATGTCTGCTTATTATTTTTTATTTTTTTAAATCTACCAATAGGTCCCTTTTCTTTGCGAAGCATTGCAAAATCTCCCTGGCCCTTGTGGTTGAATCTGTATTTGTAATCCACTGCTCGACTGAGGTACCTTACGGATAATTGTATGTGTGAGGTACAGAGGTGAGGTGGTCATTCAAAAATCATGTTAATAAACACTGTTATTGCACATAGAGTTAGTCCATGCAACTTATTATGTGACTTGTTGACCTTTTTACTGCTGAACTTATTTAGGCTTGCCATAACAAAGGGGTTGAATACTTATTGACTTATTTCTTTTTTTAATTAAAACATCATTCCACTTTGACATTATGGGGTATTGTGTGAAGGCAAACACATCTCAGTTCAATCCATTTTAAATTCAGTCTGTAACACAACACAATGTGGAAGAAGTCAAGGGGTGTTGGATACTTTCTGAAGGCACTGTATGTCATGACATCCATACCTTTGTGGGGATTACTTTTTTGGGTCATTACTTTTTGAGGAAAATAGTGTCGTGGAATATTAAAAGGATCGGTAATGGTTGTGTACTTTCTTTGACCTTCTGTGCCTGGCACACTTTCATTATTTCTGCTTGACATCTAAAGCAAACATCTAATCCAAGACAAAACTCTGTAGGAGAATACCTAATGATTCATTTCAAGTTCAGTAAATTCCACCTTCTCTTCATTAATATGGACACGTTTCAAATACACCAGCTCCCTCAAAAGTAAACAGTACTTGCACGTTGTCTTGCTAAACTGGCCTTAGAGATATTTTTTTTTTTTTACATTTTTTTATCTCTGATGGCTGAATTACCTTGAAATTAGTCATTAGTATCAGGATTATTGCTTATGTGGGATATGACCTGCAGGTTAACATAAGCCCCATCAGCAATAATTTGGAGAATGATTAGAATCGAATGGTAGTTTTGTCGAAATATCAGTATTGATACTTGCGATATTTCTCCAACTTGAAAATATCACTCATACAGTACAAGCACTCTGAACAGCTTAAGCACGAAGAATCTATTATCATAATTCTTGTATGCTGATTCATATAGAAAAATAGATCCGTTTCAAATGCAGATGCTACTCAGATATTGATTTTATTTGTTTGAGATATTCTAGCCTGTATCTAATTAGGGCTCCCGAGTGGCACCGTCTAAGGCACTGCATCTCAGTGCTAGAGGCGTCGCTACAGACCCTGGTTCGATTCCAGGCTGTATCACAACCGGCCATGATTGGGAGTCCCATAGGGTGGCGCACAATCGACACAGCGTCGTCTGGGTCAGGGTTTGGCTGGGGTAGGCCGTCATTGTAAATAAGAATGTGTTATTAACTGACTTGCCTGGGTTAAATAAAGTTTAAATAAAAATGTTAAACCATGGTCCATTGGGGAACCCAAAATGCTACTTTTGAGAGAAAGTGTGAATAGTGAAATACTTCAACTGGAATATAAGGCCATACAGGGCTAGGATATCTATATGTAGGCAAATACTGGGAGCACAACTAATGGTTAGTTTAAATGTTTGCTGAGAAAATGGAAGTCTCTCTTTTGATCATAGGCAGACAGGAATTTCATGGGCAATACCTTCAGGGATATTGAAATGCTGCTCATTTGGACCGGTGATCTCCTGAGTTAATCTGGAATAGTAGCCAGACTATGATTACTGTGAGAAAACACATTCCAATTTCTCCTTTGAGCCTTTATGTCCTGTGCTGAATCAGCTATTTAAGCCACGAGGCAACGTCGTTACACTTTACTGGCTAGACACAAGTTCTACTTCAAATTGTACATCTTTGACTTTCCTAACTAAGTAAGGGACAGTAATTGCTTTTACAGTATGTTCACTTAAGTCAAATGGTTTGATTAATTCAGTGATTGTCATATCTAGTAGTTGAGGA
Organism: Oncorhynchus mykiss; assembly: GCF_057628025.1. Lineage (NCBI taxonomy): Eukaryota > Metazoa > Chordata > Actinopteri > Salmoniformes > Salmonidae > Oncorhynchus > Oncorhynchus mykiss. Next base: position 63,061,303 of record NC_143025.1, on the reverse strand, counting down.
TACACTTTTAAATGACATTATGTTTGCATGATATGTGGCGCTAATGAACAGTCAGAATAACACTTTGCTGCAAATTTCACCTCAATATGCCTTTTATTGTTTTACTCAACCTTTTTTTTCTGATTTCCACAACTACATAAGAGTGACAAATTAGAAGCCTGACTTTTCCTGCTTGTTCCTCCAGGGTGTTTGCTCGTAATTCTTAGACCTTTTCCGTGTCAGCCTTCACACAATCGTCTAATTAGTTTGTTTCATTTTTCTAGACAAAATAAATTACTTTCTGTCATGCAAAACACTTTAGTGTCAGACTTCTATCAAAGTGTTGTCTGGTAAGCGTTTCAGATCAAGCCTTCAAAGAATGCTTTCAAAATTAGATTGATGGATAATAAACCACTGTCTAAAGTTTTTTGTTTTCACAATTTTTTTGGTGGGGGGGGGGGGATTAAAGCAGCCATTCTGATTCTTACCGCTCTTCAAAAAATGTTATCTTTAAATTGAACACGCTGTATTAGCCCTTAGGACATGTTAAGTCACCTCAGATGTCTGTTTCAAAATGGCCTCCACGATGAGGAAGAAGTGAGTGCATTTGTGCATTGTGTGCTCTTTGTGAACACAGCAAACCACAACTTCCACTCATTAAAAAGACGTCAAAGGGGAGCGCAGACATAGTGGATCTCCTGCACTGATGAACTTTCCAATTACTAAATAAACTGGAAAGTAGAAAGATTCCATTTGTATTTAATGTTGACTTGAAAATAAGTAGAAAAGTAATTACTTTGGGCTTGAAAAAGACGAAAGTAGCTTGTTCATGAACAGTCTTGAATACATTTTTTTTTAAATACAGTGAATGAATGCGGCATTCTGAGTTCCTTGATGACATGATGGTGTGATACAGCTCATTTACTCTTGGGCTAATTGTTTGAGTCATAGGCTTTCTATTCAAGCTAGTGCACAATGAAAATCACAACGATTTGCAATGAATCATCATCATAGATGACTGAACCAGGCCGATATGGGCCTTTTCTCATTTGGGCAAAAGTCCTTTTCTCATTTGGGCAAAAGTCCGTTCTCCGTACTGTTCTCTTTTGTCCTCTCTCCTCCGTGACCCGGAAACTGATAAGTGGTTGAGGAGACTGTTCATTTGTTAGTAGGCTTACAGAAGTGTCCTCCACGCCTCGATAGCCACCTTTCATCGAGGATAGTCGTGTATCCTCCCTGAATCCTTTGTGGAAGAGTTTTGAAATCTGCCACACCCCCTTTGAAGCAGTTGTTGTTTTCTCGAACAGCATGGAAACATTTTAAAACAACACGCACTTATCTTTCTTTACGCTACTCACATTTCGTTTTTTCACATGACACATTTAGTTTGTGATTCCACCCCCGTAAATGTAATTTGCCTTAATGGAGAAGAGAATCTAATTTCATACAAGCTCATCTTCGTCCATGTTCCTTCTCCTCGCCGCCTTTCCTCTAACATTTGACCTTTTTCAAAATGAGTTGCGACAGGAAGGTGGATAGAGGACGCAAAAGTTTAGCAAATCCAATTGAGATAAGGCCATGCCAAAAAAAATGTTTATTTATTTAACTAGGCAAGTCAGTTAAGAACTAATTCTAATTTACATTGACGGCCTACCCCGGCAGAACCCTAACCCGGACAACGCTGGGCCAATTGTGCGCCGCCCTATGGGACTCCCAATCACCGCTGGTTGTGATACATCCTGGAAACGAACCAGGGTCTGTAGTGACGCCTCTAGCTCTGAGGTGCAATGCCTTATACCGCTGTGCCACTCGGGAGCCCTACATGTACCAGAGATGTTGACTGGATTGTGGCCTGGTGTAGTCACAATAACCTGGATCTGAACACTCACAACCGTGGAGATGTTTATTGACTTCAGGAAGTGACACTCACCATCTGTCCCCAATGAATTCAGTTCCTCAGCTGTTAGCACGGCTGAGATATTCAAATTCCTGGGGACCGTCATCTACCACAACCTCAAGTGGAAGGACAATATCGCAGCGATCACCAAGAAGGCACACCAGCAGAAGAAATTCTAACTCTCGCGGACAATACTGATTTCAGTACACATTACTGATTTCAGTACACAACCATCATCGGGTCCATCCTCACCTCTTTGATCACTGTCTGGTTCGGGAATGCGTCTGCACAAACCAAGGGCAAACTGCAACATATTGTCCGGTCTAATTGAGAGGTTCATCGGCTGCCACCTGCCCTCCAAGGTCCTGCACGGCTCCAGGGCAAGGAAGCATGGAGAAACGATCATCCCTCATCACACAGCCCCTCTTCCGAAGACGCCCTTTTGGAAAACTGTTCAGGTCAATCACAACCAAAACCTCCCGCCATCTGAACAGCTTCTTCCCCCGCGCCGTGGCCCTTGACAACCGGCCACCTGGTCCACAATCTTCTCATTCACAGACTATGGACTCTGCACTATTATCCTAGAACTGAACATTGCTCTTTGCACTCTCTGCACATCACTGTATGCATCTCTCTTTTCATATATATATATTTCCCCCACCGCTCATCCTGTGAAACAGTTTATTTATTTATACTTTCCTACATGCATAATTCAAAATGTAGCTAGTGTTTACAGTGTAGCCTGTAGTTCTTAGTGTACATACTGCATGTTGATTTGTGTAAACTATTCTTCTACATACAGGTGACTGCCAAAATATTGGAAACACTTGAATAAATCAGGGACACAAAGTACTGTGCCTTCAGAAAGTATTCATACCCTTTGACTTTGTGTTTACAGCCTGAATTCAAAATGGATTAAATAGATTTTTTTTCCTCGTCCATGAAAACATGTTTTAAGAAACGTTGGCAAATTGATTGAAAATTAAATACAGAAATATCTAATTTACATAAGCATTCACACCCCTGAGTCAATACTTTGTAGAAGCACCTTTGGCAGCGATTACAGCTTTTCCACAACTGGATTGTGCAACATTCTCCCATTTACTATTTTTAAAATTCCCCAGGCTCTGTCAAATTGGTTAATATTGTCGAGTAAATATAATGTTGCTGATCCATCCTCAGTTTTCTCTTATTACAGCCATTAAACTTGGTAACCGTTTTAAAGTCACCATTGGGTCTCAGGGTAAAATCCCTGAGCGGTTTCCTTCCTCTCCGGCAACTGAGTTAGGAAGAATGCACCATCCAAAGTGTAATTAATAACTTCACCATGCTCAAAGGGATATTCAATGTTTGTTTGTTTTTTTACCCATCTAGTAATTAGGTGCCTTTTGCGAGGCATTGGAAAACCTCCCTGGTCTTTGTGGTAGAATCTGTGTTGTGTTTGAATCTGTGTGGGGTACAGAGATGAGGTAGTCATTCAAAAATCATGTTAAACATCATTATTGCACACAGAGTGAGTCCTTGCAACTTATTAAGGGGCTTGTTAAGAAAATATTTACTCCTGAACTTATTTAGGCTTGCCGTAACAAAAGGAATTGAATACTTATTGACTTAAGCTTTCATTTTTTATTAATTTGTAAACATTTCTAAAAACATAATTCCACTTTGACATTATGGGATAATGTGTCTAGGCCAGTGACCAAAAAAATCTAAATGTAATCCATTTTAAAATCGTCTGTAACATAACAACATTTGGAAATAGTCAATGGGTGTGTGTACTCGCTGAAGGCACTGTATATTGAAAGCATGTGATTCCACACAGGTATGGTTTCGAGTTAACTAAGTTATTATCATCCCATCATGCTTAGGGTCACGTATAAAAATTCCTGGCCGGAAATGATTATGGTTACCATGGCTATGCCCCTATAGGATGATAATGCCCCCATCCACAGGGCACGAGTGGTCACTGAATGGTTTGATGATCATGAAAACTATGTCAACCATATGCCATGGTCATTCAAGTCACCAGATCTCAACCCAATTGAACACTTTCGGGAGATTCAGGAGCGGAGCCTGAGAAAGCGGTTTCCGCCACCATCAACAAAACACCAAATGATCAAATGTCTTGTGGAAGAATGGTGTGGCATCCCTGCAATAGAGTTCCAGACACTTGTAGAATCTATGCCAAGGCACATTGAAGCTGTTCTGGTGGTTCGTGGTGGCCCAACCCTCTATTAACACACTTTATCTTAGTGTTTCCTTTATTTTGGCAGGTACCTGTATGTAGTCTGTGTATCCTGTTTATCGTCTGTCTTATGTAAATTCCTATACATACAAATGTCTTTGGCTAATTATATATATTCCTTTTTGTCTGCATCGGTCTGCTGTACATCCCCTCCTTGATGACCTGCAGTTGTTTTGGAGTGAAGGATTGAATCACCATTGGTCCAGGTGTTTATTTTGGTTTGAATAATTTATGTAACATTTTTCAATTGGAGAGGAAGGAAGCGCACAGCGTGTTCTTCATGCCCGCGGAGCTATTTCTGAACTCTCTGATAGTACACAGCTGTGTGATACACAGGTCTTTTGTAACTCTGCCTCATAGAGTTTTCAGTCAGATAACCCACAGGCTGAGTGGGTCTAACCAACTGTTTCGGCAGTTTCCTCTCAATTGCCATACTTGTAATCAAAGGATAAGCTTTCTTTGTCTAAGATACAGTATATTGATTAAAATTACTACAATTTAACATCACAGTACGCATAATTTGTGAATGCATGTCGACCAAGCGAGCTGAAAGAGCCAGTGATATAAAGAATTAGTGTTACAGAATGGTGGACATACACAGATACGTGCTCGTGCACAATCTCTGTGTACGGTGTGACTATTTGACCTCGGCCTTGTATTTGACAAGGCAGTTGTTGGCTCAGATGGGATGTTAGTTATTTTCCTAGTAATCTGAAGTACTTATGAAAGATATAATGTAAAAGATTGTTTTTGGCGTGCAGTCATTGCTTTTGTTTTCATGTTCAATAGAGAGGTGCTGGTATCATCTGAATAAAATGTAGAAATTGACGAAGGCCTTTCTGAATACAGCCTTATATGCACAGAGCTAAGTCATGTTCACTCTACTGTGAGACATACCTTTCATTACAAAATGAAAAGTAAGCCCTAGGACCAGAATGTGTTTTCAGAGTATGCCGCATACTGATTAGATGAATAAAAAATATAAATGAGCATCAAAATATAACCCATCTTATAATATATAAAGCTCAATGCACAGAAATGAGCCCTCCGCAAGTTATCCTTGATCCGGTCTACAATAAAAGTTTGGTCATTTCACTTTGAAAAGTGTCTACTAATAAATGTGAGTTGCTTTTCAGCATGTTTGCATATTTAGGAGTATGTATTTAGTATATTTCTCATTATAATTCAGGCTATTCCAGTTTCAGATTCTGACTTGGTGCACAGCTGGTGTAAATACCATATCAGTGTATGTATCCTAAATTATTAATTAGCCATGCCAGTTGCAGGTCTAAATTTAGCGTTTGGTTCCCATGCAGAAAGCTAGACGGAATACTGATACAAGGTTGAAGGCGCATTGGTGGTGGATTATTTATCATCAAGGATTTATGGAGTAACGATGTCTTAGAGTTCACTTTTATGTTACTGTACATCAGAGTTCGTCTCTTGTCGCAGTCAGATTAGTTATTACAAAAGTAAATAAAAACGTTCTCCCCCATCACCTTTACCGTATCTCTTGTAGGAACACTAAAATATATATGCTCTGGGGAAGAAAAAAATAATAATAATATGTATATATATATAAAATGTTTAAAACAACAACTACACACTATGTACGTGGGAAGCATGTTTTGGAGGCATCCCCTTAACGGCCACAGTAAGACAGAGGAATGACACTTGCATAGTATTGCCTGGCATATTCTTCAGGGCAACAGCCATTCATTTGCCTCAGATGAGCTGGGAGACCCTCTCATCCTTTATGATGATAGCAAATGAAATTACGTACAGGGGAACTGCGGGGAGGAGAGAGGCACATTATTAATGACTTTCCAGAGTCTAATCAAGAAATCATTTAGCAACCGCACTCGTTATAGACTTTATTTCCCCTTAGCGTCACACGCTTCTGCTGTATAATATGTGTAGTTTATTACGCACTCTGTCAAGGACATGTACACAGTGTCATGTCCTCTTTAGTACAGATGTGACATGACGTGTAGATGATATTACCATTGTTTTATTAAAAAGGAGCATGGGTAAGGATGTTGTCAGGGGTTTTACTTGTTTGTTTGTTTTTGTTATCAAATGAAAGGCAAAGGGATATTGGAATGGTTTTACAGTATATGCTCCAATTACGGTTGACCTTGATTTGTTCAATATGTCAGAGATCAACAAATCCTTGTTTATATGCCTGCCTTAACCTACTTAATAGTCACATTTTAAAGTTGTGTAAATGTAACTCTAGATGAGCGTGACACGCTCGTAAGTGGCAGGAAATTGCAGTGTTTGACAAAACAGTGACTCATCTCGTAGTCACAACCCAAATGTAGTTCTTGGCGCCGGCAGAGTGGTTCGGTGTCATTGCTAAAGGTCAAAGGTCCAATCTGTTCACGGTGTTGTGGATGGTTCAAGAATGTCACATAGGATTCAACAGGCAGTAAGTCCTGGAATAAGGGACGTGCATAGGGGTGAATATGAACTGGAAAATACAATGGGGAGAACTCTTACCCTATGAGGTCCAGAGCCTGCTGGTATTTTGTTCTCCCAAATAATTCATTTCACCCACCTGGTGTCCCAGGTCTAAATCAGTCCTTGATTGGAGGGGAACAATGGGTGGGGGGGGGGGGGGGGGGGGGGGGGGCAGTGGACCTGGCTTTAAGGTTTAGAGTTGAGTTTGAGGGGTCTAGTTTCAGACCCTTATATATACTTTAAAAAAAATACAAAAAAATCTGAAGTTATAAAGAGAAATTCACAAAGTATTATTTTGCATTGAACAAAAAAAGGGTGAAACAAAAACAGAATAGAATTCAAAGACAAAGTTGGGATTCATGTTAGTTCCCATCCTTCAGTAAAAGCAGTGGAGATGGTAATGTAGTGGGAGCAGAGGGATGCAGAGGCCCCAGCTGTAAAACAGCTGTGGCCCTCCTGGGACATGAGCCTGTGACCCTGAAAACCCAGAGGCTCTGAACATAACCCTAGCCAGTCACAGGGGTCTGCCGAGGCCCGCAAAATGGAGGAATCAACGTAATTTAGATTCCAGACGCCTCCCCTCATCCCTCCTCACGCCAAGCTATGACTTTATACTTGACATTGATCCAAACTTCAAACCCACAACAGGGCCCCCACGTCCTATCCCTCAGCTGACGCAAACAATTTGTTGGTGACGGTCCTCTGTAGGCGTGAGCGCTGACAACTGACAAGCAATGTTTTTTTTTTGCAATACAAAGTGGATTTTCTGAGTGCTCCTCTGATGTTTCAACACATGACCAAACACACGTGTGGATTTGTTTGCCACACAGACAATCATTACCACGTCTGTCTCCATCAGCAACCTGTCTTTATGAATACATGTCTTGTAGTGGATCAAGTCCTTGCTGTGTGTGCTCTTGTATGACTAATGATTGGGGTTTCTCTGCAGCTCTGCAACTTCAGGGCAGATTTTGAGAGCTCAGGCTTTCACCTCAAATATATTGTTTGTCCGTTGCAACACTTTGAGCTACATGTCAGAGAATGAATTACCCGATCCAGAAGTAAACCAATAGAAACTATGCTAGATTAGCTGTTTATGATATTGTTGACAGTCTGTCAGAGATCATCAACGAGATTCAGTCGCGGGAGGATTTTTTTATTGGGCGGATGGTCGGCGTGCCAGAACAGAGGGTGTTCTTTAATGGAAGCCTTTCCAACATAATCCAGGTAGAATCAGGAATTTCACAGGGCAGTTGTCTAGGCCCTTTACTTTTTTCAATCTTTGAGTAAAGCCAGTGTGTCTATGTATGCAGATAACTCAACACTATATACGTCAGCTACTACAGTGACTGAAATGACTGCAACACTTAACAAAGAGCTGCAGTTAGTTTCAGAGTGGGTGGCAGGGAATAGGTTAGTCCTAAATATTTCAAAAACTGAAAGCATTGTATTTGGGACAAATCATTCACTAAATCCTAGACCTTAACTTAATATTGTAATGAATAATGTGGAAATTGAGCAAGTTGAGGGGACTAAACTGCTTGGAGTAACCCTGGATTGTAAACGGTCATGGTCAAAACATGTTGATACAACAGTAGCTAAGATGGGGAGAAGTCTGTCCAAAATAAAGTGCTGCTCTGCCTTCTTAACTTCTTAACAACGCTATCAACAAGGCAGGTCCTACAGGCCCTAGTCAGGTTCCACAGAGAGGCACTTAGGGAAATTACAAATGACTCACAACAGGGCAGTATGACTGGCCCTTAAATCTACACGGGGAGCTAACATTATAGACATGTATGTCAATCTCTCATGGCTCAAAGTGGAGGAGAGATTGACTTCATCACTACTTGTTTTTTTAAGAGGTGTTGACAAGCTGAATGCACCGAGATGTCTGTTTAAACTACTAGCACACAGCTCAGACACCCATGCATACCCCACAAGACATCTTATACCCCACCAGAGGTCTCTTCAGTCCTCAAGTCCAGAACAGACTATGGGAGGCGCACAGTACTACATAGAGCCATGACTACACGGAACTCTATTCCATATCAGGTAACTGATGCAAAAACGGATCAAATACACCTTTATGGAACAGCAGGGACTGAAGAGATGTGGGCACACACAGGTACAGACACGAATACACAATGCAAACGCTAGCACATGCACTCCACACACACTACCGGTCAAAAGTTTTAGAATACCTACTCATTCCAGGGTTTTTCTTTGTTTATTACTATTTTCTACATTGTAGAATAACAGTGAAGACATCAAAACGATGAAACAATGAAATATCACATATGGAATCAAAAAAGTGTTAAACAAATCAAAATAGATTTTATATTTGAGATTCTTCAAATAGCCACCTTTTGCCTTGATGACAGCTTTGCACACAAATACAAGTACAAACATAATTATAAATCATTTGTAGACCTGAAATTGACCACAAGATTCCCAAACAGAATTAATATTGGACTGAAACATGATCATTTCAGACCTTGCTTACATTTCTACATGATCACGTGTCTCTATATTATGAGTGGGGATACTTGGGAACAGATTTCCAAAATTAAAATCACTTGTGGCTGATTTCCTGGTGTTTTTACAGTCTTTTATGTCCAACAATGCTCAGAAAACATGGGGGGACCAAATTAAACCACCCGCGGAGCGAATTCGGCCTACGGGCCTCTAGTTGGAGAACCCTGATCTATGTAATCAGAATGATGCTATGATATCAGAATGCTGTGGTACAGTTGTAGTAGATTTAAAAAAAAAAAAAAACAGTAATTGCATACCATGCATATTTTCAGGAAACTGATAAATGTGAGTTATGCAGATAGCACTAGCATAGCGCTTTAAGGCCACTTCATATCTAAAGCTCCCTGAGCACTGAAATGAAATTCTCTCGAGCAGAGTGATAGGGTGTCGTGTTCTCAGCGAGAGAGCAAAGACCCCTGCTCATTCTCCACCGCATTCCTTGAGCTAAATCATCACCAAAGCGGTCCTAAAATAAGCAGTTTCACAGGAACTCCAAATAAATGACACAATTTACATAAATAGTCTGTTTCCACATCCCCCCCAGCAGAAGAATGTACCATAATGCTACTGTTTATCTATGGTCTAGCTAGCTTGTCTGTTTCAAAGGCGGAGGAGGAGTGACCTGACCTGGGGAGATCATGGGAGTTTAGCTGCTTTAACCCCCAAACATGAACCTTTTCTGTGGGGTTGCTGTGATTTACTATGTGCCAAAGGCCAAGTAGCTCCCAACAATATGATTTACACAGTGCAAAGGGATTTGGAATAAGACTTAAAGCCATTTAAGTTTACAACAGGGTTCACTTAATTTCATATCAGCCATCCACAGAGGCTTTCCAAGACATTGGAGAGCAGCGTCACTGACGACCGTACAAGTAGTTTATGGTCCAGCTATGTTATTTACGCATAAAATGCCTGTTGCCTGTATGTGATTCCTCCATAGCTGTGTTTATGTATGCAAACGGCTCCTAAATGGATACCGAAGTTGGAGCGCTCTTTGATTTGTTTCTGCTCTTAACAATATCCCCCGAAACACGAAGAGGAGCAAGGAACAATATTTCCCCTCTACATAATTCATGCCGTGTTTGACTTTTAACGGTGGTTCTAAATCCTGACGCAAGGCCCCATTCAACACCGTATACCACAGCATCAATTCTTAATGCAGTTTTATGAACAGCATCAGTCCTATGTATTTATATAATTTATAATACAAATTCCAGACTGTAATTTAGTAACATTATATTTCCCCCCAGGGATTGAATATGACTCAAAGATCACTCTTGGGCATGTTTTTATTGACAGCAGAGATCAACTTCATCTCATTTCACCAAACTTCTCAACTGAGGACACACATTTCTTCATTTTCTCAGTATAAAAGTGTGAGATTTAATCTGTGCAGTTTGTTTCAACACATTACACATTATTTATTTAACTAGAGAGGGATTCTACTTTGAGTTATTGGACTAGAATAATATCAGGCTGGACCTCAACCTTCTTGCCTATAGCTTAATGTACCGTACAGTAGTATCAGTAGGTTGATCTATGCAATCCTCAATAACCAGTGACACATGTTGGCATGGATAATTTGTCTGACTTTTAAGGATGGTCTCACATTTCGGAGAGTCTGAGGGGCGAGGGGTGGAAAAGGACACGTCAAAACGGGGATGTACTGTGTGTCCACCTCTATAAATGTGATCATAAATCAGCTGTCCACCGGCTACCCACTCCACCCTGCTGTCAGTCCCTTACTGGGCCAGGAATTCAGGCTCCAAGAAGGTTGTCATAGATCTTCATAAGAGAGAGAGTCCATCTTTTAGTCCATGAAACAAATTCCATGTGCCGTCCAGGCCTCTATACTCACATCTTTGTCTGTCTCGCCAATGATGAATAGTTAGACGTTTTTTTACAGGGCAAAGATGGGTACTGTGACAAATGTGCCGTATTTTTTGGAACGACGTGACCTCTGAGTAACATGCTTCTTTTATTCACACACACACATACACACACACACACACACACACACACACACACACACACACACACACACACACACACACACACACACACACACACACACACACACACACACACACGTAGCTGATTTTGTCATGGTCAACACTTTGACAGTGGAGTGACTGGATGGCCTGAAGTGTGCACACTAGTTCTGTGTCTCTACGATTATTCATGTTTTACTTTCACATGATCACTGTTTTACTTTCCCGCTGTAAGATATTGATCATATCATTTGAACAAATAGTAGGGATGAATTAATGAATAGGTAAACCATATAGAGGAATAAGATACAACATTTAAACAGATAGCTATGAGATTTGCCATTATGAATGGGACATGACAATTGCCTGGCTATCCAGACTCCTTGCTCCAGCCAAACGCTATGCCACGCCCAGGGACATTTTTTGTTGTTGTTGCGAACAACAAGAGCAATGGAAGACTAGTGTGAGTCGTCAGGCAAATGCTACAATGCTTAAACTCACTAATTTCTCAACTCAAATGAGAACTGGGAAATAAACGAGTAAAATATTTATAACTGTGTACACAGTTGAAGTTGGAAGTTTACATACACCTTAGCCAAATACATTTAAACTCACAATTCCTGGTATTTAATCCTAGTAAAAAATTCCATGTCCCATAATGTCAAGGAAAGAGGCACTGAGTTTGAAAGTAGGCCTTGAAATAGATCCACAGGTACACCTCCAATTGACTCAAACAATGTCAATTAGCCTATCAGAAGCCTCTAAAGACAGGATATAATTTTCAGGAATTTTCCAAGCTGTTTAAAGCCACAGTCAACTTAGGTGTACGTAAACTGCTGACCCACTGGAATTGTGATACAGTGAATTATAAGTGAAATAATCTGTCTGTAAACAATTGTCGGTAAAATTACTTGTGTCACGCACAAAGTAGATGTCCTAAACGACTTGCCAAAACTATAGTTTAACAAGAAATGTGTGGAGTGGTTGAAAAACGAGTTTTAATGACTCCGACCTGAGTGTACTAAACTTCTGACTTCCACTGTAGATATTTTACATTATACAGTAGTTCAGTTTTCTTGGGATGATTAGGTAGTCTAATTAATAGAGACCTATGCATGTAAATCTCATCAATGCACATATCTCACGTTAGTGCTTTTCACTCTTAATAGTGCTTTTCACTCTTAAGCAAGCAAAATGAATGCATGAAATCCCAAGCCAATTATGTATTACTAATAACCAAATAGCACATCAACCTAATTTTCAAATAACCGTAAAAAACAATCAACTTCAGATTGAAGTGAAGTATAAGTTCACAACAAAACCGTTTCTGCACTGTGTAAAACATACAAATGTTTCCAAGCGTTCCCCGAGAGGAAGTATCCGCCCAGCATTACTCCATGAGCATGACATGTTGAAAAAGATACGTGGGTAATCCGCATGGCCTGATCCAATTAGTGCGTTGATTTGAACGGAGAAATAGATACACTGACCCAACAGCAGTGACCCTGGGAGCGCATAGCACCATCTGCAAAATGGGTCACACAATCAGGTCCCTGGTGTATTCTATTGATGTAGCTGTACAAATACCTTGCAATAGTTTGCTGCCTAACGTAATACAGATGTTTTCCTGGAACTCTGTTTTGATGAGGTTTGATCCAAATGTAGGGCTGTATAGAGCTGTATGACTGTATGCAATGCAATGGCACATCTATGACAGTTTAACTCCATACACAAGGGGTCATAGTTTACCTTCCATACCCAACTATATACCGACAACAGGCAACCCAGCCCCAGACTCAGGACTGCCCCTAGTCTCAAAATATTGCTTGTGAAAGTTGTATATAGTCTATAAAATTGTACACTGTAGCTAAGATAGTCCTTTTTTGTTCAAATAAAAAAAACAATCTGAAACACTCAAACACACACAGAAACATATCCTCACACTGTACATTATATTCCCACTCACCCAAACACACTCCCAGGAACCAAAAACAAATGGACCGGGACATAATGCACCTGCCTTGTGATTTAGCCCGTGTAGACTAGGTCTGGCTCCTCTCTCACCCACACATGCCTCCCAGGCAGCTGACTCCGGGTTTCTGGACAGCACCGTGCTCCACTCCACCAACATCCTTTCCTGTGACAGCAGCATCAGTTGTTTCTGTTGGCTACCGCCTGCATGGTCTATTTTCCCCTTCCATCTGGGGCCAGGTTCTATAGAGCCTTTACGTTAGAGCCAGCTTTAAAACATCTCCCAGCCACCTGTGAAATGCCACTGCAGATAGACTGAAACATTGGATTTGCAATGTGTCTGGAGTTGTTGGTCCTGTGATCGGGGAACATCTAGAAGTGATGTGCATATGGAAGCTGACAGCAGGCGTGGATGAGCAAGACTGTAGTGAGATTTACACTCATTTAACCCTTTTTTGTTTGGTAAACTTTCAGTGACTGCTCCGACATTAACGGGCTCTCACTCTTTGTGCCTGAGTAACTTAATTCAGTTATCGGATGAAGCTCTTTCAATGGTTGACACTGCGGTTGTTGTTTTCGAACAGGTGTTTCCGTGTGGGTCGATAATACATTCCATGGACCCAATAGTTTGCGCATGGAGTCCGTTCCACGTGCGTTGCATGTGTAGGCTGCACTGTAGGCTGCACTGTAGGCTGCACGAGCATGTTCAATAGGTTGATGCAGAGTCACAACACATTCATTGGGATGACTGCATCCCAAAATGGATGACCGGTGGACAGATTTGAAGCTAGTGGAGGGTGAGGTGACAGACTATGTGTGTATGTGTGAAACACCGGAGGTTGGTGACACCCTAATTGAGGAGGACGGGCTCGTGTTAATGGCTGAAATGGAATCCGTGCAATGGCATCAAACACATGGTTTCTGTGTGTTTGATGCCATTCTATTTGTGCCATTCCAGCCATTATTATGAGCCGTCCTCCCTTCAGCAGCCTCCACTGGTGTGAAAGTAGACTTGTGGTGTACAGTCTAAAGAAGCAGGGTCGGATAAAGGGCAACAACAACACTAGCTTCACAATCAATCGCACTGATTGGAGGGTTATTGGTGTGTGAAGGATGATTAACAACTTGCCACTTCGATTACAAACGAATGACTAAATACAACCCTTTCCATATGTAATTCATTTAATGAGTACAAACATGTGCAATTATGTTCGTATAAGCTTATTATTTCTTGCTTTGATGACATGACCACAGAACTTAAGGAAATAACCCCGTGCACTAGTCGTGATACGCGAAGACGTCAGTAGTGATTTTTGAATAGGCAAACAGTAGTAAATGTGTCCGTTTTCAATAGTCATTCAAAAGGCTTTGTAGTGACACAAAACTACACACACACACATGGCTGTTGTAGGATTGAGTAGACACACAGGAGGAATGTGTAGACCTTGTGTAGTAATTCAGTAGTGACCGTATAGGAATTGTGTAGGTATGTGTAGGTTTAAAGTAGTGGATACTCGAAAGCTCAGTAGTTACACGGTGGTCATTAAGGGAGAATTATGTAGCGTTTTATATAGGAAATATGTAGTGTTCTCCAGTAGGGAAACATCCCAATGTATCATTCACAACTACTTAAATGACTGCATAAATCACTACTGGTTTACTACAGATCTCAAAAGCAAGGTTTTGTAGGTTTTGTGTAGCTCTTGTGTAGTACTGTTGAGTGGTAATTCAGTACTAACAACTGAACAGCACATCTTCTCAATAGAAATGATGAGACGTTAAAGTAGACGTTTGGCAATTCAAATGGACGACCTCGACTGTTCTCATTCAAAAGTCCAGGTCATCATCCCAAATGGCACCCTGTTCCCTAGTTACGTAGTGCACTATGTGGGGAATAGGGTGTCACTTGTGACGCATGTCGGATCCAGAAAGAGCGGAGTGGTAACACGACTAACCAAACGGGTCTGCCTTGGATTTCATGGATATATGAATAAATAATGGAATTGTTCATTAGCTTTGGTGTTTTTAATGATGTGTTGTAATTGCTTGGGTTACTGAAGCCTAATCATGAAAAAAATAACTATATTTCACCCCCCAAAAATTAGTACGTCATTATTCAGATGTGAACAGGCGGGATGTACTGGAACTGTGGTTTTCTGTTTGTCTTAATTTACATCAACGTATATTAATAAATTGTATTTGCTCCATATCTTTTCCATCTAAAAATGATGACAAATGCGTACCGCAAGGGGAAGCTGACAGTTCTAGGCCAACAATGAAGCATTATCTCACCCAATAATACAACAGCAAAAAAACACACTATAAAACAGAAACATACATTTGGGGAAATTTGTCACGGGGGTTTTCTGAGAGACAAATATCTCTGTCAACCGTAACAATACCTTTTCCCACACTGTCACATTATGAGTGTGTTCCATTTGGATCAAATGATGTACGTCCCACAGAAAATATATTCCGCACATCTCTTGACGTGTCTAATGAAAATGGATGCCTGGGTGGAGTGAATGGGACTGGACACCTGACAGTCTTTTGTTTCTCTCTGTCAGTGCACAGCAGTCGGCTCTATCCAGATCCAGCCACGAGGCTCCTCCAAGGAAACGAAGACGTCTCACCTAATGGGAAGCCTAATGACTATGGACAGATGGAAGACAGCTCCTTTTACCACATATGTGTTTCACTTTAATGAAGGGACTGCTTGTTGACAGAACTGTTCGGAGAGGGGAGAGAGGGGAGAGAGTGCGATCTGTCACTGTGCAGATTTTATTCTCCACCTTCTGTGGATTTGGGCTTGTAAACACTCAAGGCTGAAATGTAGTTTTTGTGAAAATATTATTTGATATAATACAGTCACGGTACAGTACATGTTAATGCCTGTTCGTGGTTGGTGATTTGCTCAAGCGCCCGCATGCTCCCATGTCTGTGTGTGACTGGCGTATGTGTCTGTGCTTGGGCTTCCATGCTTTGTGTGAGTGTTTGTGCTTGTGTCTCATGTCCAATGTGCGTGTTTGTGAATAGCAATGGGCTACAGCCATTTTCCCCTTCATAAACACCAGGTCAATACCCCCGCTAGGATCCCTGCTCCCAACCAGACTGGTTAGATGTCACAGTGTGTAAAAATAGAAGCTGGCAAATCATCGCATCCGATTTATGAAGTAATATCGAGACTGTAACAACACATTGGAGAGCTGAGGAAGATTGGTGGTCCACAAGTCAAATATTTAGCTCAGCTTTGCTATACAATTGATACCTGCTATTGGGTAGTTATAGTTTCCAAAAACCTGTCATCTTTTACCATCTCCATGAGAGCTCAATAACCAACGTCAACGGCTAAAGTTTTATTTTAAAGCCCGCCTTGTTTTTGACTTCTCCAAGACATATCTTGTTCCTAATGCCTCAGATGTTTTAGTTTCTTAGATAACAATATGGCTGTCAATTAAAACCCGTATGAAATGTTCTTTGCTTTTGTGTTGTTTCCCTTTCCGAAACATAACTTATGAAGCAAGGTGTACTGATCAAACCCATCAAGACCTCGGAGAGCTTGGTCAACCATGGACTCACTTATAGTTGGAGTAGTTTAAAATTGTCCAGTAGCACTCCCTGCATGCGGTGACAAGCTGCAGTCAGACCTGGGAAACTGCAGAGCGGCACGATTGTCATCGTTGAAAAATGGAGACGCAGTGGAGACGGGACAGAAATAGCAGGTGGGCTACCACGCAAAAAATAAGTGGCACATGTTGTCTTTCAAGGGTTGTTCCTACGTCTCTGACTGGGCAGGGCACCATCAATCACCAGTCTGTCCCCCCCCCATCAGGGGCTCTGTTCATACACTGACCCCGCCCAGCCGGGCCGCTCTCAACTTCAAAGATGTACAGGGGGGTTGAGGGGTGTGTCAGTGAGGTACTCCGCCCATTTTCTCAGGAATGTCCTATAAGTCACACATACAACTTTGTTTACAGCTCTTGATTCTATTGGGCCTTTGACTAGATCAAGTGTATTTTACATGTGAGATGGACTTTGAGTGAGGGGGTTTAAGGCAGTTTGCAAAGCAAAACTTGAATTGAAAATATATACTTTTTGTTGTGTGTAACATCTGAAACCTTGTTTCGGTCTATTACTTACATGCCGTGCTGCAGGCAATGGATTTGAGTGGCATCAGTGAGGGACTCTCCCTCAGAAACCCAACTTTGTTTACAGTTCTTGTTGTTATGGGGTCTTTGAAATACTGGATCAAGTGTGTTTTAGGAGTGAGAGGGACAGCTTGAATTGAAAAAAAAATGTGCGTTGCTTTAAGTGCAACATTTGAAACATTATTTGGAGCTATCGCTGACGTTCAAGGTGAAATGAATTTTAATGGCATCATCTGTAAATGCTAACTTAATGATGTCATAGTCTGTGGTGCACAGAACGTTCAATTTGTACAAAGAGTTCAAACCAGCGCTTTCTACAGCTAATCCAGCCAAATACCTGCCAGTGTCAAAAGCAGCAAAGTTAATATTTTCCAACCTGCTAAGGCACAAAAGGTGGCTCAACAACATCATTCTGTCCATATTTGGGCATTATTTCCTCACAAACAAAAGTATAAACCTATTTTAATTTTTCTCTGAAGATCTGTATGTTATTAATTCATAGTATTTACCATCTCCAACATTTCAATAATAAATACTAAAAAGAAGGCACCAACCTTTCTACAGCCATTATCTAAAAATAAGCCCCTTCCAAGTCCATCCCCACTCCCCATGTTATATGTGAGAAGAACCGTTGTGATGAGAAAAAGGGAAATGTCATGATTTCTGCCATGAAGTAGCCTCACCCCATGGAGCGAGATAGAGAATGGAGTGGTGGCATCACTGCATGCATAATTCATGAGTGTAAATTAACCCTGAGTGGGGCTGCTCCATCAATCAGGGAAGATGCCATAACAGGGTGCAGGCTGGGGGTGCAGGCAGGGCCAGGCCGAGGGGGCGAGGGGCTTGAAGTATCGAGGGAGGCGGTTGGAGGTTGGAAGGGTGGTTTGTCAAGGGGAGTGTAACACCCACCCATGTGTCATAACTCGCTCCTAGAATTAGCCACCCACCATTTCAACAGGTGGCCTCTACAGTAATGTATGGCATGTGGGTAGGCCCAGACTAACGGGCTTGAATTTGAAGGAGCAAACTGGGCTACTTTGAACGCAACAGCAGACAGACGACTGGGCTGTGTGGATCCCCCATAACAAAGAGAAAACTTGCCGTACTTTCCAAAATCATTTGAACACAGTGACATTTTTGTGATGTGTTATGGTATCAACGAAAGGCTTTATAGTGGAGTATTTTAATGTGAGCATTAATCTGAGCACAAATGCCTATCTGGTGCTGAGCTACATTTTTAGAAATGAATTCCTTTAAAAACAAATGAAATGTATTTGTGTATTTATTTTTTTATTTCCCCCCCACACTGTTGCGAAACGCAGGGAAATATTTTATTGATTGTCTTACAGCCAGCTATGTGGGGCACTTACTAGAGAAGCCTTTTTGCACCTGTGATACATTTATTCTGGATTCTGCAAGAGCAATTCTTATGTAACAAAAGGAGAAAAAAAAAACATGAAACAAGTGCCAACAAAAAGCTATACTTGCTGTTTTAAGGAGACCCACGAGAGCGTCCATATTAGCTTCACTGGGTGCAATGACACACGTGCATGTGTGAATTCCCTGCATGTTCTTTGTATGCTACCAATTATTTGTTTATCACAGTGCTACAGGGTGCTGTATTTTATAATATCCTGTGAAGATAGATTCAATTTGAAGATATTACATGATGTTTGGCCTACAGTATGCTACCCTCCTTCAGGTTTTTGCCTCAATCAATATAGTACACTTCTTTGCAGCATTGTACTGACAGAAATGAAGTTCCATCAAAGGCACGATAAACTATAGTTCCTGCATACAAGCCACATTAGAGATTCAAAGCATTATCCAACGTAGAGAAAGGCTATTAACTCGGTTTTCTGGGACAGAGTCCAAGTCTGATCAGAATTGTGCTGTGGTTAAATCCCCACAAGAGTTCCTCAAACGTGGCTGGCTCTTTCTTCCGACAGACAAAAACGCGGACACAGACATAATGATGTTAGCCACGATGGTCTTACGTGGATGGCTGTTTGTTTAACTGCATATTCATTGGCTGTTTAACTGCATATTCATTGGCGGTTTGTTTAACTGCATATTCATTGGCTGTTTGTTTAACTGCATATTCATTGGCTGTTTGTTTAACTGCATATTCATTGGCTGTTTCCTGATAAAACTGTTGGAAACCTCTCGGAGCCACCACTGATGAATTGCCATGGAGCTTTTGGCGAAGACCTTTGTTTAATTTTCTCCACCTTGGCACGCCATGCGTTAGAGTGAATTGGGTAAATTGACTTTGAAAAACGGCTGTGGCCGTTTGGCCTGTGGTACACGGTGACATACATCCACAGATGTTAAAATCTGCTTTTGATGGAAATGGGGATGCATGAAAGAGGGATAATGTTTGTGCTCTTACTCCCAAACATTATTGTCCAATTTAGGACCGTAGTCCAATGTACACAGCTCAGGTGTAATACTTTTACTTTCCCTCGTATTTCTCTATTTAGGTCATGCAACAGTTGGGCTTCGGTGAGACGGAAAGTTGTCATAATCACTCACCGACATAAAGGATTCAACAATAATACTTTGAAAATCACCTTGCTCTTTTGTTCTTATATATATATATATATATATATATATATATATATATATAACAAATTAAAGCTTTTGTCAATGTTGGGTTCATTGGAAAGTGTCCAAAAACCTACAGTGTGTACTGTATATACATGGTATTACCTAGACAGGTGCAATGTTATTACAGTGTACTGTATCTCCACTGTACGTTTGCTGCAAATCCTTGACATTTTTCGGTCTACCTACATTCCACATTCAACCGTAAGTTAAAAGTGAAATTACAGGCTACATACACTGAGTGTACAATTCATTAGGAACAGCTGCTCCCAGGTGAAAGCTATGATCCCTTTTTAATGTCACTTGTTAAATCCACTTCAATCAGTGTAGATGAAGGGGAGGAGTCAGGTTAAAAGAAGGATTTTTAAGCCCTGAGACAATTGAGCCAACTTGACACAACTGTGGGAAGCACTGGAGTCAAAATGGAGCCAGCATCGCCGTGGAATGCTTTTGACACCTTGTCGAGTCCATGCCCCGACAAATTGAGGCTGTTCTGAGGGCAAAAGAGGTTGCAACTCAATATTAGGAAGGTTTTCCGGATGTTTTGTACACTCAGTGTATGTGGCTACGTTGTAACTACATAGATACAGTATTAGCAACAACGTGGGAGACAATCTAAAGATACATTCGTTTTTAACCAGCGCCTGTGAGAAAAAGTAGAGGAATTCTTCACTTGTTTATTTATTCAAACTGTCAATAAAATGTAGAAATTAAAACCATTCACCCTAAAATCAAAACAGATGACACATACTTCAAAGAAAGTCAGTGACCAAGCAAAGACAACTGGGATAGAGAAACATTGGAAGATGTTCAATAACATTGAAACCCATGAAAGTCCTGGCCCGGCCCGGCCTGTGCACTAGCCAATGCCAACAGCCTTTCGAAGGTTTTGATTTGCTCCGTCATAACTCAACCGTTGCCCACATTAATCTATGAGCGAGACTGGGGGCACAGTATTCATTCTCTGGACAGGCCTCTCTACGCAGGCGTCCATCTGCCCAAGAAGCAGGGCACGGAGTTCAACACATGGGCTTGCGTCCCAAATGTCACCCTATTCCCTATGTGGCGCCCTTCTTTTGATACGGCTCTGGTAAAAAGTAGAGCACTATGTAGGGAATAGAGTGCCATTTGGGATGTAGGCATGGTCTAATTACCCTAAAACCAGCTGGTGAGAGAGGGCAAGTATCCTGCTTTTGCTCTGTGGAGTTCTTTCTTATCTTGTGCATTTAGCCAGCTCTGCCAACATGACTTTACACAGGGCCCAGATGGAACAGTGTATGTCAACATCTTGAGCTCCATTCATCCTGTGGTCTTTTTTATTGAATGGCCATGGGCTTCAATGCCAATCAGTATGGCCTGTATCTGGCGATGGCACAGCTCCGATACAAAAGGACATATGCCTGTCCACTGCGGTAACATATAGATTTCCCTTCTTTGTGGTTGATTTGTCATGGTATATGAAACTCGTGACATTGATACTATATTGAACTGAGTTACTTCCTTAATTGAACTGAGAGGACTCAAAAGGAGATGTTGAGCAAATTGAGCTGTAACACACATGCTGATTCTATGGCCCTCCAAGGCTAGTTAAGCAGCACTCTGGATTGGAGATCTAGACATGACATAACCCTAATGTGTTCCTAATGGCGCCAGCAGGCCTGTCTCCCTATCTGGAGGGGATGTGAAAACGGTCATATCAGTGACTGACTTCCAACTGATAAGGCATGTAGTGGTGGATCACTCAGGGCTTTGACACAGGGAATGAAAGAACTTGACATGAATGTGCCCACAATGGTACTGACAATCAGCCATGGCTTTACAGGGGAGTTTTAGAGATGCCACTCTCACCAACATCTTCCACACGGCACTTATCTATCAATCAATCAAATGTATTTATAAAGCCCTGTTAACATCAGCAGATATACAGAAACCCAGCTTAAGACCCCAAACAGCAAGCAATGCAGATGTAGAAGCAAGGTGGCTAGGATAAACTCCCTAGAAAAGGAAGGAAGCTAGGAATAAAACTAGAGAGGAACCAGGCTCTGAGGGGTGGTATGTCCTCTTCTGGCTGTGCCGGGTGGAGATTACAAGAGTACATGGCCATTTTAAGGCCAGGTTGTTCTTCAAGATGTTCAAAAGTTCATGGATGACCAGCAGGGTCAATGATAATCACAACAATGATAATCACAGGAGTAAATGTCAGTTGGCCTTTCATAGCCAAGCATTCAGTTTGAGACAGCAGGTGCGGTAGAGAGAGATAATCGAAAGCAGCAGGTCGGGGACAAGGTAGCACGTCCGGTGAACAGGTCAGGTTTCCCTAGGTGCAGGCAGAACAGTTGAAACTGGAGCAGCAGCACGACCAGGTGGACTGGGGACAGCCAGGAGTCATCAGGCCCGGTAGTCCTGAGGCATGATCCTAGGGCTCAGGTCCTCCTGGAGGGGAGGGAGAGAGAGAGTTAGAGGGAGCATACTTCAATTCACACAGGACACCAGATAAGACAGGAGAATTACACCAGATATAACAGACTGTACCTAGCCCCCCGGCACATAGACTATTGCAGCATAGATACTGTAGACTGAGACAGGGGTTAGTCCGCCGATACCCCCGGACAGGGCCAACCAGGTAGGATATACTGTAACCATACCCACTTTGCCAAAGCACAAGCCCCCACACCACTAGAGGGATATCAACAGACCACCAACTAACTATCCTGAGACAAGTCTGAGTATAGCCAACAAAGATCTCCTCCACCGCATGAGCCCAAGGGGGAGCTAAACCCTACAGGAAGATCCCGTCTGTGACTCAACCCACTCAAGTGACGCACACCTACTAGGGACAGCATGGAAGAGCACTTGTAAGCCAGTGACTCAGCCCCTGTTATAGGGTCAAAGGCAGAGAATTCCAGTGGAAAGAGGGGAGCCGGCCAGGCAGAGACAGCAAGGACAGTTCGTCGCTCCAGTTTCCTGCCGTTCGCCTTCACACCCCTGGGCCAGACTACACTCAATCATAGGACCTACTGAAGAGATGGGTCTTCAGTAGAGGCTTAAAGGTTGAGACAGAGTCTACGTCTCTCATATGGATAGGCAGACCATTCCATAAAAAATTGAGTTCTATAGGAGAAATATAAATTCTAGGGTCAATAAGGGGGCCTGCGTTTTGTGGCCGTAGCCTACCTGTAGGTATGTACGGCAGGAGCAAATCGGGGAGAGAGGTAGGAGCAAGCCCATGTAATGCTTTGTATGTTAGTAGTAAAACCTTAAAATCTTTATTTAGTGCTTTATCATGTTGCATCGAAAAGTACAGCTGTGTGTCATCCGCATAGCAGTGAAAGTTGACATGGTCTTTTCCGAATGACATCACCAAGAGGTAGAATATATAGTAAAAATAATAGTGGTCCTAAAACGGAACCTTGAGGAACACCAAAACGTACAGTTGATTTGTCAGAGGACAAACCATCCACAGAGACAAACTGATATCTTTCCAACAGATAAGATCTAAACCAGGTAAGAACTTGTCCATGTAGACCAATGAGGGTTTCTAATCTCTCCAAAATAATGTGGTCATCGATGGTGCACCAAGGCCTAGGAGCACATGGACAGATGCAGAGTTTTGGTCTGACACATTAAAAGGTAATTTATCACCTTCACGAGTGCAGTCTCAGTGCTATGATGGGGTCTAAAACCAGACTGAAGCGTTTTGTAAACAATATTTTTCTTCAGGAAGGCAATGAGTTAATTTTTTTAAATTGAGAGGAATGGGAGATGCATTAGAAGCTGATTTATTTTTTTATTTTTTTACATTTTTGGGGGTTAAGGTTTGGCTTTTTCAAGAGAAGCTTAATTACTGCCATTTTTAGTGAGATTGGTACACATCCGGTGGATAGGGGGCCATTTATTATGTTCAACATAGGAGGGCCAAGGACAGGAAGTAGCTCTTTCTGTAGTTAAGTTGGAATAGGGTCCAGTATGCAGCTTGACGGTTTCGAGGCCATGACTATTTTCATTAATGTGTCAAGTGATACAGGATTAAAAAACTTCTGTGTCTCCATTGATCATAAATCCTGGCAGTTCTATGCAGGTGAGCTTTGGAGAAATATGCAGATTCAAAGAGGAGTCCGTAATTTGCTTTCTAATGATCTTTCCATCAAAGAAGTTCATGAATTTATCACTGCTGAAGTGAAAAACATCCTCTCTTGTTGAATGCTGCTTTTTAGTTAACTTTGCGACAGTATCAAAAATACATTTTGGGTTGTTCTTTTTCTCCTCAATTAGGTTGGAAAAATAGGATGATCAAGCAGCAGTGAGGGCTCTTCGATATTGCATGGCACTGTCTTTCCAAGCTAGTTGGAAGACTTCCAGTTTGGTGGAGCGCCATTTCTGTTCCAACTTTCTGGAAGCTTGCTTCAGGGCTCGGGTATTTCCTGTATACCAGGGAGCAAATATCTTGTGACAAATGTTTGTTTATTTAGGGGTGTGACTGCATCTAGGGTATTATGCAAGGTTAAATTAACATCCTCAGTTAAGAGGGAGTCTGGAAGGGCAACTAGGAATCTTTGGGTTGTCCGAGAACTTATATCACAGCTTTTGAAGATCCTTGGTTGGGGTCTGAGAAGATTATTTGTTGCGATTGCAAATGTAATAAAATGCTGGACCGATAGTCCAGGATTATGAGGAAACACATTTAGATCCAGGGTATGACTGTAGCAACGAGCAAGTCTGGAGACATGTTGGAGAAAACCCAATGAGTCGATGATGGCTCCGAAAGCCTTTTAGAGTGGGTCTGTGGACTTTTCCATGTGAATGTTAAAGTCACCAAAAAGTTTAATATTATCTGCCATGACTGCAAGGTCCGATAGGAATTAAGGGAACTCAGTGAGGAATGCTGCATATGACCCAGGAGACCTGTAAACAGTAGCTATATAAAGGGATTGAGTAGGCAGCATAGATTTCCTGACTAGAAGCTCAAGACAAAAACGCAGTCATTTTTATTTTATTTTTTTATTTTTTTTATTTGCTGTCATAAATGTTATTAACACCTAGTGTAACCAGGAGGAGAGGCCCCATTTAACACAGTAAATGCATCAGGCTTGAGCCATGTTTCAGTCAGGCCAATCATATCAAGATTATGATCAGTGATTAGTTCATTGACTATGACTGCCTTGGAAGTGAGGGATCTAAGATTAAGTAAGCCTATTTTGAGATGTGAGATATTACATTCTCTTTCAATAATGACAGGAATGGGGGTCTTTATTCCAGTGAGATTGCTGAAGGCGAACACCGCCATGTTTTGTTTTGCTCAACCTAGATCGAGGCACAGACACGGTCTCAATGGGGATAGCTAAGCTGACTACACTGACTGTGCTAGTGGCAGACTCCACTAAGCTGGCAGGCTGGCTAACAGGGTGCAGGCTAGGCAGCAGGCTATCTCATTGTGGAGCTAGAGGTGTTGGAGCCCTTTCTATGTTCATAGATAAGATTAGAGAAACCCTCCAGCTAGGATGGAGTCCATCACTCCTCAGCAGGCCGGGCTTGGTCCTGTTTGAGGGTGAGTCCCAGAAAGAGGACCAATTATCTACAAATGCTATCTTTTGGGAGGGGCAGAAAGCAGTTTTCAACCAGTGATTGAGTCGTGAGAGACTGCTGTAGAGCTCATCACTCCCCCTAACTGGGAGAGGGCCAGAGACAATTACTGCCGACACATCTTTCTAGCTGATTTACACGCTGAAGCCATGTTGTGCTTGGTTACCTCTGACTGTTTCATCCTAACATCGTTGGTGCCGACGTGGATAACAATATCCCTATACTCTCTACACTCGCCAGTTTTAGCCTTAGCCAGCACCATCTTCAGATTAGCCTTTACGTCGGTGGCCCTGCCCCCTGGTAAACAGTGTATGATTGCTTGATGATTCTTTTTAGGTCTAATATTGCAGATAATGGAGTCGGCAATGACTAGGGTTTTCAATTTGTCAGAGCTAATGGTGGGAGGCTTTGGCGGCTCAGACCCCGTTACGGGTGGAGGAGAGACCTGAAAAGGCTCGGCCTCTGACTCCGACTAGTTGCTTAATAGGGAGAACCAGTTGAAAGTTTCTGTCGGCTGAATGAGCTACACCGGATGAGCATGCCGAAAGCATTTCTTTCAAAAAGCCTTGAGAAAATTGTCCGGCTGCGGGGACTGTGAGGGGGGGATTTACACTACTATCTGTACTTACTGGTGATGCAGACGCTGTTTCATCCTTTCCTACACTTAAATTGCCCTTGCCTAACGATTGCGTCTGAAGCTGTGCTTGCGACAAGGCTATCCTCACCATAAGGCGATAGTTCTCCTGTATATTACAGTACAGCGACTGCAATTAGATGGCATACTGTTAATGTTACTACTTAACTTTGTTGCCTGGTGGAGGTCCTGTAGAACCATGTCCAGATAAAGCACCCAGGGTTAAAAAGTTGAATGAAAAAAAAAAAAAAACGAAGACGTTGCTAAATGTATTTAAAGTAAAAACCGAAGAGTTTGGCAGATAGCCAAGTAGCAACAAACAGCACAACAGCATGGAGACAAGTTCGGAAGTTGAGGGCGTCGGAAATGGCTGACGGACTGTGTGGTTTAAATGCCGTGGATATTATTATATCTGACAAAGTTCTGGACATTTTTGATAACATCTACAAAAAGAAGTGGCGCAATGATTTAATCTCCAGGGGGATATACTACCGGTACCATGAAAGTGGCTTCCCTTTCAGCCAGGTAAATTTCAATGGCAACGAATTCTTCAGAACTAACCTGAGGGGTATCCTACGAAGCAGATTTAAGGAGTTATCGAGGTAACTTTGGTAAACTCTGAGTTCAACTTGGGATAACCAGTACCAGAAAAGTAACTAACATTTTAGCCAGGTACATTTCTATGGCAACCAATCCTTCAGAACTAACCTGCTCCGAGGCAGGCCAACTCCACTTACCCATGAATGAAATGAGTCGTGAGTTGAGGACCAATGAAATCCGATTCCCTCCCTCTTGCAAAGATTGCATCATCATCCCCTTCATTTGAAGAAGACGACTGATTCAATATTTTATTAATTAAATGTTTTTTGGTGTAAAAAAAATGCTAATGTTAAAATATTACACGTGATGACAAAATGCATTTTAAACTTCACGCAATGCACACTTTTTTTTACGACTTAATAGTTTAAAAAATATTGATAAAAGTGGGGGAAAAGGTGCTGTGCACATTGATAAGCACACTAAAGCACATCAAAGAAGACATTAACTCCAAGCCTGCTGAATTTGCAATAACATTTCTTTCATGTTAATTTGTCAAAAATGAAAAAGTGGCACTGACTCGCCCGTGGGCAGATGATTCAGCAGTCTCAATGAAAAGTTTGCCATTTGACTAGCCACGTGCGACATGCTTGTGCAGTTACAAGCCAGCTAGATCTAGCGGCAGGTGGACACAATGTCCACCTTCGTAGGACGGAATGAAGCCTGCGCTGGAATGTGTTGCTAACTGAAGCTAGCTAATTTCAGAAAAGCCTGGGGACATCTAGCTACATGTAGTATGGCCTACCTCTCTGGGCTCTCAGATAAGACAGTTGCGTCTATTGTTGTTTGAACCGTAAACAAAGCGTCCTCCGTGGCGTGTAGCCCCCTTCAATGGACCCATCATGTTAATCAACCCGGGTGTGTCAGCCCAGATGGCCAGTACAGAGAAACCCAGTCCCTACAGTTACACTTTGTTTTTTTTCAGGGGGGGGGGGGGGTCAAACAGCAAGCCAGTTATCTGTCACATCAATCAAAGGGGTTGGCCGTCCAGCAATCACTCAGCTAGCTGGTGGTGGCATGGGCATCAATAACAGGGTCTGACAGCAGGCATGGAGGGGCTGTATACAGAACTGTATAGCTCTCTCTCCTCCCCCTGTAGTCTGACCCAAACAGAGAACAGCTCACTCTCCAGCCGAGGTGCCAGCACTCTTCCACTTATTCAAATGAAGTCACGAAACTCAGTGGGAGTCCCGCTGAGGACAAAAGCAAGGGGGCCAGGACCATGGAAAGCGATGAAACATTTCACAGAATTTGGATTGCGAACAGCACCGCCACTGCCATTGTCTTCAACTAAATGGATGAAGTGTTTGTTTACTCGGTTGTCTCAATAGTCATTAAAATAATAAAACAGGGCTCGGTCCACGGAGGAAATGGAGTTGACGCATTACAATGTTTTTTTGTCACTCACGGAACAGTAAATCAAGGACTCGTTAAATCAAATAAAAACAGCCGCCATTAACACTTCCGTTTTCAATCAAGGAGGTTTGGAAAAGCCCTTGTGTTTCTGGAATTCTTCCATACAGCAACGGTTAGGCCAATTTGTCTATGAGCCTTTTCCATTGCTTTCTAAATTCTCGCTGGCCATCACACAGCAATGCTGTTGACCTCATTTTCTCTGACAAAACTAGATAGCTAATATTACTTAGGGGGAAAATGACAATATGCATATTACAATATGCAATTACACCTTGGTATGGTTTTCAAAGGTTATTTCTTTCCATTTTATCAGGAAGAGAGTTGACATGCATGCTAACCTTAACTGCCGTTTGTGTTTCCCCGTAATTGCTCTTGATCTGGGCTAGTAACTTGAAAGTGATTGAAGGACTTCTGTCTAGTCAACTTACACAAAGCTCTGACACACACACTTACCCCACCAGACATGCCACCATTGGTCTTTTCACAGTCCCCAAATCCAGAACAAATTCAAGAAAGCGTACAGTATTATATAGAGCCATTATTGCATGGAGCTCCATTCCATCGCATATTATTGCTCAAATGAACAGCAGAAAAACAGATGAAGCAACACCTCACGGCACAACGCCTCTCCCCTATTTGACCTAGTGTGTATGTTTTGGTATTGATATGTAGGCTACGCATAGCTGCTGCTTTTGCGACAGCTAATGGGGATCCTAATAAAATACCAAATACCAAATACACTAGTCTTCTCCCAGTCCAGTGCACTTTAACTGTGAGTAGCCTTGTTCCATTGACAGGCATTGATGAAGTGATCTTAGGCTCATTGAGGACGCCTCAGGGTTGATGGGCCAGAACAGGACGTGTTACTGTGGCACCTGTGCCTTGTCAAGCATGTGACCCTCCCATTGAGGAGTCATTCTCTACGGCTAAGCCAACAGCCACAGGACCTCACTTTGTCAGAGTTTTTCCTGGGCTTTGTCCCCAAACAATGACTTGGGACAGTCTCTTTTAATTTAATTAGAGACTTGGAGAACAATAGACCGAAAGATTTAAGCTTCCTCAATGGCTATAGAATGAATTCAACATTGTTTTCTTCAGCCGTGTGGATAATGTGAAGTAGTGGTAGTAGCTAAAAGCTTTAGCTGCACTGTGCATTTTGTGTGCAGGCCAGGAATGAATGGCATAAGGGTTCATCTTGCAAATCCTTTGAGAGGTATTTCAGGGAGATTGCTTCAGAGGTTTCAGACATGCAATTATACATCAACATTATGTTCCTTGGGCTCTTACTCTGGGCCCCTGAATGACATTACAGTTATTGACAGATGCAGCCCCGAACGAATCTCGACGATGATAAAAAAAAAAAACCTCAGTAATTCCTCCTACTCACTGTACCAGATGGAAGTCATTATTTTCCATTTATTGAATTATGAATGATTGAGCATTGATAATTCTGTAAATAATAAGGCAAATTAATATTCAGTGGAAAACTAGGAGACTAAATATGTCTAGATTTTCTGATGCATTGTAATGGGCACAACAAATTAAATACGATATTAAGATTTTAATAATTTTATGCAAATGAAAAAAAGATGCAGCTAGACTGTAGCTATGACATTGATTTCTTGAGAAACTTTTCTTTCTTACACCACGGCAGGTTACTTATAAAATCAAGCAAATCTGCTCCATAATGCTCCTGTGTGGCTCAAATAAAGCAAGGCTTAAACTCATGTGTGCTGCCATGCTCTGCTCTAGAGTTCCCTCTTGAATCACTTATATTTTTATGGGCAGTATTTGCAAATTCCACAAAGCCATTTTTGCTGCCAGATCAGAATTTGTTCCAGATTGTCTCTGAATGTTTGTCGGAGGACCAGTTGGGAGCTGCTATTTAATAACCTCTCCTCCTCCGGCAGACAGGCCAGCCAGGCCAGGCCGGGCACTGTGGGAGACTGGCCGGTCACTCAGGCCAAGCTATTTGTGTACTCTGGTGGCTCTTTTTTGAAGCTCTGTCTCACGCACACTGACCCCGATCGGGACTCACTTCCCTGCCATCTTTGCTAATTAATACGCTCATATTAAATTGTCATTAATTAAAGTCACAAAGGTATTTTCATCTTTTGCAATGAGTCCTTTAATTCCATGCTTCGTATCGTGTTTTCCCCGTTTTTTTTTATGCATAAAATAGGTCCAAAATGACTTTGTAGTGGTGAAAACAATGCTTCTCTTCATCTTTTTTTCACGCTGCGCCTTCTGATCAATACAGGCTTTGTTCCTTTGATCAGTGAGCCTACAGTATATATACATGAAGTCCACATTAAACGGATTTTGGTAGTGAACCATAGATATAGCCGGCGGGTGGATCTGAACTTCGAGAGAGCACATATGGGGTTAATTAGGCTGAGTTTGCTCCTGGACAGGGTTCAATTGATCCACAATAGAGACCTGCAGAATAGGTGGTCTCAGGCCATTTGGCAAGGCAATTGTGGGCAGCCTCTGAGTTAGCAACATGAAAGTATCAGGTGTTAGCCAGCAAATGATCCGGGAAAGGTGAGGCTGGGATAGCAGATTGGCTGCTGGCTCCAGCCTTGTGTGTCACTACCGCTGTTTACAGATGGAGAGGCAGGGGAGGGTAGCGGTGCATGATCCACACTGCTGTTTAAATACAACTCTCTGCCTTTACACATACACATACTCATAAAAAAGCTTGCTTATATTTGTCAATGGAACACAGGCTAAGCAACAAAAGCACATATTGCAAGTTTACTCTTGGTGAACAAATATTTTCAGGAGCCCTATGCTGTATTCTTAAGCACATTTTCTAAGCATACATTGTTCTTTGTTTGGATTTTGATGTTATTTCTCCTGACTGGCTTAATTCATACCACGGGACTGTAGAGAGGACAGCAGACAATGTTTGAGGAAGCCACGAACGGACACAGCCTGGTCTCACAGACTAGATGTAACATAGTAAATGTACATCCGGGACGCTCAAATTAGTATGATATGTTATGTTTGGTATGGTTACATAAGACAGAAAGTTACTTAAGGCAAAACAAAAGTAGGGTGATTGGTCAGAGTGGATTGGTAGGCATGTAACGTAACATCTAGCAACCAAATTGTTGCATGTTTGAATCTCATCATGAACAACTTTAGCATTTTCGCTAATTAGCAACTTTGCAACTACTTAGCATGTTAGCTATTCCTAACCTTAACCCTTTAACGTAACCCCTAACCTTAACCCCTAAACCCTAATGCTTAGCTAACGTTAGCCACCAAGCTAACCTTAGGGTTAGCCACCTAGCCACCTAGCTAACATTAGCCACAACCAATTGGAATTCGTAACATATCATATACGCTTGCAAATTCATAGCATATCATACCAATTGCATTTCGTAACATATCATGCGATTTCTAATTCGTATCACACAATACAAAATGGATGATCGACATCCACAAATTAATACGTACCATACGAAATTTAACATATCATGCTAATTGGAGCTTCCCGGATTTACGTGTATTATGTTACGTCTACCCCTGAGTCCAAGTTGGACAACGCTGATGCACAGTAATTCAAAACACATACAGTAGCAGGCTGGAATTTTTTCTCATTGTGGTTAGATGTATTTTAAGTCAAATCTGGGTTGAGCCCACATAATATCATACATATGCATGCTGATCTAATGTTGGCTGGTGTTGCATTTGAGGTAAACCTCGTTTTCAGTGAAACAGGATAATATATTCCATGAGGCTTCAACTGAGGTTAAGAGCATGTTCTTGGATCTGGATAACACGCAGTGACAGGAAGTGTACATTTAAAGCACACCTGTATGATACTGGATGTAAATAGTGCCTTCCTTGGAAATATGTTGTGGTCTTTCATGTCCATGGTAAACATGACAGTGACGCTTTTTGGGACAGACTTTAGCATTGGAAAGTGCTTGCTTGAGGACTGGAAGAGCAATATGTTTATACATTGCCATACTGATCTGTAAGAAACAGAACCAGCTATGGAATGACAGTGACTCATGGCCGAATTTGGCCTTTTGTAGCTTTTGTATTTCTCTTTGCCAGGAACCTCAAATGAATAAATAAAATGAAAATAAAATGACAATTTTCAGTGTGACGAAAGAGCTTTTATTATTTCATTTTCAGGGTGACCTTTTTGCCTCATGCATCATTTATATCCCCCCAGAAACACCTTTCAGAAAAATGAAAAATAAATATAGAAATCCCAATCCTGCTTGGATTATATCTTTGTCACTGGGTATATTCCCAATGTATCTTCATTACGTGTGTGTTTGTGTGTGTGTGTGTGTGTGTGTGTGTAAATGTTTTATTTTGTATGTTTTTGCATGCATGCACTTTCATGTAAATGTACAGTACACACACAGAAACAATGCGGCGTGTCAGGCAATGTTGCAAGTTCAAGGAATAATTCTGCCTTTCAACTGGTTCCCATTTATTTCATAGCAGAGCACTGTCATTGCACCCCCGATAAGAAGGAAAGCATCGTTGTGTAAAGAAATTGAAATGAAAATCCTTCTCCACCCAGCAGGTTGGGGGGTATTATCCTTGACTCAATGGCGCTTCCCCGGGATAGTATCTAATTCTGGGAGGAAAATGTCTTCATATGGCCACCTGCTGTCGTCAGCTTTGTCCCTGGATCACAAGTTGTTCTGGGTGACCGGTCTTGGGACACGGCGAGAGGAATGCACTCAGCTCCCCGCTGACATTTAGATCTCTTTATTTTCTCCACGGCTTTCATTCAGACAAGAACAACTGGCTGGAGAAGGAGGGAAATGCCACAGAGCCTGTATGTGTCCAGGATGAAGAGAAGAGGGTGGTGGTGGTGGGGGGGTAGGGATTTGGGAGATCCCTAAGACAGGGAGGGGCGAGGGATGATGAGCGACAGCACACTGGCACCACACACAGTTTGAGAACCCCACTACCTCGCCACAATACGCAAAGCCAAAATCATTCGTCTCCATGTTCTCACCCAAGGAAAAAAAAACTTATTTCAACAGTCTGACAAAGAGCGACAAGCCACGAGATGCATTGCTTTCTGAGCTCAATCGCAAAAATGTTGATCTGTGAAGAACATTTTGGTTGTTCAACATTCGTTAGAAAAGATCATCTCCAGTAGTCCCTCTGTTTTGTGGAGAATCAGCTAGTGGTAGAGGTCAGGCATTGCTTCTGAGAACCTACTTGTACTTCTCATTCAGTCCATTGAGGGGAGGGGGCGGCTGTAATTCTTTGTGGACCTCCTATTGCCTCTAAACAAAACAATAGATCCTCACAAAGAAGTCAGTACAGAGCCAAGAGACAAATC
Source organism: Oncorhynchus mykiss (assembly GCF_057628025.1). NCBI lineage: Eukaryota > Metazoa > Chordata > Actinopteri > Salmoniformes > Salmonidae > Oncorhynchus > Oncorhynchus mykiss. The sequence continues at coordinate 63,027,911 of NC_143025.1, read as the reverse complement.
TCATGAAAAGACACCTTTTGTTTCCCTCATGTTAAATCTGCTGGCCTGCTCCAGATAATTAATAGCCAGACATATGTTTCTGTCTCTCTTCCCTCTGTGGCTGGAAGGAAACTGTACCCATGCGATTTGTCTTTCCCACGCATGTCTACACGAGCCAGTCCCGGTTTGGGCTCTGTTCTCCTAATTTAGGGTGTGAGATATTGTGATAATTCGATTAAATAGCAGCGGAAAACACCAAATGACGTGAGGTTCCCAGAAAACTGCCATGTTAATGACATTTGTAGAAAACTAGGAGGATTTTTAATGTTTTCAATCAGTGATTTAAATCATCATCCATCCATGCAACTTACTGTGAGCCGCCACTCTAAAAAAAATAGACTTGGAAATAAATGTAATTAAAGCCCTTAGATCTGCCAAAACTTGGAGCTCCAAGAGATAGGCTACATTTACGCTTGACTCATTCACTGAGACTGAACAGGCCTTCACATACACAAACAGAGACAGACAGACATGCGCGTAGCCCACACGCAATCAAGCCGCTCTCAGAAATGAATATGTAACAGATAGATATACGATTTTCATGTGAAAATACTTCAACTGCATTGTCATTCCTCATCTAAACTACATTTGATAGGCTGGTTGGCTGTGAGGCCCCTAGAAGAATGTCTCCCGTATAACGTTTCTGTCAGAGTGTGGGCCTTATGGGACCTTGGAATATAACATCACACTTCTCTTTGGATAGCTCCTACCATCCAATATTGTTTTTTATTTCCCATTGAGTTTTACATAATCAACTCTTCAGTTACATGTCAATAAAATAACTGCTATAGTGACACGGAATCAGCTTAAATATGATAACGTCATTGTATAAAAACCCACAAACTTCATGCCATATGTCCTTTGAATTCCATGTGCATCCGCCTGCGACTCCTAGGGTTCACGGCTTGTTCAGTTTGTGCATCCCGAGTCTCCCCTTTCAGTGCTCTCAAACTGAGAGGTGTTTCTTGGGAGCCCAGGCACCAGGCCTTTAGACAGAGCCTCGGCTGCCGATAGGATCACCTTACGCATAAAGCTTGCCTTTGTTATCGGATATCCGCAGACTGAAGGACACAAAGCATCATCGAACCGAGTTTAATGCATACAAGATGTCCAATCAGCGCCGTGTTTGGTCATTACGGTCTCCTCGTCAGGCCTCTTCCTGTATCCAACCAAATCCCCATGCTACAGGCCCAGGAGGCCCTCAGATGATCCCAGAGGCAAGGCTCCAGTTCCCTCACTGGAGACCCCTGTCCCACAGCTTTATTTATGTTGGGCAGAATGCACATGGACCTGTGTGCCCACCATACATCAAACTCGTTAAATATTTCATTCAAGTGGAAACGTTGCTGACTCTCAGATCACATGTGATACTGTGGCAAATATTTGCCTGCTATGGAAGGTGATACCTGTTGGACTGTGAACTGTCTACCCCTAGCATTGTTTTCTGCAACTGTGACTGTGAAAGAAACACCTACTGTATGTGGTCTGGTGGGGGGAGGGGAGGGGGGGGGGGGGGTGTACTATCACTCTCCACCTCAGTCTTTCACCCACTCCTACTCACAAGCTGAGGAACCTCTCTCTCTCTCTCCCTCTCTTTAACTTCCTCTCCTATCCTCCCACTACAGAGCTTAATGATTGAAATGTGGGCTAATTCTGAGCCTGGTTAGCACTCATTATCAGCGAGGATTCATCAGAAACACTGGGCCGCTCCACTTAGCAGGAGCACTGAAGTGGAACAGCTGGCGTTCATATCACATTTAACCAATTCAATGTTGCCATTCAACTCAATGGTGAGAGAGAAAGCCATTATCAATCCTTGTGTATTTTCCACTATGTGGCAATAGTGTTATCTGTACAAGATTCTACATAAAGTACTCAGACTATCCTGTACTACCGGCGTTAAACTATGAGATAAAGTGCCAGAGGTTCATTTGAGACTCTGTTCTTGGATGGTAAAGGTTCCTCGGGTGGTCTGCTGATGTATATAGCTAATGCAGCCTGTTATTTCCCCTGACAAGCGGGCACGGAGGGCACAGAGAAAGCTCTCAATCCAAACCGTAATGGACCCATGATGGCAATTCTTTATCACCCATAGAGCTTCCTCCACGCTGGAGAGCAGACATAATTTACAAGGCAACCGCAGGAGTGGATTCATCGCTGCTGTACTAAAAAAGACATGTATCATTTCTGCCTAATGTACGTATTTAAAACGTCTGGAAAGAAAGAGACCGAATAAAATCTTCCAGATGGAGAGGTAGTCGACAGTGGGATGACAATTTGCTTCATAGGAACAACAACTGGGAGGCATTTCCTAACATGCCGGGTAATATAAAACAGTAGCGAGAAAAAGAGACTTCACTAAAAAAAGAGAAAAATCGTAGGAATTTATAAAAATCAAAAAAGAGAGAGAATCAATCACGTAGCCCCCCCACCCCCACCCCCCCCACCCCACCCACCCACACACACACACACACACACACACCAGATTACGGAGTGAAGCAGACCATCAACGCAACACAGACTCTCTCCCTGTCAGTTTCCCCACATTAATCACCTGGGCAGCGGCCAAGCCAAATATGAGAATACAGAATGTTACCGTCAAAAATTAGGGGCTGTTTTCTAACCCAACTGCAGATCTTCCTGTTTCTGGACGGACGGGAGACGCTGAGAGGTGGGATCCGGTTTTCTGTGTAAAGTTACACATGCTCCTTTTGAGCCCACTGGCTCATAATTCGCTTAATGCCTTTGGTTTCCTGGGATGTTATTAATCAATATAACGTACAATGAGACTGGATGCCTGTGGAGGGTTTACACTGCAGCTAGGACCACAAGCCATGAATATTTCAGGTATTCTATTACAAGGCCGAAGCTCCCCACCCCTCCTCACATGCAGTTTTTTGGAGGTATTTCTAATATGCTTACAGAGATGTTATTTTTTTGTAATGAAATGGAAAATGTGTAACTTCAACATACACTACCATTCAAAAGTTTGGGGTCACTTAGAAATGTCCTTGTTTTTGAAAGAAAAGCATATTTTTTTGTCCATTAAAATAACATCAAATTGATCAGAAACACAGTGTAGACATTGTTAATGTTGTAAATGACTATTGTAGCTGGAAACGGCTGATTTTTTTATGGAATATCTACATAGGCGTACAGCGGCCCATTATCAGCAACCATCACTCCTGTGTTCCAATGGCACGTTGTGTTAGCTAATCCAAGTTTATAATTTGAAAAGGCTAATTGATCATTAGAAAACCCATTTGCAATTATGTTAGCACAGCTTAAAACTGTTGTTCTGATTAAAGAAGCAATAAAACTGGCCTTCTTTAGACTAGTCTGGAGCATCAGCATTTGTGGGCTCGATTACAGGCTCAAAATGGCCAGAACCAAAGACCTTTCTTCTGAAACTCATCAGTGTAATCTTGTTCTGAGAATTGAAGGCTATTCCATGCGAAAAATTGCCAAGAAACGAAAGATCTTGTACAACGCTTTGTACTACTCCCTTCACAGAACAGCGCAAACTAACCAGACTAGAAAGAGGAGTGGGGGGCCCCGGTGCACAACTGAGTACATTAGACTGTCTAGCCTCAAGTTCTGAACTGGCAGCTTCCTTAAATAGTACCCGCAAAAAAACAGTCTCAATGTCAAAGGTGAAGAGGCGACTACGGGATGCTGGCCTTCTAGGCAGAGTTGCAAAGAACAAGCCATATCTCAGACTGGCCAGTAAAAAGAAAAGATTAAGATGGGCAAAATAACACAGACACTAGAGGAACTCTGCCTAGAAGGCCAGCATCCCGGAGTCGCCTCTTCACTGTTAACTTTGAGACTGGTGTTTTGCTGGTACTATTTAATGAAGCTGCCAATTGAGGACTTGTGAGGCGTGTTATTTTTAATGGACAAAAAAACGTGTTTTTCTTTCAAAAAACAAGGACATTTCTACGTGACCCCAAACTTTTGAACTGTAGTGAAGGTATACTGTATGTTACGTACATAAATCATTTGCCAAACATTAGGCGAGAGAAAATAATCTGCAGTATTTAATCCATTTTGAATTCAGTCTGTAACACAATACAATGTGGAGTAAGTCAAGAGGTATGAATATTATCTGAAGGCACTGTAGGTATTCATTGCGTATATAAATAATTAGCCAAACGTCCACATCCTTGTGGATGCTGGTTTGCAGGGCTTGCAGTCTGTCGTCAGCTCTGTGGTACTAAAACAAACCAGTGTGTTAACTGCCTCACTCTTCAACAGCAGCCAATGTTTGTTCTTGTTTGTTGATGCTAAACAACAGTGTGAATTGTTGCACCTGAGCTTTAAGGAGATTCAGTTACACATGCCTTGCTTTTGTTTTGAAGGGTACATGTGTACTCTGGCTGGGGGATTGCAGGACCGCTGATATTTCAGAGGGGTTCAAAGCGCCACGGCCGTTTAATGTCAACAACGCTGCTGTGTTTACACTAATGCTGTCTTTAGAAGAGGGTAAGAGAGTGGGGGTGCTACGACAGGGACACGATGATGTAATGAGGCTGGAGGCTGACCTCTAACCCGTACTACAACAGGAGGCACAGGCATGTTGTTCCCGGGAGGAGAGAAGAAGAAATGCACAGGGCCCCCTCATTTTTTTATTTAACTAGGCAAGTCAGTTAAGAACAAATTCTTATTTACACTGACGGGTAAATGGGTAAACTGCCTTGTTCACGGGCAGAGCGAGAGATTTTTTTTACCTTGTCAGCTCGGGGATTCGATCCTCCAACCTTTCGGTTACTGGCCCATCACTCTAACCACTAGGCTACCTGCCACCCCAATCACAGAGTGGCTACGTCCCAAATAGCACCCTATTCCATTTATAGTGCACTACATTTGACCAGGGCTTTGACTAGGGTGTGGGACGTAATCAGTGTGACTCAGCTGAACTCTGACTTTAACTGTCCGTAAACACATTCCACATATGTTTACACAGGACAGAAGCTTTACTCAGCGTCACTCCATAGGAGGTGTGACAGATCAAAATGTTCCTGTGCACACCACTGGACAACACATGGAAGACAAAAAAAAGCCCCTGTTTGTTGGTATTCTCAGCGTCTTGTCAAACCAGCTCCGTGTTGTTTGTGGAGTCTGGAGAGCACCTTTGTCATTGTTCTGTCAGGATGAACACTTTATGTAGAGGTGAACCTGGAAACCCCAGTGCTGTACCGATTCTTTTGTTTACTATCCAAATCATGGTTGGACAATGCCCGTCCCTTGTTTTCCACTTGAACTCACGCATTACCAGTTTCCTTCTCAGAAAGGCTAGATACTGAAGGCCTAAAGATTTTCTAGAAAGTTGCTCAAATATGCACTCACTGTTTCCTTTCTTAAAATACTGCTATAATTAAAATATTAAAAAACGAGTCGCTAAAATATGCAGTATTGTAACACTTCTGGAATGGAATCGCCCTGTCATAATTCATTATGGAAAATGTTCAAAGATCTATGCCCAGACAGCCTCAGCCCTTTAACTCTGATGATGAGCCTCACTCTTTTTATTGTCCATTATTTATTTGCCTTTACTGGGGTTGTGGCTGATGAAACCTTTATAGCCATGTAGAGGAATAAAAACCTAAAGTCTGTCATCTAAAGACAGCTGACAGTTATTCAATAAGAGGACAACATGGGGTTTTAATGATTTTACTGGGCAGGGATTTTCACTTAGAGCAGGGCACATAAATCTGGACAAACACAGGGTCCTGTTCAGATGACACACAAACCAACCGCTGCCTTGTTAGAATCAATAAAGTAAAACACAATGCGCTACGAAAGCTGAAGAGCCAACTGTGAGCCACCGGAGGTCTCAATAGCCCCGAAGAATGCGTGGGAATGGAGAGCTCAGGTTAGCAACGAGGCTCCAATCCCACCAACTCTGCCATCTAATAGAATGGGAAAGAGCAATTGACCCATGAACCCGAGCTGAAAGAGAAATCACTTGTCCTAGTAATGACTGCTTTCCACATCGCCAGAGAGAGATCCATCCCAGATATGTGGCCCAATCGTTACGACGTTCGTTCTGCAAAACTCTGTTGAGAATAGATGAGGAGAGAGAGAGAGGGGGAACGATGCTCGCTGCCTCTCATCAAAACTCCAGCTGGTGTGCAGAAAAGACGACCAGGCTGCTCGAATCACACTCCATCCTCTATCTAAACAAGAGTTATCAGATGAACACAAACAAGGCTGGATCCTGTAAAAACGGAGTGTGAGACTAATTAGCAAACCCATTAAGGCAGCGGAGGTGAACAACTTACAGAATGAAAAGCTGAATGAGGAGAAACAAGTTATTTACACAAGAAAGCCAACACATTTGCATTCTAAGCTGTCCCAAGGCGAGTAAATGGGAGCCTGTGCCTATAAGTAAGGGGAGGGGTTATCTAGCCTATTAGGGAACGTCTGTGTGGACTGAGGATTCTAAACATTCACCCTGCTATTTTCAGTCCAGACCGGTCCACACAATTGACAGAGGTGCTGATAATGAAGCAAACAAATGGACAAATCACTCATCTATCCTATCCGAGGCTGATTCCGGTTTTGAGTAGTGTCTCCGTGTAGTAAAGTGGCCTCGCACCAGTTTGGGACCTCCCTGTAATCCTGGTGAGCGTCATTAACTCCCCCTTATTGCCCCAGGCCACTCAGCCACCCTCCCATGAGCTCTCACCCCCCTGCCGGTGGTCATGTGCTAATCGTCCCTAGTGTTCCATTTGAGAGAAGCCTCACTCCCAACCCTTTCGAAACATAGCCCACTCCCTCTCCTCCTCTGCTCTCCTGCTCTCACTCTCACACTAATGTCTTCCCCTCTGCCTATCTGTCGTGGAATTGCACTCTCTCCCGGTGACAGCCTCTTCCAAATGGCTCCTTGATAGTCGGATATATCTGTGACCAAATACACAGTGCTGGGGCCTTGCCTCCAACCTGCAGCTCGACGCTGGTCATCTGTCTTCCTCAAATCTATCTAATGGTGTGTTTCCCAGCCTCTCCACGCCCCACAGTCAGGTCTTCAAAGGGCTGAGAATTCGATGGCCGTTGTATTTTTAGAGCTGTACAGGAATATAGCTATATGTGAGTGGGAATGGTTGGCAGGCTGACAGTTAAAATGTGCAGAATGGCTTCAAAAATATTTACGGCCTCCCGGTGCAATTTAGAGCAGTCTACAAGATGTGGACACATCGAAAGTTAAAATAAATAAATAATCGCTCACAAAGGCATCATTCTGGTGTTTCAATTAGCCACATAGATTTTTACATGTTGTGAGCGTATATAGCTCTCTTGGGACTGAGAGGAAATGACTAATTAATAAGCAAGCAAGTGAAATGGACGTTGCATGTAAATCCATATGATGTCCTTCAAAAGGAATATCTACCAGTAAAATATGAAAATACATGACAAGATGAATATATATCTGAGGAAGGGACTGTATATCAATTAGCTGTCAGTCAGTGGCTAACAACGTTAGCTTCCTTGTGTTGCAATTACATACCAGACCTCTTCTTCTAAACCTACAGACACTCAGGCCAGACTCCAAAAATGGAATCACTAACAAAGCCATCAACGTCTGACAGTTTCACAAAGAGGGAGAGAGGAGAGAAAGGGATACATCAGCAGATTCAAATATTGACCTAGCGCCCCAATTGCAAATGAGTTGCTAAATTCTTGGATAGAACGACAGTCCCTAATCTACTCTTTCTGGCAAACCCCTTTGAGATAGATTTGAGGGGGGGGGGATAACAACTCTCATGTTCAAGCAGTAACTTTGTATTCTATTTGAGATGTGTACTATTTTAGTTTAATGATGCAAAAAATATTCTTTGTTTCCCATCTCCAGTGAATATACTGTATTTGTGGATGTGCTGGCAATCACAGTGCTTGTGTATAGTGTGTTTGCTATTGGGAGTGTTGTGGTGTAACGTGAACATTGGAATGCTGCTCTCTGGCTATGGAAAGGTCAAAATGTCAGGCTCTCCAAGGGGGGCTTCGTAGAATAATTTGGGGAGATGGTTGGATTTTACTTAGGAGTGAGTCGAAAGGAGAGAACAGGGCAGAGGTCACACACAGGATGAATAATCAATTAAATGGGAATTACAAGTGTTTCACGTATTTACCAAACAATGTAACTTTTTAAATTGAATATGGCAGCTTGGGCATACCCTTGTGAGGGAGTGTGGAAACAGCACATTAGCCTACTTCCCTCTGCTTTTGAGTAACGGATGAGTGTGACAGGTTCACAAAGGCCAAACCGTTACAGTAGCAGGTAAAAAGAAGCCATTTTTTAATTGAATGTTGAGTCCAGCAAACCCGGGCCCTCCTTCAATTGCCAGGAGATGACTTATGATCCGAAAGCTTGTGAATGGTTTCGTTTTGCACGTTTAAATTGCTTCTATTGTCGTGCGTCTTGACTTTGCTCAAGCCTGTCTCTCCTAGCCTATCGAGTTAAATATTAATTGTCTGCTCCCGGGAAGATCTCCTATCAGACTGAAATCAAACACTGCAGTCACTCCCTTTGGTGACAACAGAAAGTTTTGGCAGCCCATTGTTTTCCTGGAATCATTGTAACAGCGCCGGGCGAGTGGTGTGTGGGTTAAAGTAATGAGGAGGCGCTGTCCCTGAGGCACAATATGAGCCTGCAATGAAATGCACTGACATTCTCCAAAACAGACATTGTTATGTGGGAGAAAGAGTTTCTTGGCATGCATTTCATGACACCAAAATGGATTTAAAAAAATTAAAAAAAAGGATTATGTAAAGGATATCAATAGATACCAAAGTATATTTAGATGGAATTGACCGTGTATTCTTCTCTATTCAACTTTTTTTGTGGTCTAGGAATGTCCTCTGAAATTCTTCTTTTGAAGAGTTGGTTTTTGCTTCCAACTGGGGACTGCTGAGGGGTCAAGGAGACAGCGATACCTCTGGGATACTATGTGACTGATCAATCTCACAAGACTGAAAATTACTGTGGAGGAATGTTTCTCCGATTTTTTTGGGTTGTGATAATTTACACTGAACAAAAATAGAAACGTAACAGGTAACAATTTCAGTTCATAAAAAGCAAATCAGTCAATTGAAATAAATAAATTAGGCCCTAATCTATGGATTTCACATGACTGGGAATACAGATATGCATCTGTTGGTCACAGATACCTTTAAAAAAGGTAGGGGTGTGGATTAGAAAACCAGTCAGTATCTGGTGTGACCACCATTTGCCTCAGGCAACACACTCCTGTTCAATGGCTGGAACTGGAACATGCTGTCGTATATGTCGATCCAGAGCATCCCAAACATGCTCAATGGGTGAAATGTCTGGTGAGTATGCAGGCCATGGAAGAATGAGACATTTATTTTCAGCTTCCAGGAATTGTGTACAGATCCTTGCGCCATGCATTATCATGCTGAAAAATGTGTGGATAGCAGTGGAAGAATGGCACGACAATGGGCCTTAGGATCTCATCACGGTATCTCCGTGCATTCAAATTGCAATTGATAAAATACAATTGTGTTCATTGTCCGTAGCTTATGCCTCCCCATACAATGACCCCACCTTCACCATGGGGCACTCTGTTGACAACGTTGACATCAGCAAACCGCTCGCCCACACGATGCCATACAGGCTGTCTGGTATGCCATCTGCCCGGTAGTTGGAACCAGGAATCATCAGTGAAGAGAACACTTCTCCAGCGTGCCAGTGACCGTCGAAGGTGAGCATTTGCCCAAAGAAGTCAGTTACAATGCCGAACTGCAGGTCAAGACCCTGGTGAGGACGACGAGCACGCAGATGAGCTTCCCTGAGATTCTTTGGTTGTGCACACCCACAGTTTCGTTAGCTGTCCGGGTGGCTGGTCTCAGATGATCCCACAGGTGAAGAAGACGGAGGTGGAGGTCCTGGCCTGGCGTGGTTACACGTGGTCTGTAGTTGTGAGGCTCATTGGACATACTGTCAAATTCTCTAAAACGATTATGGTAGAGAAATTAACATTAAACTTGAGACATCTGTGGCATTTTGTTATGTGACACATTTTAGAGTGGCTTTTATTTTCCCCAGCACAAGGTGCACCTTTGTACTGATGCTGTTTAATCAACTTCTTGATATGCCACACCTGTCAGGTGGATGGATAATCTTGGCAAAGGAGAAATGCTCACTAACAGGGATGTAAACAAATTTGTGCACAACATTTCAGAGAAATAGGCTCTTTGTTTCAGCTCATGAATCATGGGACCAACACCACATGTTGCGTTTATATTTTTGTTCTGTGTATATTACATTTTTCAGGGTGACTTGGAAAATGCATGCACACACACACATGCTCAAGCACATGCAAGCACACAGGCAGACATATACACACACAAACAATAACATTTAAATCATGAAACTTTCTGTGCCTTTCAGGATATCCTTGACATTCTGATGCTGTTGTTGATCTGACGATCTTTGACTATATAGAATGGCTTTTTTTGTTTGCCCACATTTCAATAACCTATAGAAGACCAGACGGCAGACGCTCACATCACATCTCGGGGCCTTGCTCTTCGCAATGTCATTAATCGTGTTGATTGTCAGTGCTGTGACTGACCCTGAAGCGCATCTGCTTTGCACATAATTGATGTTGACAGGATGACAAGAGTTTGTGTCTAAACTACCCTCCACATCAGACCTATGAACGACATGAAGTAACAGAGGATCTGAGGTAAGGTGAGGAGATGGATGGATGGATGGATGAAGGGAAGATTCTCAGGTTGACAGAACCGAGACGTCGGCACATACATTGTTTTTGATAAAAACAAAGATGACAAGCGAACTCCAGAAGGTTGAATCTGTCCGTCAATCTATCAGATCCTTCACGTTTGTTGTGTCAAAAGACACCGTCGAGGGGACATCTAACATCTCGCCATCTGTGCACTGATTTTCTTTAAGCTGCTAACCACAACCTTCATCTAAGTCATGGAATACACAAAAGCAGTATGTTGTATCCTCACCCTACGCTCACCGATGCCAGGACAAAGCGGATTGTTATCGATTCCAAAAGTGCTGTGCAGCAGAAATACCAGTGAGAAAACGTATAGGACAAAACATGGAGGCTTGCTTGTGAGTAAATCAATCTGGCTCACACGGAGAGCTGATGTGAAGCAGTCAGCTCCAATTTCACTCTCAAGGCTTCCAGGTTGACCCCAGACCCGTGTACACCGGACTGCTAATTGGAAGAACTGTGTAAACTGCTACAGAAATTATACATGACACTTCTCACAGCAGCTATAATGTGCTTTTGCAGAAACTGCTTTCTAAGCACATACTGTACCTTTATAATAGGTGTGGATGGCTTTTGTGTTGTTGTTTTGGTAAATCCCTTACATAGGCTACATATATGCATGCATCTAGGTGACATCTATGTTTCCCAAGAGTATACCTGTCTAACCATGGCCACTTATTGTTTAGTTAACTAACTCGAAATGTCTTTGAGGAAACAATTTCCATTGATTACCAATGTTAACTGCAGGAGATCTTTGTTTTAAAAGTTAATGAGGTATCTTTTCTACAACCACTGCCTTTATGGTGTAAAGAAGGCCATATAAAGTGAGAGAAAAATCCATGATTCATAGTCCTTCCTTTAAAGATGGAGGAATTTTTAGTCCGTTGAAGATGTGAACATAGGCTTTGTGAATCTGAACTAGACGTGTAGAGCCAGTAAGGCTAGAGGCTGGAGAGTGGATCTTAGAGTCTTGGGGGGGGGACCCTTGACAGTGAGAGGGAAGACTAAAATGGCTGCACGGGAGATCAAGAGTATCTGGTGTGAAACAGAAACGTGTCTCGGAGTGTAAACTGAGATTTTCATGTTTCCTGTGGCCCGGACTTGCACACACTTTCCCCCTGTCCCAGCCACGCTCAATCACAGCTGAAAAGCGAGAAAGCAGAGGGGAAATCTGTGGAGCGTGAATAACGCTGCAAGTTCATTCAGTCCTCCAGTGAAGAGAGCTGGGCGGGGAAGGGCCATGCGATGGCGTATCCAGCCCTAGTCTGCTGGGCTGGGTGGACATACATTCCTGATTCCCAAGTAGAAGACAACCCGCCGCTATCTGTCCTATGAATCTAGGATCACTGGACAGAAACACATTTTAAATACAGCATCAGAGTTTATGGCTGTTATTGTGACAACACAGCCTCTTAAAATGATAGTTCAGCCCATAAATATCCACACTGATGATGTTCACGGTCAATAAATCAAATTGGCAAATTTCGATCAGCACCTGATCAATAGAACTCTCTAGCGTGCTCTTATTTTCTCTGTCACTCCTCCCTCCTCATTTTCTCTCTTCCCCCCTCTCTCCTTCCCCTTTCCCCCCTTCTCTCGACTTGTTGTTCAGAGGAGGGCCTGCAGAGGTGACTTGCTGCCATGGCACATAGCTGTGTTGCGTTGTGGCTGTGGGGAAGGGGCCTGTGCCAGGGACAAATTTCTGACACACAGAACATTTGCCTTACAGTAACAAACAGCACAGTGGGGACACAGTCTCCTGCAGTGCATCGAGCCTCAGAAACAAGAACAGGAAGCCCAGCAACCTGCAGCTGGTGCAGGGGAGACTCAATCCCCTCACTAATCCTCGCAGGGGATTTGCAAAGCACTTCAGATGTGTTTGTCACTTGCGCCATTTTCTTCTTTCGCTTGCCAGGTCTGGAGGTTTGATATGTTCATGTGTCTAGTTTATGTCTAGTTTGTGTTCGCATACAGAAAGGAAAGGAGACATTGTGGCTACGGCATGTATTTCTTTTAACAAACAGGCATGTGTTACAAGCTTATTTAACATATTTTCAACATTAAAGATGAGCTATTTATGTAGTGTGCACCTTCTATAACCTAGAAAAAGAAATACAAGCCTTTTTTCTTTTTTTTCTTGGATCTTTTAGGGACAATTTTTTTGTGGTGAACTTTTAGCTTTAAGGAGTGATCAGAGTAAGTTGAAATAACAAGCAATGATGTTAGTCACCAAAGAGCCTGGCTCTAGTCATAGATCTAATTTCATCAACATCACCCCCACTATGCTGAGGTTGTTTGTTACTTTAATTGTGGGGTTGAACTTTACTTCAAACAAGCACAACACACCAACACACCCAGCCCCACACACATAATAAACACACCAACTGATCTCGCTGATACAGACCCAAAGTAAAACTGCTGGTATCTTTGGGTTCGGCCAAAGTGCATAACAGTGCCATGGGCTTTAAAAGACGACACAAACAGGCATTTAATTAATCTACCATGAATATTTCAAAGTTGCATCCCTTTAAAGTAGGATTATTATTTCGTATCTGGAGATTTTGGATAAGTGATGAAGAGAAACAGGCATGCATTTGAATTACTCTCCGACTGCAAGGGAAATATACAAAAAAAGTACTTTTCATCCACTGCCAAGGGGTCCACCACCTACAGTAACAGAGGGTCTTCCTCTCCTCACTGATGAGTGCAGCTCTGCTGCCTAACACACCATTCCAGGTACTTGAAATGTGACATGCAGTATGGCAGTTTAGCTCTATAAAACTGTGGGCTGACTTGTAAATGGTGTGTTGAGGGCTCTCTCATTAGACAATGTATACAGGAAAAAGCATGACGGATGACCTGAAGAGCCACACAGGCTTTGATCTGATACTAGTCAAGGTTGAGTGCTTGGTCCATTAAATATCTATCTGTTTTTTTTTTTGTCTTCCTGGCATACGTCTGTCTATGTATGATCACGTTGTATGCGTCATTATCTTATACAGTGGCAAGAAAAAATGTGAACCCTTTGGAAATACCTGGAATTCTGCACCAATCGGTCATCAAATGTAATCTGATCTTCATCTAAGTCACAATAATAGACAACCAAAGTGTGCTTAAATGAATAACACACCATTTTTTTTTTTTTTTTGTCTATATTGAATACATCATTTAAACATTCACAGTGTAGGTTGGATTAAGTATGTGAACCCCAAAAGCTAACCCGGAGTCAGCAAACCTGGAGTCAAATCAACGAGACGAGATTGGAGTTGTTGGTGAGAGCTGCCTTGCCCGATAAAAAACATTCACAAAATTTGAGTTTGCTATTCACAAGACGCATTGTCTGATGTGAACCAAGCCTCGAACAAAAGAGATCTCAGAAGACATAAGATGACCAATTGTTGACCTGCGTAAAGCTGGAAAGGGTTACAAAAGTATATCTAAAAGCCATGATGTTCATCAGTCCACAATAAGACAAATTGTCTGTAAATGGAGAAAGTTCAGCACGGTTGCTACTCTCCATAGGAGTGGCCATCCCGCAAAGATGACTGCAAGAGCACAGCGCAGAATGCTCAATGAGGTTAAGAAGAATCCTAGAGTGTCAGCTAAAGACTTACAGAAATCTCTGGAACATGCTAACATCTCTGTTGACGAGTCTACGATACGTTGAACCCTAAACAAGAATGGTGTTCATGGGAGGACGCCACTGAAGAAGTCACTGCAGTCCAAAAAAAACATTGGTGTACATCTGAAGTTTGCAAAAGTGCACCTGGACATTCCACAGTGCAACTGGCAAAATATTCTGTGGACAGATGAAACTCAGTTGAGTTGTTTGGAAGGAACACACAACATTATGCGTGGAGAAGAAAATGTAAAGTATGGTGGAGGTAGCGTCATGGTTTGGGGCTGCTTTGCTGCTTCAGGGCCTGGACAGCTTGCTATCATCGATGGCTAAATTAATTTATCAAGACATTTTGCAGTAGAATGTTAGTCTATCTGTCCGCCAATTGAAGCTCAACAGAAGTTGGGTGATGCAACAGGACAACGACCCAAAACACAGAAGTAGTGGTCTAGGGCACTGCATCGCAGTGCTAGCTGTGCCATCAGAGACCCTGGGTTCGAGCCCAGGCTCTGTCGCAGCCGGCCGCGACCGGGAGGTCCATGGGGCGACGCACAATTGGCCTAGCGTCGTCCGGGTTAGGCCGGTAGGGATATCCTTGTCTCATCGCGCACTAGCGAGTCCTGTGGAGGGCCGGGCGCAGTGTACGCTAACCAGGTCGCCAGGTGCACAGTATTTCCTCCGACACATTGGTGCGGCTGGCTTCCGGGTTGGATGCGCGCTGTGTTAAGAAGCAGTGCGGCTTGGTTGGGTTGTGTTTCGGGGGACTCATGGCTTTCGACCTTTTTCTCTCCCGAGCCCGTACGGGAGTTGTAGCGATGAGACAAGATAGTAACTACCAACAATTGGATACCACAAAATTGGGGAGAAGGGGGTAAAATTGGAAGAAAAAAAGAAAAAAACAGAAGTAAATCAACAGCAGAATGGCTTCAACAGAAGAAAATACGCCTTCTGGAGTGGCCCAGTCAGAGTCCTGACCACAACCCGATTGAAATGCTGTGGCATGACCTCAAGAGAGCGGTTCACACCAGACTTCCCAAGAATATTGCTGAACTGAAACAGTTTTGTAAAGAGGAATGATCCGAAATTCCTCATGACTATTGTGCAGGTCTGATCCCCAACTACAGAAAACGTTTGGTTGAGGTTATTGCTGCCAAAGGAGGGTCAACCAGTTTTTACATCCAAGGGTTCACATACTTTATCCACCCTGCGCTGTGAATGTTTACACGGTGTGTTCAACAAAGACATTAAAACATATTATTGTTTGTGTGTTAATAGTTTAACCAGGCTGTTGTTGTGACCTAGGTGAAGATCAGATAAAATTTTATGATCAATTTATGCAAAAATCCAGGTATTTCCAAAGGGTTCGCATACTTTTTCTTGCCACTGTACTGTTGAGCTTTTATGTGTCAAAAAGTGTATTTTCTTAGTCCAAATAAATCTTACAGTGGATGATTGTATATCAGAAACGATTTAACTTACAACATTCGGGAACACTTTACTTGACACCTAACGTCATAACACGACTGATATAAGGTGCATGTACGTGATAGGCCTATCTGGCTTGTAAGATTCTGAGGGTCATAATGCTTCTTGACAGTGTCATAAAGTGTAAAAACATGACTTTAAAGAACTAATTACAACAACAATAACGGATTTAAGAAACAAACTTTCAAATGAAAGGCAAGTTCTTGGCGGGGAAAAACCCCCACATTTGAATAAATGTGGGTTTTGACACTCTTATGTTGGTGTCATAACCAGCCGTGCAATGGTGTAATATATGTCACAACAGGTGTAAATATATGGGTCATGACAGTGTTATGACCATATTGTGAAGGGTTATGACAAAGTTACGTTTCTCCCCACAAGTCATGATGGTTTAATCAAATGCCATAGGAACAAGGCTGGCCTGGGTGACATCTGGTGCCTTATTGGGGGGGGGGGGGGGGGGGGGGGCAGGGGGGGGGGGGGGGGGGGGGTGATGAGGCAGACATTCTCCCTCTTCTATGCCTTCTGCTTTTAATAAGTCGTCAAGTGCCTAGGCCCTGCAGGTCTTACTGAGCTCTAAGCTCTTGGACATACATGCTTCCGCCCATGTCAGTGATTTGCAGGACATTCAGGCCCACTACAGATGTGAAAAGGTCAGATCAGGGTGCTTGTCTTGTCCCCTGTTTTAAGCTGATACACAAGCAAACTAATCTCCCTGAAAACGGGGGGCTCCCAGTCAGCTGGGCCTGAGAAAGTTTCACTGCTTCATTTTCTCCCAACAAAGATATTTAAACAAGCTAAACTGTCTGGGTTTTGATTCAGTGGATAGAGGTGGGAACTTCACAACAGTCAGGGTCTCAATGTGATCAGACGATGCCATCCAAAGTGAGTTACGTAAATGGTTTTGGTCTCTTTGTTCACAAAGAGAAGAAATCCATCAGGAAGATTCTAATTCTTCTTAGCGTATCTGGACTGGATAGAAAATATTACAATGTTGCCGACTCGTTCAAAACCCGATTCATAGCCTCTATGTCTCAAGGGCAAATTCAAATGACGATTCCGTCAACATAATACTTGAGAACGCTCTGGATCAATTAACTGAATCTAATGCTACAGACACATAGACGACTGACGTGAAAGACACTCAAACCAGTCGTGATTCACTGTGACTTTAAAAAGGGAGCCTGTTTAAAGATCTGACCATATTGAATAACCTCCAGCTCAAACAGGTCAGCCAGTGTGAGGATGGCATTGCACTTACTTACTTAGTCCTCTTCGTTATACAATCTGTGAAAGACTGAATGAAGTTTGAAAAATCTCATTTCAAGTAGTTCATAGTGACTAACAAAAGAGAAAAGTTATACAATATGTTCTATTAATTAAACATCTCCCTATGTGAACCTTGATATTGTTGATATGACTACTTAACAACCCCCTACACATAATTCCCTCAGTTCACTCTTTGAACAGATCTCCGCAACTCGGATCCTGAAACTAACTTGGTGACATTGTACTTTGTTTCCTCAGGGGCACAGAGAAGGAACACATTCTATGCTATTTCAGCTCTGCATGTCTCCAGTGCTGAGGCTGGGTGGGAGGCTACCTGCAGGGCGACAGATGAGATTGCTGATGTGCTGTTCCAGAAGTCCCCAACTCTGATAGACCTGGCCACCCCCCTTTGAGCCCCCTGTCTTCTCTCTCTGCCCATACATTCTGAACGGTTGCAAGGGATTATGGGTTCATTTGGCCAGCCATTTAGCCCTCCAAAGCCACCCCCGGCCTTTGACAAGAGGGAGCTCCCAGAACATGAGCCATGCCGTACGAACCCTGCATGCTAAAAGGGGCGGGGGATTCACGAGGCAGCTCTGCTCCATGACAATCCCTGCCCCGGAGCTTGACGGCGTGTCAGACAGTCAGCCCAGGTGGCTCAGCCAAACAGGGCCGAGCCAGGCCTCTGACAGCCTCAGTCTATGGGGAGAGGCCGCTGACCCCCGTGCCGTCCTGTAGGTTGTTTACCTTCAGGTTTCCGCCCTTCCAAGAATACATTTTTTTAAAACACTCACGTCTGCTTTCTTCTACCTTTTCAAGGCAGAAATGTGAAATGGACAATAGTGGGTTTGAAATCACCTTGTCTGAAGCTTTAGGGCCCAGTGGGGCTGCCAGAGTCTGACTGGAGATGGGCTGTATGGACCCTGGATTTTAGCATATTCCTCAGGCCAACTCAACACACACACACACGCATGCACGCACACACACACACACACACGCACACACACACACACGCACACGCACACACACACGCACACACAGGCGCGCACACACACGCACATTCAGTGTTACTGAGAAGGGATGGGGAGAAAGGACACATTAATCACCTTTGAAAATATTAATGAACAGCTTATGGGAGAATAGCTGATTTGACACCTTTGTCCACCTTGAATTCGTTCTTTACTATTATCTTCATTAAATATTATTTCATGCATTTTATTAGACAATGTCACGTGTAAAATATATGAAAACACAATATAATAGATTTAAATACACTTGACCTTTGAAGATGAGGTTAAAAAGAATGGACAGCAATTAAAGACAAACACACTTCTGGTTTCTGGTTTACTGAATAGTGTGTTATTCTTGGTGAGCATTAGTGCATGGGCAATTATGGAGAGTTATTCAACGGGAGCGTAATTATGCAAAGTCTTTAAAATGACAGCCAAATCTGTTGCATTATGTTCATTGTTTTGCAAATGTGGTTCATGATTCCGTTATCTGTCTCTTGCTTAGCAACACCTGTTTAGTATAATTAAAACAAACTTTGACATGAGATTTTGACAGTGGCAATCAACATAATCACAAATGCCTTTCTACGCTACTAGGTAATGGCTTTCCACAGGTGATATTCCATATGCGCATTCCCCAACTAATTAAAAGATGTAGCAAACCTATAGCATCGTTTTGCCTCGTGTTGTAGTTTGTCCATCCAAAATGTGTGTACTACATAGTTAACATGGCAGTTTTCCATAGAACATGTAGGCTGCTGAAAATGTTATTTTAGAATATTGAGGTAGATCAATTAGAGATCTCTTGACGTTTGACTTCACTGTCATTTACAAAATGCCATTTTGTAGTCAAATTCACAGATGAAATTGAGAAAAGTGTAAAGCTGTCGTGACAAATGTAAATGGTATTTGTGTTTGAACAATAATTGTAGAAGTGTATGTTCTGCCTGAGACGCAGAGAAAACTAGTGGGTAAATCAAAGCAGTAAACACACATATATAGGCTCTGAAAGCAATTTGTTTCACCCTTGGAAAATAAATGCTTCAAATGCATTTCAAATTCTTAAACAGATGAAAGTAAATAGGTGTTTTCTGACTGTCTCATTGCAGAACTGTAATGTAAGTAAAATAGGAACACCAATGTCCTCAAACTGAGCTCCCAAGGGGTCAAAGTCAATAACCTATTACATGGATTAAAAAATGCCTCCTCCGTACCTCAGTGTTCTCTACTGGACAACAAATAGCTTATGATTTTTTATTCATTGGTTTCTATCACAAAGAGATAGTTGGTAAAGAATGTGTCAGAGTCAATCTAGTGTCATACATTCCCTGCCCACAGAACAAGAGACCCATGCTGACCCATTGCATTGGACTTTCTACCTCACCAAGAGAGAGAACGCTTACAGGGACCAATGCAGCGGTTTTTATCACAATATCAAATCATTTCTGCGTAACACTTAAGAACCTATCTGTGATTGTTTTCAATTAAAATGATAAAAAAATAAGAAGAAAAATGGCTTTTTAGCAAAATAAACATTTCTCAGTATGGAGGGGTTTGAGTGGGGAGGGGAAAACTGAAAATGTGCAGTTATTGACACATAGGTTTGGAACTCTTTGTCTTATTGGTCTAATAAACCCCATGGTGTTGTCACCATGGGAGGCCAACACTCCCCCTCACCAAAACAGGCTGAAATTTCAGGCCGTCTTTTCAAACAGTCCTTAAGCCCGATGATGCATTTTTGCAACACTTACAAACTACATCTAGCTCTGGCTCAGAATGTTTGTTTCTCAATTTCTTTTCATTTTCTACACCATCACTACATCTTAGAGAAGACAGGGAGTTATATTTATTTGTCGTTGAAATCATGCACTTACATGGATGGCCTACAACATATGCTTGTGCAGGGCACAAGTGTGGTGTCAGATGAGAGGACAGTTTCAAATGTTTCAGAGGCCACCATATTCACACTGACACACAGCACACACACAACACAGAACACACACAACACAGACTCTGGGTCTGAGATCCACTACGTAGTGTTTTTGACATGACCTTTTGGTTTAGGCCCTGTACAGGATGCAATTTAGGATGCGTTTTTTTTTGCAATGTTGGGTCTCACAGGGTTAAGCAGTTGCAACAACAACAACAAAAAGTGAGAGCACGAAAATCCCCCATGATCAAATGGCATATGGTGTGAAAAAAAGATTTCTGGTTATGAGCTGACAACATAGTGGCTTTATTAAACATGGTTTTCATCTGTGACCGATTTCACCAGTTATTTCCGAGGTGCACCTCAGATCGTGTCTAACCTGAGCCATGAATTGACTGCTTAGAATTCTTTAAACCGTTGCAGCATGAAATGGGAAGGGTGCTATGCCTTCAATCCACCACAGATATTTCAGGTTCTGCTTGACAACATGTTTACCACCTGATAGGGGGACTTCAATAGCTGACTACCATTACACCTGCAATTCAAAAAACCTTTTGTACCTTGTTCTGAACCAAGCCATGGTTTAATCAAACCGCTTGCAGGTAACCCTTTGAGTTTGCATGGTTTGTATAAAGGGAGTACATGGCACCCTTTTGGGAACCATACTTGATACTCCATTACAACTCTCTTATACGAACATGAATGCTGGCTATCTATTAAATCAAAGAAACATCTATACAATATCTGTTCAAGTTAGCATTCTACCACAATCAACACCATAGTACACGAAGACAAAAGCCCTGATGTGACCTATGTTTCCAAATTATGTTTAAATCACCTGGGTGATTTGATTCACACTGCCCATTGGGTTCCAGACTAGTCCCCGACACTGAAGTTGTTAAGGCCTGGCTGTGATTTATTTAGCCAATTAAACTTGGGGATAATTAGGTGGAGACAATGAGAGAAGTGGGCAGAGAAGTTGTCCAGTATGCAGAGGTTAATGATAATCCTCTTTGAGATAAGTGCCATGTGACCAGAGGGAGTTAAGACTTCAGCGTAACGTCTGATCCCAGACCCACAGACATTGTCGTCGTCGTGCTCTGGTCTCCCAGCCCTAGCTGCGGATCTATTAGCAGTGCACAGTGCCTTAAATGCTTCGCTGCAAATGCAAGGGCCCAGACAGAGCCATTTAGTAGAATGTCAAATCCAGACTACTGCACAGCACCTCCACAATTTATTCAATCAGACTTATTTGGACCTCATAAGTAGTGATTTTTTTGGGGACAAAAATGCAGCTACTAAACTGTATGCTCTGTCACGTTGATTCCCTGATCACAAAGGCATGGTGTGGAGTGAGAACAGAATACAAAATACTGACTCAGTGAGAACAGGCACCGTAAAGTGGGACAAATATTGTGTGGTTGATTAACATACATTCACTGTTCCCATTTCATTTCTTAGTCTGCATGTACTGCTATGGTAATCGTCTGTGAAGGAGCTCTGAAGATACAAGTGACAGATGTGAGTCAAAGCCAGGTCTGTGTCTGAAATGATCACTGGGAGTGCTGCAAGACCCCCGCACTACTTGCCACCGACAGACGGATCTGAATTAGAGAAGATAAACGAGAAATGGCTTGTATTATATTAACATCGTCCAAAACACAATACAACACAGAAATGTATCCCTGGCATAGGAAACAGGACTGCAATGCAGGTGCACTACGGGGAATAAGTAAACACACATTATTCTCAAGCCCTGAGAGAAAGAACACCACTTATGTCTGTCATGCTTTCTTCCAAAAGCAGGACATCAAATCTGTTAGGCCAGTGCGAATGACAGGTTGTATGAAGCACTGGCAGCATGTACAGTGCATTAAAACAACACACAAACCCAAGAACGTGAACAAAACGTCCACATGGTGTCATTGCTCAGGAGCCACTGGGAATGGGAAGAAAAGAACACCCAGGTGGGGAGATAAGCAATCTGGGCCTGTGACCTGCTGGGAAATCTGTTAACAGAAGTGATCCTGTGAATCTGCTCTGTTTTTCCTCCGCCCTCTGATATAAACTTTGCAGACCTGCACAAAACAGACAGCCGATGGAAGCCCTTTCCCTTCAGGCTACGAGCTTTCATTGGTGGGTGTGTCATGCCCAAAACAAAAAGGGGAAGTGCTGGGATCGTTACACACAGAGACATAAGGCTTTGCTTATTGCAGGACTTCCTAAAAGCCTCCCAGCAGCATGTGGGGGGGGGGGGTGACCACCTTATTCCAAAGCCGGTGGTCACGCTCCAAAGATAGAGGGCACTCTTTAAAGACAACGTAAATTCCCTCACCGTTGCTCATGACGCAGTACTGTATTTCATATTTTCATGTTAGACTCATCTGATTTCAATCTAAAAGGGGCTAGACAATGAGTAGTGTTTTCACGAGTGAGTGAATACAGGAAATCACAATTAAATTACTTTGATTCACAAAATATACCCATTTACTGTATTCATTTGGGGCACATCTGTGGAATCATCCCAAACGTGAGTCAAATTATTATTTGTGCCAGATGACTCAAATAAAATGATAGGGAATGCAATGATCTCATGTGACTTTTAATTAGCTTTGTGCAGTATTGTGTGTATCAATGTTCAGGCAGATCATGGTTAGCTGTTGGGATGGGGATGGGAGGTGGGGGTTTAGGCTTATAAGTGGAAGGCTGTATGTATTTGAATGACAGTAAAAACTATGAGGACCAATGCATTTCAATACAAACTGCATTGACTGGTCATTGTCTTTGCCAATGGCAACAACAGAATTGCGAACAAATGTTTGCAATGTCGTAGCCTACAACAATCTACTCTGTTGGAGATATATCTTGATTATAAAGGTCATTCAATTATGTTTGAAGCCACTGATAGTCCATAAAAATCTTTGTGGTTTAGCCCCATATTACCAGGTGCAATAACCATATACATTTCCTCACCAAAACCATTTGTAACATTTCATAATGATATCACATGACCACAGATGGTGCTCATGTCATGTCTCAGGTCTGAATTTGATAATGCTGTACGCCCTCTTGTAATCGCCTGAAATAGGTTTCTGTGTCAGAAATGAATGTGACATGAACAAAATGTAATATTTAGGTTAAATTGAAACTATGGTTATGTACAGATTTGTTATTGCTTGTGTTTAAAAGCTAGATTTTTGTAATAAGATATAATTGTTTGTAAATGTTTTGTAATAATAAAATATTTGAACTTGCTGGATATATGTTTTTAATTAGATACTTTGGGATTTTGGCAAAGAAGCCCTTTATCTACTTCCCCACTGTCAGATGGACTCATGAATACCATTTTTATGTCTCTGCGTGCAGTTTGAAGGAAGTTGCTAACTAGCGTTAGCTCAACTGCTACTAGTGTTTGCGCAATCAGTTAGCATGCTAGCTGTTATCATAGACTTCCAGTCATTGCGCTAACGCTAGTTTGCATTGGCTCGCATAAATACCTCTAACTTTGTTCATAATGTATGCATAGACATAACAATGCTATCCGTGAGTTAATCTGACTCTGGGGAAGTACATAAAGGGCTTCATTGCCAAAGTCCCGAAGTATCCCTTTAGATTAGCCTGTATAAAAATGTTGCTGAGTTGCAAAATGCAGAGGACACTGCATCAAAGCATGTTATATAGTTTTCCACCTATGCATACTGTACAGTAGCATTCTCATGGGAGATCTAGTCATCTGGGCTGTCGTCAGTGTCAAATAACTTGACGTCTGCGCTCAGGCTTTTCCTAGCTTAGTTCTTCTGTCCTGGTTCTACGGAAGAAAACTACATTGGGAAATGATATGGGCAGGGTTCTAATAGAATGTCTAAATTGTTTTGTTTTCTCGAGACATTAAGAAGATAAATTATTGTGCGTGTCTGTTGTCAAAATGGGATAGGCCGGTGTCCTGACCTGAAGTCTACAGTTGCTATTTCCAGACGAAGTGAAAGAAAAGCGGGGAATGGAAAACCTATCTGAGTGTGTGATTGCAGTGTGTCCTGGGTAAGAAAGACAAAGACTGGATGCATCCCTTTGACAGCTTGCACTTCTTCATCTGACAGGTAAAGAAAGGGCAGAGCGTTGAAAGGGAGAGATACCAGGAGGATCTGAAAGATGAGAAAAGATAACAAATCACAAGCAGAGGAAAAGCTTCAAGGTTAAAGGTTACACCAATGAACTCATGAAACTAAAGCTTCCAGTCCAGCATTAATGAGACCTAGAGTGCCTTCAGAAAGTATTCACACACCCTTTTTCTTTTCCCAACTTTTGTCGTGTTACAGCCTGCATTTCAAGTGGATTCAATTGATATGTCTTGTCACTGGCCTACACGCAATACCCCATAAGGTCAAAGTGGAATTATGTTTCTCAAAATGTTTACAAATTGATTAAACATGAAAAGCTGAAATGTATTCAACCCCTTTGCTATGACAAGCCTAAATAACTTCAGTAGTAAAAATGTGCTTAACAAGTCACATAAGAGGTTGCACGGACTCACTCTGTGTGCAATAATAATGTTTAACATTATTTTTTAATGACTACCTCATCTCTGTACCTCACACATACAATTATTTGTAAGGTCCCTCAGTCGAGCAGGGAATTTCAAACACAGATTCAACCACAAAGACCAGGGAGATTTTCCAATGCCTCGCAAAGAAGGGCACCTATTGGCAGATGGATAAAAATAAAAATGAATTAATTATACACTGGATGGTGTATCAATACACCCAGTCAATACAAAGATACAGGAGTCCTTCCTAACCCAGTTGCTAGAGAGAGATGGCTGTGAAGTGCAACCAGAGGGATAAAACTCTTGACCACCTTAACTCCACACACAGAGGTGTGTACAAAGCTTACCCTCGCCCTCCATTTGGCAAATCTGACCATAACTCTATCCTCCTGATTCCTGCTTACAAGCAAAAAATGTAAGCAGGAAGCACCAGTGACTCGGTCAATTAAAAAAGTGGTCAGATGAAGCAGATGCTAAGCTACAGGACTGTTTTGCTAGTACACACTGGAATATGTTCGAAGATTCTTCCGATGGCATTGAGGAGTACACCACATCAGTCACTGGCTTCATCAATAAGTGCATCGATGACGTCATCACCACAGTGACTGTTCCTACATACCCCAACCATAAGATATGGATTACAGGCAACTGAGCTAAAGGGTAGAGCTGCCACTTTCAAGGAGCGGGACTCTAACCCGGAAGCTTATAAGAAATCCCGCTATGTCCTCTGACAAACCATCGAAGAGGCAAAGTATCAATACAGGACTCAGATCGAGTCGTACTACACCGGCTCCGACGCTCGTCGGATGTGGCAGGGCTTGCAAACTATTACAGACAACAAAGGGAAGCACAGCCGAGAGCTGCCCAGTGACACGAGCCTACCAGACGAGCTAAATTACTTCTATGCTCACTTGGAGGCAAGTAACACTGAAACATGCATGAGAGCATCAGCTGTTCTGGAGGACTGTGTGATCATGCTCTCCACAGCCGATGTAAGACCTTTAAACAGGTCAACATTTACAAGGCCGCAAGATGAGATGGATTACCAGGACGTGTACCGCAAGCATGCACTGACCAACTGACAAGTGTCTTCACTGACATATTCAACCTCTCCCTGTCTGAGTCTGTAATACCAACATGTTTCAAGCAGACCATCATAGTCCCTGTGCCCAAGAACACTAAGGTTACCTGCCTAAATGATTACCGACCCATATCACTCACATCTGTGGCCATGTAGTGCTTTGAAAGGCTGGTCATGGCTCACATCAACACTATTATCCCAGAAACCCTCGACCCACTTCAATTTGCATGCCTTCCCAACAGATCCAAAGATAATACAATCTATTGCAGTCCACACTGCCCATTCACACCTGGACAAAAGGAACACCTATGTGAGAATGCTATTCATTGACTACAGCTCAGTGTTTAACACCATAATGCCCTCAAAGCTCATTACTAAGCTAAGGACCCTGGGACTAAACACCTCCCTCTGCAACTGGATCCTTGACTTCCTGACGGGCCGGCCGCTGGTACAAAAGGTAGGTAACAACACATCCGCCACACTGATCCTCAACACCGGGGCTCCTCAGTGGTGCATGCTCAGTCCCCCCTGTACTCCCTGTTCACTCATGACTGCAGGGCCAGGCACGACTAACACCATCATTGAGTTTGCCGATGACACAACAGTGGTAGGCCTGATCACCGACAACGACGAGACAGCCTATAGGGAGGAGGTCAGAGACCAGACCGTGTGGTGCCAGGACAACAACCTCTCCCTCAACGTGATCAAGACAAAGGAGATGATTGTGGAATACAGGAAAGACCGAGCACGCCCTCCATTCTCATTGGAGGGGCTGTAGTGGAGCAGGTTGAGAGCTTCATGTTCCTTGGTGTCCACATCACCAACAAACTAACATGCTCCAAGCGCACCAAGACAGCCGTGAAGAGGGCACCACAAAACCTATTCCCCCTCAGGAGACTGAAAAGATTTGGCATGGGTCCTCAGATCCTCAAAAGGTTCTACAGCTGCACCATCGAGAGCATCCTGACGGGTAGCATCACTGCCTGGTATCACATTCCCAGTGGGTCAGAAGTTTACATACGCTCAATTAGTATTTGGTAGCATTGCCTTCAAATTGTTTAACATGGGTCAAACATTCCGGGTAGCTTTCCACAAGCTTCCCACAATAAGTTAGGTGAATTTTGGCCCATTCTTCCTGACAGAGCTGTTGTAACTGAGTCAGGTTTGTAGGTCTCCTTGCTCGCACACACTTTTTCAGTTCTGCCCACAAATTTTCTATGGGATTGAGGTCAGGGCTTTGTGATGGCCTCTCCAATACCTTGACTGTGTTGTCCTTAAGCCATTTTGCCACAACTTTGGAAGTATGCTTGGGGTCATTGTCCATTTGGAAGACCCATTTGCGACCAAGCTTTAACTTCCTGACTAATGTCTTGAGATTTTGCTTCACTATATCCACATAGTTTTCCTACCTCATGATGCCATCCATTTTGTGAAGTGCACCAGCCCCTCCTGCAGAAAAGCACCCCCACAACATGATGCTGCAACCCCCATGCTTCACAGTTGGGATGGTGTTCTTCGGCTTGCAAGCCTCCCCCTTTTTCCTACAAACATTATGGCCAAACAGTTCTATTTTTTTTTCATCAGATCAGAGGACATTTCTCCAAAAAGTACGATCATTGTCTCCATGTGCAGTTGCAAACCGTAGTCTGGCTTTTTTATAGCGGTTTTGGAGCAGTGGCTTCTTCCTTGCTGAGCAGCCTTTCAGGTTATGTCAATATAGGACTCGTTTTACTGTGGATATAGATACTTTGTACCTGTTTCCTCCAGCATCTTCACAAGGTCCTTTGCTGTTGTTCTGGGATTGATTTGCACTTTTCACAGCAAAGTACGTTCATCTCTAGGAGACAGAACGCGTCTCCTTCCTGAGCGGTATGACGGCTACATGGTCCCATGTTGTTTATACTAGCGTACTATTGTTTGTACAGATGAACGTGGTACCTTCAGGCATTTGGAAATTGCTCCCAAGGATGAACCAGACTTGTGGAGGTCTACTATTTTTTTTCTGAGGTCTTGATTGATTTCTTTTGAGTTTCCCATGATGTCAAGCAAAGAGGCACCGAGTTTGAAAGGTGGCCTTGAAATACATCCACAGGTACACCTCCAATTGACTCAAATGATGTCAATTAGCCTATCAGAAGCTTCTAAAGCCATGACATCATTTTCTGGAATTTTCCAAGCTGTTTAAAGGAAAAGTCAATTTAGTGTATGTAAACTTCTGATCCACTGGAATTGTGATACAGAGAATTATAAGTTAAATAATCTGTCTGTAAACAATTGTTGGAAGAATTACTTGTGTCATGCATAAAGTAGATGTCTTAACTGACTTGCAAAACTATAGTTTGTTAACAAGAAATGTGTGGAGTGGTTAAAAAAAACAAGTTTTAATGACTCCAACCTAAGTGTAAGTAGACTTCTGAATTCAACTGTACATATTACCTCGTCTAACCGGTTCCCCCTCACATTCACTCTGTACCGGTACCCCCTGTACATAGCCTCACTATTGTTATTTTACTGCGGCTCTTTAATTACTTTATTTCCTTATTTATTTTAGGTATTTTTCTTAAAACTGCATTGTTGGTTAAGGGCTTATAAGTAAACATTTCACTGTAAGGCCTACACCTGTTGTATTCGGCACATGTGACAAATTACATTTGATTTGATTGGTGAGAACTGAGGCTGGATCAACAACGTTGTCGTTTCTCCACAATACTAACCTAATTGACAGAGTGAAAAGAAGGAAGCTTGTACAGAATCAATTATTCCAAATCATGCATTCTGTTTTGCAACAAGGCACTCAAGTAATACTGCAAAAATGTGACAAAGTAATTCACTTTTTGTCCTGAAATCAAAGTGTTATGTTTGGGGCAAAACCAATACCACACATTACTGAGTACCACTCTCCATATTTCCAAGCATTGTGGTGACTGCGTCATGTTCTGGGGATGCATGTAATCATTAAGGACTGGGGAGTTTTTCATGATATACAATAAACGGAATGGAGCTAAGCAAAGGCAAAATCCTAGAGGAAAAGCTGGTTCAGTCTGCTTTCCACCAGACACTGGGAGACAAATTCACCTTTCAGCAGGACAATAACCTAAAACACAAGGCCAAATATACACGGGAGCTCCTTACCAAGAAGACAGTGAATGTTCTTGAGTGGCCGACTTACAGCTTTGCCGTAAATCTACGTGAAAATCTATGGCTAGACCTAAAAATGGTTGTCAAGCAATGATAAACAAACCAATTTGAAAGATCTTGAAGAATTTTGAAAAAAAGAATAGGCAAATGTTGCACAATCCAGGTTGTTGAAAGCTCTTAGAGACTTACCCAGAAAGACTCACAGCTGTAATTGCTGCCAAAGGTGTTTCTACAAAGTATTGAGTCAGTGGTGTGAATACTTATGTAAATGAGATATTTATGTATTTCATTTTCAATAGATAGGCAAAATATTCTAAAATCATGTTTTCACATTGTCATTGTGGGGTATTGTGTGTAGATGGGCTAGTTTTTTTCTTTTTTTAATATATTTTGAATTTAGGCTGTAACACAACAAAATATGGAAAAAGTCAAGGGGTATGAATACTTTCTGAATGCACTGTATTATTACAGAGTCAAGGTAATCATGTAGATTACATTGGTGCATACAGACAGCATGAGGCTCAGCTATTAACAGCAACACATTCATTTTGACCTAGCACCCCGGCACCATTAAGCAATTACCAGCTGATGACTATGTTTGTGAAGGCCAGAGGGTAAATGTCATTATGTGTGTAGTGAGCCACAATGGTCAGCTCTGTCTGATCAGTGAGAGAGATGTGAATGGATGTGACCTTTGTACATAAACCGTATTTCAACACAGAGGCATGGGGAAAAGCACAACGCTGTGATCGACGACATGCCTGTGCAGGACTAAACTTCTGCGTGCTCAACTTCACCGTTTTGCCTAGAGTCATTTAATATTGAAGACAAAAACACCTTGAATTTAGGAGAGCTCCTCATGTCGCACTGGGCCAGCTCTGGCTTTTCGGAGGCCCTTAGTGAGATTTGGTTGGGAGGAACCCCCACCAAGTAGGCAACATTTTTGGAAGTTAGAGAGAACATTTTGCAAATTGTATAACACATTTCATGCAATTCTACTTACTTTGCCATGGGGAAGAGATACATTTTTGCAGTTTTAAAGCAAGTTTCCAGTAATTCTACACATTTTGCCATGGGGTGGAGGGAAATGTTTGCAGTTTTAAAGCACATCTTGCCATGTCTCAAGCCATGTTAATGATTTCTGAGTGAGAGTAACTAACAAAATCAATGAGGGCACGTGCTCTATGTGTCTTGGGTGGCTGGAGTCATTAACAATTTTCCGGGCCCTCCTTTCACACTGCCTGATATAGAGGTCCTGGATGGCAGGGAGCTCGGCCCCAGTGATGTACTGGGCTGTCCGCACCACCCTCTGTAGCGTCATGCCATCGAGGGTGGTGATGTTGCCATACCAAGCAGTCATGTTTAACAATAATACTTTTCTAAAAAAAGATGGGGTTCAAAATTATACTTTTCAATACCTCACCTTGCGAGGATAATGGCACCGGGCCCTTTTCTATGTTTTATGAGATTGGAAAACATATTGGGAGGGATATTAGACCGTTCCTTCATAAAGTATCTTTCCAGATCCTTGATATCCTTCATGGACTGGCCTCTTCAATTCAAACAGCAGGTTTTCAATGGGGTTCAAGTCCGGAGGCGGCAAAATGTAGATTTTGTGGTCAATTAACATGTTCTGTGTGGATTTTGATATGTGCTTGGGAATATTGCCTTGCTGGAAGATCCACTTGCGGCCAAATTTCAGCCTCCTGGCAGAGTCAACCAGGTTTTTGGCTAAAATGTTGTGATACTGGGTAAGGTTCATGATGTTGTTGACCTAAACAAGGGCTCCAAGACCAGTGGAATCAAAATAGCCCCATAACATCAAGCTACGCAAGAGTCGTTTGAAGGTCATAGAAGGTCATAGGAAAGAGTCATAGAAGGTCATAGGAAAGCCCAGGACATACAGTAAGTGTCTACATACTGTAATAAGCTCACTGTCACGTGCGTCATATGAAGGAGGCCAAGATTCAGCGTGGTATGCGTACATTCTCTATTTATTAAATGAACACCGAACATAAACAATAAATAACAAACGAACCGTGAAGCTACTGGAGTGCACAAAGACAACTTACTGTAGACAAGATCCTACCCCTGAAAGTGGGAAACAGGGCTGCCTAAATATGATCCCAAATCAGAGACAACGATAAACAACTGTCGCTGATTGAAAACCATATCAGGCCAATATAGAAATACAAAAACCCCTAGACCTACAACAACCCTCGACATACAAAACCCTAGATATACAACACTAGAGTACCCACCCTAGTCACACTCTGGCCTAACCAAAATATATAGAAAACAGAGATATCTAAGGTCAGTGCGTGACACTCACATAGTTGCTGTCACAAACTCCAACCTCCACACAGTTGTCACTGACATTCATATGCAGTTGGACATTCAGTTTCCGTACAAACAGCATTCATATAAATTCATTTTTTATCAGATTTTTGTTTTGGAGGACATTTGTCAATAAAACTCATGAATGCAACTATTTATGTCATAGTTTTGTGTTCTACTTGTTGTCCTGAAAAGAAAATGGTAAAAACACTTAAATGTGAGGCTAAATATAACATACAGATAAATGAAAAGCACAATTGGCCACAGAATCAACATTTTGCAATGGCCATTCTTCGGACTTGAACCCCATTGAAAACCTGTGGTTTAAATGGGCAGTCCATAAGTGCAGATGAAGGATATCAAGGATCTGGAAAGATTCTGTATGGAGGAATGGTCTAAGATTCCTACCAACGTGTTCTCCAATTTCAGAAAACATTTCAGAAAAAGGCTCTTTGTGAGAAATTTTAAATAGGATATAAAATATAATAATAAGATATATTTTTCTGAGCAATTGTATGACTATAAAATAATATAATGTACCATATTTATAGCATACAATACAGCTCAGTATTTGAAAAAATGTTTTAATAGTCTTTTTTTTTTGCTCATCTTTATCAAGTGCCAATAATTTCGAACCTGACAATCATATGCTGCAGATGCATGGGCCTAGAGAGAAATGTTAACAGTTTTATAAAGTCTAGTAGTGCACCGCTATGTAACTGAGGGAACTAATATGAGTGTCATGTGGTGATACGACGCTAACACTGATGACTTGCCCAGGGGAGTAGAAAACATTTATTTTGCGAAAGCAGCATGGAGCAAGGATCATTTCACTAAACAATGTCTGTCTCACCCTGCATCTTCATACTCTGAGGACATTAATAAAAGACAGGCTTAGGAGGGAATGTCTAATAGCTGTCTTGGAATATCACTCTACCACCAACTTGACAGGAAGTACATTATCCCCTCAAGCCGAAGAGACATAAATGTCCATTGAGCAGAGCCCAAGCTAGCGGGGCAATGTTGATGAGCTGTTAAAATGACTTATTATTATTTTCAATGCCATATCTGTTATGTCAAGGGAACAGGAATTTAGTTTTTTAACAGCAAATATAACTATATCCATTTAAACCCATAAAGTGCACTTTAGTGCTCTCTTTGTTATGCACTGGCCATTATTAAGTGAAAGCTCTCGGAACGGGGAATGATTGGTAATGTAATTCTTCACAACGTTGAGCTTTCTAATCCTCTGATGTTGAGCTATCGCTGGGAATTAAAAGTGTCTGTTCTCTTTGCGCTTTGTGTCTCTGAGTGCCGGTTTAGATTTCACATGTTGAATCAGACATTTAAGGACATGTGAAACACAATTGTTCCATGATTTAATTATCTGATAACATTGTAAAGACGTATACTTTTCCAATTAAATCCCAGGTATCTGGATCTGTCTTGTCAATCCTCACAACAGCCCAAACACTTTGTTCCCCTTTTCCCAACAGTTCTCGGGGTCATAAAGTTAATGGTGTGTTTTTGTCTATCTTCAAATCAAATCTTTTGATGCTTTATCTGCTTTTTTTTATCTCATTGATAAAAAATATTGTAATGTGTATTGTGCCACCGTGTTTGTCATTTGAGACAAAGGTAAAAATGTGTGTCGGGGGAAAGCAGGCCTCATGACCTAGGCCTCATGACCTAGGTGCCTCATCTGTCTTGTAGCTGTTATCTATCCAATCTTGTGACAATGTTGGCTTGGTAGGTCTAGCATGCGTTTCTTTTTTTTTTTTTTTTACCTTATTACATTTACCACCTTACACACTCTCTCAGGATGCCTTGTCTACACTTAAAAAAAAGGGTTCCAAAAGGGTACTTAGGCTGTCCCCATGGGAGAACCCTGGAAAGAGTTTTACATGGAACCCAAACCGGTTTTACTTTAAAGGGTTCTAATATGAGGACAGCCGAAGAACCCTTTTAGGTTCTCGATTAGAAGCATTTTTTTCTCTCAGATTGTAGGTGAGTGTGGGAGTCTGGTGGTTCTTGAGGTCACTTTGTGATGATTGTTGTATTTTCTGGGGTGGGGACAAAAATGCAAATACAGTACTACCCTTAGGGGCTTGCTTGGCGTAATTTATCTTGCATTTATTTTCTTGCCCTTTCATGTTACAGTAAGTGGACATTTTAAACACCCTAAATGTGAAATAATACATCATATTGATTAAAATGTAGGTATTGCCCTACTAGTGTAATTTACCCCTGGAGTATGTTCATGTTGGTATTAATATGCTATTGGCGTACATTGACTCGGAGAGAGATCACCGTTGCATACCCACACTACCCAGGGCGCCTGAATTAGCATATGAAAATATGCCACTTGTTAACTTGCGCATGTGACTTTGGGGTTTGCATGGCTGTCAGCTCAAGCACAGTCAGACTCTCTCTCGCTCTCTCTCTCTCTCTCTCTCTCTCTCTAACTGATGTACACAGGAAGAAATGAAGGAGTGTGGCTTCACAGAGGGAGTAGTAGAGGAAAGGAGGAAGTTTCACATAATGCTGTACATATAGATAGAGGGGGAGTGGGGGCCGTGCAAAGAGAGTGAGAGCTGTCGCAAATTACACGCACGCAAAGAGAGTTTTATTGTTTATTTCACTTTTGTTTATGATCTACTTCACTCGCTTTGGCAATGTAAACAAATGTTTCCCATGCCAACAAAGTCCTTAAATTGAATTGAATTGAGAGAGCCAAAGAGCCAGAGAGAGAGAGAGAGATGAGGAAACATAGGTAGAGACAGTGGACACATGGTGATGTGTAGAAAGAAACAAGAGGCGGACAGAGAGGAGAGAGAGAGAAGAGTAGGAGAGTGGCTCCTCAGCCTGTGTACTCTGAGCAGAGAGAGGGCTCTGGTAAAACAGTGTATGTATGGTTGCAGCATGGCATGTCTGGCTCTGCTTCAAAGTCATTCTCTCTATCACTCAGCACTTCTCTCTCCTCCTTTTACCCCAACCAAAAATTGACCCAATCAGGAGATGAAACGGAGCAGAGGAGCAGGGCTAGACACGGGCCAATCTCTTTAAAGCTTACATGATCCCTTTTGTTTCCCTGCAGGAAAAATGAACTAAATCTGAAGTCAAAAGTCAACTCGGGTGCCTTAATGACAGAGATGAGCAGAAACTTTGTAGCGAGCCAGTGGTATCTCATTAACGTGTCTCACAGGTTAGAGGCGGTGTTAAAGGATGTCTTCCTGGTTCCTTATTTTGTCTCCCTTCTGAGCTAAGGCATACAGGTTAGAAAATGAGTTTTCTGAGTAAAAAGAAAGGTCTGAAAGAAAGGCAGACTGACAATTTATTTTTTCATGATATCAGGTTCTTCCCAAGGCCACTCGTTCATTATATGAAAGCTCAGGGCTTCTGCAAAATCTAGAGAGGATAGAATTATTTTACTTTGACTCACCAGATTAAGGACCTTGGCCATTTTTCTCCATGGGTAAAGACATACTAAATTAATAATAGAGATGGATAGGGAGTACTGTAAGTACTAATTGGCCTTTTAGGATAAAATTTCTGAAATTACACTTACCATCTCACAGCTTAATGCAGTGAAAAATGACAGTGTGTGTCCATCTGTCGAATTGGTGAATGTTACTTTTGGGGTAAATTGCAATGAAGTATAGTAGAGTTGTAAATGAAAGCATACAATGAAAATTAAGGCCCATTGGCCTCTTTCCTCCTATATTCCATTGTGTTGGTATACATTGAATACTCACCACCTTCCATTTCTTTTGTATTGTTTACTTTATTATTGGTCTGAAGCCAAAAACTTCACATGAGCAATGCGTACTTCACCCATGCTCTACCAAGGTTTCCAGCACAACTCTTTGAGCTACTAAAATAGCTATGTTGGTCTATTGTACTTCCAACAATATGAAGGCAGGTTGCTTAGGATTCAAACCTTCTCAAAAAGCCTAATTCATACTCTTAGAGGAGGTGCTCCCAGAATAATGCAATTTGTACCGCATACAAGGTAACGTATTGCATGCTTCCCACACTATGACATTACCCCCATTCCACTACCTTTTCAAGCTTTTTTTATTATACGAAACAGAACAGACTCATTCAAGGCTTTTTCTTTATTTTTGCTATTAGAATAACAGTGAAGACATCAAAACTTTGAAAAATTACGTATGGAATCATGTAGTAACCGAAAAAGTGTTAAACAAATCAAAATATGTTTTATATTTCAGATTCTCAAATAGCCACCCTTTGCCTTGATGACAGCTTTGCACATTCTCTCAGCCATTCTATCTTTTCATTCTCTCAACCAGCTTCACCTGGAATGTTTTCCTACAGTCTTGAAGGAGATCCCACATATGCTGAGCACTTGTTGGCTGCTTTTCCTTCCCTCTGCGGTCCAACTCATCCCAAACCATCTCAATTGGGTTGAGGTCAGGGGATTGTAGAGGCCAGGTCATCTGATGCAGCACTCCATCATTCTCCTTCTTGGTCAAATAGCCCTTACACAGCTGGGAGGTGTCATTGTCCTGTTGAAAAACAAATGATAGTCCCACTAAGCCCAAACCAGATGGGATGGCATATCGCTACACAATGCTTTGGTAGCTATGCTGGTTAAGTGTGCCTTGAATTCTAAATAAATCACAGACTGTGTCACCAGCAAAGCACCCCCACACCATAACACCTCCTCCTCCATGCTTCACGGTGGGAACTACACATGCGGAGATCATCTGTTCACCCACACCGCGTCTCACAAGGACATGGTGGTTGGAACCAAACATCTCAAATTTGGACTCGTTAGACCAAAGAACAGATTTCCACTTGTCGAATGTTTCTTGGCCGAAGCAAATCTCTTCTTCTTACTGGTGTCCTTTGGTAGTGGTCTCTTTGCAGTAATTCAACCATAAAGGCCTGATTCACATAGTCTCCTCTGAACAGTTGATGTTGAGATGTGTCTGTTACTTGAACTCTGTGAAGCATTTATTTGGGCTTTAATTTCTGAGATACAGTTAACTCTAATGAACTTATCCTCTGCAGCAGAGGTAACTCTGGTTCTTCCTT
Source organism: Oncorhynchus mykiss (assembly GCF_057628025.1). Taxonomy (NCBI): domain Eukaryota; kingdom Metazoa; phylum Chordata; class Actinopteri; order Salmoniformes; family Salmonidae; genus Oncorhynchus; species Oncorhynchus mykiss. The sequence continues at coordinate 62,991,627 of NC_143025.1, read as the reverse complement.
TCCTGTGGCGGTCCTCATGAGAGCCAGTTTCATCATAGAGCTTGATGGTTTTTGCAACTGCACTTGAAGAAACTTTCAAAGTTCCTGAAATGTTCCGTATTGACTGACCTTCATGTCTTAAAGTAATGATGGACTGTCGTTTCTCTTTGCTTATTTGAACTGTTCTTGCCATAATATGGACTTGGTCTTTTACCAAATCTTCTGTACACCACCCCTACCTTGTCACAACACAACTGATTGTCTCAAACACATTAAGAAGGAAAGAACTTTTGACCTCATGAAGCTGGTTGAGAGAATACCAAGAGTGTGCAAAGCTGTCATCAATGCAAAGAATGGCTACTTTGAAGAATCTCAAATATGAAATATATTATTGTTTAACACTTTTTTGGTTACTACTTGAGTCCATATGTTTTATTTAATAGTTTTGATGTCTTCACTATTATTCCACAATGTAGGAAATAGTGAAAATAAATAAAAACCCTGGAATGAGTAGGAGTGTCCAAGCATTTAACTGGTACTGTTATAGTACATATACAGTTGAAGTCAGAAGTTTACATACAGCTTAGCCAAATATATTTAAACTCAGTTTTTCACAATTCCTGACAGTTAATCTTAGTAAAAATCCCTGTCACCACTTTATTTGAAGAACGTTAAATGTCAGAATAATAGAGAGAGAATTATTTATTTCAGCTTTTATTTCTTTCATCACATTCCCAGTGGGTCAGAAGTTTACATTTGTCTCAATTAGTATTTGGTAGCATTGCCTTCAAATTGTTTAACTTGGGTCAAACATTTTGTGTAGCCTTCCACAAGCTTCCCACAATACGTTGGGGGAATTTTGGCCCATTCCTCCTGACAGAGCTGGTGTAACTGAGTCAGGTTTGTAGGACTCCTTGCTCGCACACACTTTTTCAGTTCTGCCCACAAACTTTCTATTGGATTGAGGTCAGGGCTTTGTGATGGCCACTCCAATACCTTGACTTTGTGGTCCTTAAGCCATTTTGCCACAACTTTGGAAGTATACTTGGGGTCATTGTCCATTTAGAAGACCCATTTGCGACCAAGATTTAACTGACTGATGTCTTGAGATGTTGCTTCAATATATCCACATCATTTTCCAACCTCATGATGCCATCCATTTTGTGAAGTGCACCAGTCCCTCTTGCAGCAAAGCACCCCCACAACATGATACTGCCAACACTGTGCCAACACTGGGATGGTGTTCTTCGACTTGCAAGCCTCCCCCTTTTTTCTCCAAACCTAACGATTGTCATTATGGCCAAACAATTCTATTTTATTTCATCAGACCACAAGACATTTCTCAAAAAAGTACGATCTTTGTCCCCAGGTGCAGTTGCAAACCATTTTTATGACAGTTTTGGAGCAGTGGCTTCTTCCTTGCTGAGCGGCCTTTCAGGTTATGTCAATATACGATTCGTTTTACTGTGGATATAGATACTTTTGTAGCTGTTTCCTCCAGTATCTTCACAAGTTCCTTTGCTGTTGTTCTGGGACTGATTTGCACTTTTCGCACCAAAGTACATTCATCTCTAGGAGACAGAATGCGTCTCCTTCCTGAGCAGTATGACGGCTGTGTGGTCCCATGTTGTTTATACTTGCGTACTATTGTTTGTACAGATGAACGTGGTACCTTCAGGCGTTTGGAAATTGCTCCCGATGATGAACCAGATTTGTGGAGGTCTACAATTTTTTTCTGAGGTCTTGGCTGATTCTTTTTATTTTCCCATGATGTCAAGCAAAGAGGCACTGAGTTTGAAGGTAGGCCTTGAAATACATCCACAGGTACACCTCCAATTGACTCAAATGATGTCAATTAGCCTATCAGAAGCTTATAAAGCCATGACATAATTTTCTGGAATTTTCCAAGCTTTTTAAAGGCACAGTCAACTTAGTGTATGTAAACCTCTGACCCACTGGAATTGTGATACAGTGAATTATAAGTGAATAAACTGTCTGTAAACAATTGTTGGTCAAATTACTTGTGTCATGCACAAAGTAGATGTCCTAACTGACTTGCCAAAACTATAGTTTGTTAACAAGAAATTTGTGGAGTGGTTGAAAAACAAGTTTTAATGACTCCAACCTAAGTGCATGTAAACTTCCAACTTCAACTGTATAGTATATACTGTCGATATGTATATACTTTATTTGAATAGCAGGACACTGTAAAATCCATTATCACTCTGAAGAGTATGAATTGGGCTTTTTGAGAAGGTTAGTATCCTAAGCAATCTGCCTACACGTTGTTGGAAGTACAGTAGACTAACATAGCTACTGTAGTAGGTCAAGGCTTTGTGCTGGAAAATCTTGGTAGAGCATGGGTGAAATACACACTGTGGTGATCATGGGAATTTCCTTTATTTTTCGGCTTTAGACCAATACCTATTTCTCACTTAAAACTGTGTGATAACATGCGTCTTGGTGAGTGGTGTAGGAGTCAGGCGCAGGAGAGCAGGGATGTCTGATGAGCGTGTTTAATAATAGTCCAGCAATGCAAATGGCACAGAACAAAAATCCCAAAACTACGCTCTCGAATAATCGTGCAAACACACGGAGGAACTAACACAGTTCCGACACTTTACATACACTTGCGTAAATGCGAAAAAAACAACAAACATCAAATACCATCGAACGCAATACACACAAGTCTAATCCTGCACAAATTACGGCAGGTAACAGCTGCCCTATATACCCACAGAAATCAAAGCAATTGAAAACCAGGTGTGAAAAGGAACACAGACAAAACAACCAGAAAAAGAAAAAGGGATCGGTAGTGGCTAGTAGACCGGCGACCCCGAGCGCCGAGCGCCGCCCGGACAGGGAGAGAAGTTACCCTCGGTAGAAGTCGTGACACTTTGTTTATTTTTTTTGATTTTTCGTGTTTTTTAGGTGATTATACAACATTATTATACAACATTATAATAATACAACACGAGCTTTAATGTCATACAACTCTCATTCCGTGGCCTCCAACTGCTCTTAAATGCAAGTAAAACTAAATGTATGCTATTCAATCGATCACTGCCCGCACCTGCCCGCCCGTCCAACATCACTACTCTGGACGGCTCTAACTTAGAATACGTGGACATCTACAAATACCTAGGTGTCTGGTTAGACTGTAAACTCTCATTCCAGACTCATATTAAGCTCCAATCCAAAATTAAATCTAGAATCGGCTTCCTATATCACAACAAAGCATCCTTCACTCATGCTGCCAAACACACCCTTGTAAAACTGACCACCATACCGGTCCTCGACTTCGCAATGTCATCTATAAAATCGCCTCCAACACTCTACTCAACAAACTGGATGCAGTCTATCACAGTGCCATCCGTTTTGTCACCAAAGCCCCAAACACTACCTACCACTGCGACCTGTACGCTCTCGTTGGCTGGCCCTTGCTTCATACTCGTCGCCAAATCCACTGGCGACAGGTTATCTAGAAATCTCTGCTAGGTAAAGCCCCGCCTTATCTCAGCTCACTGGTCACCATAGCAACACCCACTCGTAGCACGCGCTCCAGCAGGTATATCTCACTGGTCACCCCCAAAGCCAATTCCTCCTTTGGTCGCCTTTCCTTCCAGTTCTCTGCTGCCAATGATTGGAACGAACTGCAAAAATCACTGAAGCTGGAGACTCATATCTCCCTCACTAGCTTTAAGCACCAGCTGTCAGAGCAGCTCACAGATCACTGCACCTGTATATAGCCCATCTGTAAACAGCCCATCTATCTACCTCATCCCCATACTGTATTTATTTATCTTTCTCCTTTGCACCCCAGTATCTCTACTTGCACATTCATCTTCTGCACATCTACCATTCCAGTGTTTAATTGCTATATTGTAATTACTTCGCCTCCATGGCCTATTTATTGCCTTAACTCCCTTATCTTATCTCATTTGCACTCACTGTATATAGACATTTTTGTTTTCTTTTTTTCTACTGTATTATTGACTGTATGTTTAGTTTATTCCATAAAAAAGCATAGTACTTCATTACCTGTAAACAATAGTGAGTTATTACAAAATATAAAATGTGTAATCAAACGTATATTCATCAGATATAGTTATACAATTCAGGAATGGCCACAATTGCACTTAAAGATATATAGGGTTATGCAGGCTTTATTGTTCAAGCCCATTTCTGCCACACCTGATTCTACTATTCAAGGTCTCGGTGAACAGCTGAGGTCTTGGTGAACAGCTGAGTAGTAGAATCAGGTGTGGTAGCACTGGGCTTGAACAAAAAAACATGCATAACCCTGTGGCTCGTCCATAGCAATTTTGGTAACTCCTGATTCAAACACTGTGACAAATGTCAAACTGCTAAAAAACACCTGTAAAATACAAACTCATTTATTAACAAGTACAAAACACTTAAGAAAGCATAGATACAAATATGACATGGCATAGGTGCTCTAAATAATTTAGCTACAAATGTTCTTAGTAATGCTGTACACAGCTGTCCAACTCCAGTCATAGAGTACACGTTTACACTTTTATAAATGGCATCTATCCTGGTGATTAAGCAGACTGGGGCTTTCCCTGCATGTCGGTAGAGGGGGGGTAATCAACTGTCTCGAGGATGTACTGTAGGGATGGCGTGCATCTGACGGATGAGGGCAATGAACTCTTCCTTGATAGTTTTGAGAGTTGGTCTCTCCACCGTTCTCTCCTACGTAGCAGCAAGACGCATGCACTATTACTATTACTAGCACTACTACTAGTATATGTCACACTCCCTGTCCCTTGCCACCTCAATGATGCCTAACAAACCCAATGGCTCTTTTAAGAGGCACCTAATAAATTAAAATAAGCAAACACCGTGCATATGTGTGGGTGCCGATGTGTGTGTGTCGCGAAAGGAAGTGGGTGTCAAAAACTATCCACAAAGGAGAATGGTTAAAATATCTCCTCTGGGGCCTCCCAGGTGGCGCAGTGGTCTAAGGCTCTGGGTTCGAGCCCAGGCTCTGTCACAGCTGGCCGCGACCGGGAGGTCCATGGGGCGATGCACAATTGGCCTAGCATCGTCTGGTTTAGGGAGGGCTTGGCCGGTAGGGATATCCTTGTCTCATCGTGCACTAGCGACTCCTGTGGCGGGCTGGGCACAGTGCACGCTGACCAGGTCGCTAGGTGTACGGTGTTTCCTCCGACACATTGGTGCGGCTGGCTTCCGGGTTGGACGCGCGCTGTGTTAAGAAGCAGTGCGGCTTGGTTGTGTTTCGGAGGACGCATGGCCCTCAACCTTTGTCTCTCCTGAGCCTGTACGGGAGTTGTAGCGATGAGACAAGATAGTAGCTACTAACAATTGGATACCATGAAAAAGGGGGTAAAAACCCGGTTTTAGAACACTGAGATTCGGCAGAAATTATGTTAGCATTGTCATACATGCTACAAAAAGGTAGCATATCGTTGTTTTTTTATTGGACAGAAATGTGTTGCACCTACAAACGTATTTAGTCCAAATGTATCTAAGTCTATTGGTCAATTTATGGACGCTGCAGCCTCGTTTTAATCCAACGTCTAGAATTTGAGCTAGGTTTGGGCAAAAAATTGTCTGGCGACCCTAATGCTAATGACACTGTCAAAAATCAGGTAAACTGGTTATTTGATCATGATGAAAGGCGAAGAGAGTTTTGTGTACCTACAATCAAGTTGATGTGCAAATGTTCATCGACAAGTCATATTGGCTTAAATTTAATGGTAGGGATATTTGAATTTAACATTGAGCTTCAACCAATGCCATACTATAGTTGTGCCGACCGGCGAAACTATAATATCCGGGATTTTTGGGGGATTTTTTTGTTGTTCTATTTTTTAGGGGTTTTCCATTGGATTACAGATAGTTATTTGGACCTGATAAAGTTTTCAATTCATTTGTTGATGATTATTGCATCATTATTTTGTTGTTTATGCTGAACCCCTATGATTTTCCTGTCAATACACTATTTTTGCACTGAGCAAGTTCCACAATCTCTTATTTCTGACAAGTTTGCGCAAGTTTGTTACAGACTAAGCCCCTAAGCAAATTATCCAAAAATAGCCTTGCCATCTAATAACATTCCCCACAGAGTGAGACAATGGCACAAGAGGATACTGTTGCAATATCCAAAACAAAAAGGCCTAAAGGAATTAGAATTGGTCAATATGTTGTGCAGGGAACTGATTAGACCATAATTGGAGGACAGGACATGTAATATTTCTCAGGAGCCATGGCTGCCAGACAGCAGCTAGCCGAGCTTGGCTTCTGTCTGGGCTGTGGGCCCCCTTTGGCCTGGCTGACTGACTGAACAGGCCAGGGAGACGCAAGCCAACCATCACCAAAGTGGATGCCGTCAGCATTTTGGAGCAGGCAGCTGGAGAAACAGTGAAATAAAACACCTTTCTGCTGGGCATCCTTCAGATTCACAGGGGCCACCGACTACTATTTCACGCTATGGAAAGCCTTACCAACTCCCTGGCTGTTTTTGTCTCTCTGAGGTAGTTGATTTATAAGAGACAGTTGAGTAATGCTATACTGTTACCACGTTTGGATCTCGGTGACACGTGCAGTAACAGTCTGACAGAGCTGCAATACCTGAAAGAGAGAGACTTTGGGCCCTAGTCAAAAGTAGTGCACTGTGCAGGGAATAGGGTGCACTATCTAGGAAATAGGGTGCCATTTGGGATGTGTAACCCTTTATTTGAGCCCAGCAATCCATACCTATTTTTGTCGGTAAAATTAGATTTATCATTGCATGAACAGCTGAATAATGATAACTAAATTATGAGTTCAGTTGTGACTTTGTCTCCACCACATAAACCTTGCAGCACACACCCCGTGCTTAAGTACTTCAGCAGGTTATTAATACATGCATGGTAACACTTTATATTATACAATACATATATAGACACTGTGTTTGCATGAATTATTAGAGAAGAACAGTGTACACCACGTGTACAGTTCGTGGAACAGTGATCTGCATGCAACATGGACAGTAATTGGAGGCTTATAGGTTCTTAGTGTCATTGTGAATCCTCATCCTTTCACATCCTTTCAGTTTTAACTTTTAAACTCCTCAGGGTTCATTATATCACAAGAAGATATAGCGGCCTTATATTATGATCCGGTTCTAACCTTATCAATTCATCTGTGTTTCAGAGGATGTAAAGATCACATTTATTGTCAGGTATAGGGAGAAAAATTGTAATGTATATCATTGCTACAACACAATGTTCTCACACTTAAAAACGACTCAATCATTGATCACAACAATGCTCCACCCTTCCTTCTACAGTTTATGCAAACGGTTGATTTGAGAATTTATTCTTGGCTCAAAGCTACCTTATTGTTCCTACTTTTTCCAGCTGCAAATTGGCAGCCGTTTAAAGTAAACATCTGAGGCTGTGTAGGCGGGTCTTTTTCACAATGCCAAAATACACAGGGAGACATTAATGATCCTGGCTGAGCCAATCAAATTGCTTCTCCTGAAACATGAAGGAGGAACGTACCAACCACATGATTTCCATACATATTGATGTCTGGATGTCTTCAGCTGTCACTAGAAGAATCCCTCCATGTCTGGGCTAGCCCAAAGACCCATGGCGCAGGCACTGACCCAGTCATTAGTAAGGAAGACCTCTAAGGAACCGACACGCAGAGGCAGAACTCACAGGACACAAGCAGATCTCAAGGGCTCCCCTTCAAACTACTGGAACTTGAATTAGAAATGTTGACGTAAAGCAGAGCAACTGGCTCTATCCCCATTTGGAGTTGGTAAAATGTCAGATTCATTTGAAATCGTTGTATCAAGGCAGTGCTTTTGCGTACACAGTGCAGATAGTGTTTGCGAGCTTGAATTCATCTCCACTCTCTATGAAATAACATGCTCAAAATTGAAAGCACAAGTGTTGTTGCTGCTTAACTTTAATATGAGCACATCGGTCAGTGCATGTTTTTCCCCCTCCTCTGGTGACACTTGTGTCATTTGACGCTCCATTAGTCTTCGGTTGTGTCTGTAATTTTCCATTCTGACTTATGCTCTTCGTGTAATTAAATTAAAGATAAAAAAAAGTGAAGTGTTTTTTTTGTATGTGGCTATGACAGTTAGTCACACTAACCAGCCTGCCTTTATACACTGACAGATCATCGGACTGGTGGTTCCAATGGCCTATACAAGTAGCCTAGAACACAGCCTATGCTCTCTCTTTTATACATATGCCTCGAATGGAACCTTCCTGCCACATCCTTCCTGTTATCTCGGAATAGACATACATGCCAGATAGGAACATGCTTAATAAAGATACGTTTGCATATCGCTCTATTTGAACAGTTTAATTGGATCACTGCATATTTAGGATTTCCAGCATACTTCCCTATTTTAAAAAAAATAACTTTTTCATATGAACTTAATTGTGACCCAAGGCATAAATATGAGGCTTCTATCTGTTTTAGCACTGGGGAAATTGGGTGGCATGATTACTGTTTCTTCAGTGCTTTGCATTTTTTTTTTAACAGAGACAGACTCCGACAGGAATGTGATTATATCAACAAACCGGTGTCAGGTGCAAATAGGTGTGAGCTGCCCCACAGCCCCAGTGAATTTTCAACACTTGAGATTTCCTATGGGACCACAATTCCATATTAAGGAACTATAAAAAGAACTGAATTACCTGCTAGACCAATCCAACCACCATTTGACAGGGCCTCGTGGCTTTTTCCTCATTGTCGCTATTAAACCTCTGGGTGGTGTGTTCCTCCAGGGCCTCACAGACGTTCAGACTGCCCCCGCCCAGCCATGCAGGATGCCAGGATCAGCCTGTAGCATGCTGCTGTGAAGGTGTTTCCCACTACTTACTAACACAGCCAGAGGTACATGGGAACAAGACAGAGCTGTATACAGAAGTAGTCCTTCACCCTCTTTACATCGCAGCAGTCTTCAGGTTGCTCTGGGTGAGAACCACATCATTCAGTCCTGCAGGGAAAGAAGCTTTAAAAGAAGTGGCGTGTCACTTCCTGCTGATGAGGACAGTCTGGTTGGTGGAGGTTTGGCTTTCACTGGGAGGGAACCAGAAAAGTAATGAATGTTTAATACTATATAATAAACTATTGTGTCTGTGTCATTAAACCTGTAGTTACTCTTGTGAATTATTGGTCACAGGTGGTCATTTTTTCTCAGGCTCTATGATTTATTTTGGTTTTGGGGAGTGGGTCTAGCTACACGTTCACTTGCCTAATGATTTCACATGAATTTCCACTGATATCTCGACAACTAGGGGGGTCTTCAAACAGACTGAATGGGAGCGGTAAGTGTCTGTCAGTTCACAGCTTGCAATAACACTTGGTTTTGCAGCAACAGCTGCATCTCTCCCTCCGGACAGTCCCTCATCATTGTTTCCCCATATGATGGGCAGTTGGACAGCCGTTTCAATCTGAATTAGCTTCAAGTGCAACTCTCACCCACAATAATTTAAATATTAAACCTTTGAAAAACTAAGATTTCATCTGTCACATGTTGTATGGGTTATATGGGTTCCTGTGTAATAACCAATCCACACCCCAGACCAAAGGATAGACTAGCTGCTGCTGATAGCTTTACTGGAAAACACTGAACACACGACTAATACAGTCGTATTCCCTTGTCCAGAGTGTCACTTCCACCTGACCACAGCATGGTGTAATAACAAGGACCCAATTAGTGAGGGCCATGGTAACAGTAAGCAACAGATAATAAAATAAAACATAGCTAATTCATCTCAGAAGCTTGTAATGACCTGAAATCTGACCTAGCTTGACAATTCCGTGGCATGATACAGAATATAGATCTTCTATGATGTAGCAATGCCCAAGTGTTAATAATATCACAAAAAGACTGCGCCGTGCCTTACACATAACTATTGTACAATGTAAATGTACAAACATATATGGATTGCTTACTCTTTGTATATATCCTCGTGAATCTATTATCCAGGGATTCAGTCTATTCTAGAGAAATGGAAGAGGAAGCCTTGAAATGCCTTAGTTTGTCACGTGGGAATCAAGCAAAAGATGGAGAGTGGATTACCAATAACCATGAATATTCAAACGCCTTTGACACAAATCCAAGTGGCAGAGTACTATCTACCTTTGACAGTCAGTGGTACAGTAAAACAACACACGCAACAGGTCTGAAACGAGGCCCCCCTGGACATAATATTTTCTCCTACTATTTCCTTAATTTTTCTTCTTCTTCTTCGAATCAAAAAAGGCACCATTTATATTGTTACGTTGAGCTATCAATAATACCAAATGCTGTATAATGAAGTTAACTTTAATACCTTTTAATTCTCTAATTATGCGGCATACAGAATAATGCCATGGTGGAACATGTATCAAGGGTAAAGAGGATTAACAGTAATTTGCATAATAAACAGGCCAAACAAAAGATTGATGTAAATAAACCTTGAAGTTAGTCCTTGTCTCCTACCATCCATTCATGATGTACATCGTTTATTAATCAATATTTGTGAGTCGTAATTATAGCAGTTTTTTTACTTGGTATGAGGTAAATGGAGATTAATTAGTGACCTGAAACACATGCTGTATATGTAAAGGGCTAATGAGTTTCTCTTTTATGCTGCAATTTATCAGTGATTTGCCAAGTCATCTGAGCGACTGGAAATGAACTTTACACTTTTTAATTGTGTTTTGTGTTTATCTTGATTCTAGAGCGCTACTTAGAACCCCAGGATGCAGTTTGTTCAATCTGTATGGCAGCAGTCTTTCATGCAGAAACACAACACAGCATAATGAGTCAAACTCTCCTCCTCCCAATGACCAGACTCAGTGGGACTCCTCCTATCTTAAAGGTGACTTTCTGAAGATGATGCACGCAACCGTGTCCCACTGTCTCTACTCACTCTTCTCAGCAAATACAAAAAAAAGACATGGCACTGTGGAGTTTAAAATGGAGGCTCCTGACTTGCATGTTACTCTGGGCTGCATTATATGTGCTTTTGTTTTTACAATCGAGGACCACTTTGGAAACAAGCGTTTTAATTCATCATTTCAAGTGATATCCTCTGGGTGCACATTGTACATTATATTGTATATGTTTGTTACCCCAAATAAATTGATTTCAATTCAATACATCACAGCACAGAATCAAGCGGTGACATGGTAAACAATGGTAACAAGTTATGAAGACAACATTATTTACCCAGATGCCCCTTAAGTTTAGTGTATATATGTTGTTATTTCAGGTTAATGCACCACATGCTTTGATATAGAGTATATCCAGTGGTGTAAAGTATTTAAGTACAAATACTTGAAAGTGATACTTAAGTCGTTTTTTGGGGTATCTGTAATTTACTTGACTATTTATATTTCTGACTACTTTTACTTCACTACATTCCTAAAGAAAATGATGTACTTTTTACTCCATACATTTTCCCTGGCACCCAAAAGTACTTGTTACACTTTAAATGGTTAGCATGGCAGGAAAATGGTCTAATTCACTCACTTATGAAGAGAACATCGCTGGTCATCGACTGCCTCTGATCTGGCGGACTCTCTAAACACATGCTTCGTTTGTAAAAGATGTCTGAGTGTTGGAGGGTGCCCCTGGCTATCCGTACATTTTTTTTTTAATGGCGCTGTCTGGTTTGCTTAATGTAAGGAATTTGAAATGATTTATACTTTTACTTTCGATACTTAAGTATATTTGAGCAATTACATTTACTTTCTTATACTTAAGTATATTTAAAACCAAATAATTGTAGACTTTTACTCAAGTAGTACTTTACTGGGTGACTTTCACTTTGACTTGAGTCATTTTCTATTAAGGTATGATAATTGTGTACTTTTCCCACCATTGAGTATATTACCTTTTCCAACCCTCATCCTCAAACCCTTTCTTTGAGAGATGAGAGACAAAGAGAGAGAAATAGTTCCCTCAGATTACACAGATCCACAAAGAATTCGATAACAAAGCCAATTTGGATAAACTCCCATATCTACTGGGTGAAATACCACCGTGTGCCATCACAGCAGCACGATTTGTGACCTGTTGCCACAAGAAATACAACCCATATTTATGTTTATTTATTTCCCCCTTTGAACTTTAACTATTTGCAAATCGTTACAAGACATAATATTATATTTGAAATGTCTTTATTATTTTTGAACTTATGTGAGTGTTATGTTTACTGTTACTTTTTTATTGTTTATTTCACTTTTGTTTATTATCTACTTCACTTGCTTTGGCAATGTTAACATATGTTTCCCATGCCAATAAAGCCCTTAAATTAAAATTTAATTGAGGGAGAGAGAGAGAGAGAGAGAGAGAGAGAGAGAGAGCGAGCGAGCGAGCGAGCGAGAGAGACGGTATCAAATAGGCCCATTGATATTTTTGTTCTGGGCTAAGGAAATGTATGCTGATAAAAAATATGTGTTGTCTTGTACAGAAATAAAAGCTTTTTTTACCATCATATTACCCAAAAGATGTTCAACTTGGCCAAAGAGGACTAGACTGTAACATTTCCTAAAATCATATTTTATGCCTTATGTCTAAGAACAGAATCTGCAAAGAATGTATTGGTCACAAAGCTTGCACATGATCTTTTTCTACGAGCCGTGAGTGGATAATCCCTCTATCAGTCTAGTTTAGTGACATCTGTTGTGTTACAGTCCCCGCCCAGCAGCTGCTGATGCTATTTGAGTGAGAGACGGCAGTTTCTTGTACATTAACCTAAAGTAGCAGGGGGTTTAGCGTCGTCAATGGGAAGCACACGCCACGGTGGAAAAGCGAATACTGTCTAGCTAACTTCCATTTACAACATGGGTTCCACGTCGATTCCGTGTTTGTGGATTACATTTTGCATTCATTTATGTTGTTTTATGGACACTGGAAAAGCACAGAATGCGAAAGAAGGTATGTAATAAAGTTTGATACCCTCTCATCATCCAGGCTACATCCCGAAAACTGATCGGCAATGGCGCGAAGTGATATCCAAAGACAGCGCACACCCTGACATTCTGTTTCTTGCGCACGAACGATCATTCCTGTATTTGTGAAATCTGTCAAATGCAATATGTCATGACATTAGTTCAGTGACTTAGAGTGTTGTTACTCAGTAGATCGCAGTCTATGTGCTCATTCACACAGCGTTTGTGTGACAAACGGTCCGTTGTAGGCTATCTTAGCAGGCTTTTACGCATGGCACCCAATCAAAAATAAGGCTCCGTACGGACGATGGTTACATTTTAGTTTTCAAGGCTACAAGTCTACATTTAGGAAGACTGTCATGCCACTCAGTGTCATATCATACATACATTATGACTAGGAATTAACTTCTATGATCGTTGGATAAGCGAATTACTATCGCATTAGACACCATAAATATAGTACACAGTAAACCTCATTGTCATTACAGGAGTTCATGTTTGAAATACCTTAAATAAATCAGTTTTTCTACAAACTGGCATGCTCAGAGCGCGCAAGGAAAGTCTATATCACATACACAGAGCGATAGAAAGATCACTATGCACTTGAAATAAACCAAAGGCAGTTATGTTCATCTTGCTAAAGAAATACGCGTATTAATAAATAAATATAATTGGAAGGAGAGAAATAAGATTAAAATGGCACCAAGGTGTTGACCTTCACTTATACGGGGATTATTGTGTTCGTAAACACATTGTATTGATTCTGACATAGTCTACTGAAGTGTCCGTCTGAAGTTTGAAACTGTCTGTGTAAATTATTTTTTAAAAGCATATAGGGCTATATATATGCTCGTATGTCTGATCAATATATTTAACAGATATTAAGATATTAAGCATATAATAACGCCGTTAACAAACATACTCTCTCACGGCCCTGCGTTCTATGGAGACAAATCGGCAGTGCGCTCTCAGGCTGTATTCGGTGAATGGTTCGGCCGTGACTACCCGCTAATAATCTATTGAATGCCTATACCCGATATATTTTACAAGTGACACTTTACACCAAATTCATGTCGCCGTTGGTTGACTACATCTGAACTGTTTTGGGATAATTTTCCTGTTGTTCGTACGCCTGTCGCCCGGGCACAGCAAGGACTCATGCGTTGATTTTTAATGTGCTAGATTTACGTATAGAGAGAGGCAGGTGTTCTCGTCTGACCTTATTGCACCAGCATGCATGCATACTTAAAAGACACACAGATCGATTGTGACTTTTTTGCTATTTTACCTCATGTTATGTGGTTTGCAGGCTACATGGAACACAAAGTTGTCACACACAACACTTACTTTTTTAGATAAATGAAGATAACGTTACAAGTTGTCCAAAGTCTTTATAGGAAGGAACATGTGTTTATCCAGTGTTTGGTGCTGCAATGTCTTGAATATATAGCAGTATTCTCATGCAGTGTCATTTAGGTGAAAGGTATTGCCATCAATGCCCGTCTGCTCTGCCTGTAAATGTTCATTTTAATAGCTGGCTGCAGAAAGTGGGTCATACGTCTGTCTACTCATCTAGCAGCAAAGTAGACTTTTATAGATTATTAGTCATATTCAGCGAACAGACATTCAGAGATTTAATCGCTTGCTCTACCATTTTATTTCCTGTCGCTAGTGATTCTGTTGGATTCCAAGGCGCAGCAGACAGAGCTGGAGTGGATATCCTATCCTCCTAGTGGGGTAAGTGGGACGGACACTAACTAGCCTACACACTTCTGAGAACATTCACATAAAATACTTAAATCAACCCTATTTTTTTCACCGTTATCATGCTCCATGTGGAAGTCCTTTCCCACCACAAGTAATAAATACATCTGACTACGAGTCATGAGAAAGTAAGTCATTATTATGAGATAGTATGTTATTATTATGAGATAGTAAGTCATAATTATGAGATAGCACGTCATTATGAGATATGTAAATCATTATAATGATATGCATTTAGGCGATCTGTATTACATGAATCCAATGTGTACTTTGCATCAGGCCCTCCGCAACATTCAAGGACAACCATATGTATGTCCTAAAGTCAATCACACGTTGTGTGTGTGTGTGTGTGTGTGTGTGTGTGTGTGTGTGTGTGTGTGAGAGAGAGCGAGAGAGAGAGAGTTTGTGGTGATATTGTTCCATATTAATGTATTAAAATGTTTTTTTTTTATGTGAGTTGGTGCCTCAATTAAAGAGGCAATCTGGGATTGGTACATCAATTTTTTTTTACTTTTAAATTATTAATATACTGTATAGCCATCTATTATTGAGGAATGTAACTTAGAAATGCATGAGCAACGTTCTTACCCCACCAGAACCCCAAATATATGCTTATTTTACTCCATTTTTCGTAAACAATGTAATTGTAAACAAAACGGTACAGCTTCAAAACATGGTTAAACTATCATGGATGGTCAGTCCTTGCTTCCATATGTGAGAGTCCTTCTGTCTATGTATGAGAGTGGTTACATTTCTCCTGCACCATTCCTCAGCTGTTTACCAAACAAGTGGTAGGGAATAGGTTTTGTTTTTGTTTAGGTTTGAATCCCAGATTGCCCCTTTAAAATCCAGACCTACTATCTCATTATTATGACTTACATATCTCAGAATTATGACTTATATATCTCAGAATTATGATTTATATATCTCATAATAATGACTTACTATCTAATAGTTATGACATACTATCTCATAACTCGTAGTCAGATTTTCTTTATTGGTGTCGGGAATGGGCTTTGTAGACCTACTAACGAGGAAAATCTAGGGCTAATTGGAATGGGAAATTTCAACATGGTCCAGTATAATTATATCTGGCTGACTCATTACCATGCATATGTGCCTCTCGGTAATTGACAGCCACCCTATCCAGAGGCAAGCTTTTTCAAATTTCCACAGTGTCGGACTGAGTTCGACAAAGACCATTTGGGTGGGATGTTTGTTTATGTTAATTGATGTCAGTAGTAGCAGTCCTGAAAATCTATTGGATGGGTGGCATTTAAGTGAAGAGATATTCATTTTGTTTTTGATGTAGCCTAGGCCTCAAGTCAACTTTCCATAATAGCTTGTCCCTAAATATTTTTTTACATTTTCATAAATAAAAACATTTAAAAAATAAACACAAATGTAAGTAATGTGATTGGAAAGTCGGGTATGGAAGTAATCTCAATTGAGCCATCATTTGTTTTTATGCTTATCAGGTATACTTACAGTGCCTTCAGAAAGTATTCACACCTCTTGACTTTTTCCACATGATGTTGTCTTATAGCCTGAATTTGAAATAGATTAAATTGAGATTTTGTGTCACTGGCCTACACACAATATCTCATAATGTTAAAGTGATGTTTTTAGACATTTTTACAAAAGAATTACACATGGAAAGCTGAAATGTCTTCAGTCAATAAGTATTCAACCCCTTTGTTATGGCAAGCCTAAATAAGATCAGGAATAAAAAAATATTGCTTAATAAGTCACATTATAAGTTGCTTGGACTCACTCAATAAAAGTGTTTAATGTGATTTTTGAATGACTACATCATCTCTGTACCCAAGACTTACAATTATCTGTAAGGTCCCTCAGTCGAGCATATTGAATATCCCTTTGAGCTTGGTGAAGTTATTAATTACGCTTTGGATGGTGTATCAATACACCCAGTCACTACAAAGATACAGGTGCCCTTCCTAACTCAGTTGCCGGAGAGGAAGGAAACATGCATATTTTTTTGCAATAAGGCACTAAAGTAAAACTACAAATAATGTGGCAAAGAAATTAAATGTTTGTCCTGAATACAAATCTTTATGTTTGGGGCAAATCCAACGCAACACATCACTGAGTACCACTATTCATATTTTCAAGCATGTGGGGGCTTCATCATGTTATGGGTATGCTTGTCATCGGCAAGGACTACCGAGTTTTTTTAGGATAAAAATAAATGGAATAGAACTAAGCACAGGCAAAATCCTAGAGACACTGGGAGACAAATTCACCTTTCAGTGGGACAATATCCTAAAACCCAAGGCCAAATATACACTGGAATTGCTTACCAAGGTGACATTGACTTTAATCAGCTTGAAAATATATGGCAAGACATTAAAATGGCTGTCTAGCAGTGATCAACAACTAACTTGACAGAGCTTGAATTAAAAAAAAAGATATGTATTGTACAATCCAGGTGTGGAAAGCTCTTAGAGACTTACCCAGAAAGACCTACAGCTGTAATCACTGCCAAAGGTGATTCTAACATGTATGTGACTGTGAATACTTATGTAAATTAGTTTTTTCTGTATTTCATTTTCAATACATTTGTAAACCTTTCTAAAAAAAAAATGACTTTGTCATTATGGGAATTGTGTGTAGATTTATTTTGTAACACAACAAAATGTGGAAAAAGTCGAGAGGGTATGAATACTTTCTGAAGGCACTGTATTTACTCTGTTAGTTTCTGTTAGTATTTCCTAATATTTCTTTGGGCCTGATTTCAGAATAACAGTGATACGTTTATGGGTTATGTATAATAGTTGACAAATAGATTAAAAGCATGATGGATGACACATTTTTCAGAAAGTGCTCCA
Organism: Oncorhynchus mykiss; assembly: GCF_057628025.1. Lineage (NCBI taxonomy): Eukaryota > Metazoa > Chordata > Actinopteri > Salmoniformes > Salmonidae > Oncorhynchus > Oncorhynchus mykiss. Next base: position 62,974,090 of record NC_143025.1, on the reverse strand, counting down.
ATAACAGGTCTTTTCTTTCCCTATGTACTTGGAATAACATTTTGCTGCACCACCTTTATGCACCTTTATTATTCATTTGTGCAGCTTTCACACTACTTCATTACCATCTATTACATACAAAGACACTGCGTTGAAGCAATACCACAGTAGGACATAAAAAACGTCCGTCATTTACATCGTCGGGTTTTGATTTCGTTGCAAAAAATACATCGCTGATGAGAGCCAATCAATGTAAATGTACCAAACTTGTGCTCTGTTCTTCTTTTCTTTTTTTTAGTGGGAAGAGATCAGCGGGTTGGATGAAAACTACACCCCCATTCGCACATACCAGGTTTGTCAGGTCATGGAGCCGAATCAGAACAACTGGCTTCGGACTAGCTGGATAGAGAAGGGCGATGCCCAGAGGATTTTTGTGGAACTGAAGTTCACCTTGAGGGATTGTAACAGTCTACCCGGTGTGGTGGGCACGTGCAAGGAGACATTCAACTTGTATTATCAGGAAACCGATTCGGAAGTCGGCAGGAATATACGAGAGAACCAGTACGTGAAAATTGACACAATCGCAGCAGACGAGAGCTTCACCCAGGGGGACCTGGGAGAGAGGAAGATGAAGCTGAATACAGAAGTACGCATCATTGGGCCGCTGTCCAGACGAGGGTTTTACCTGGCCTTCCAGGATGTAGGGGCATGCATCGCTCTGGTCTCTGTCAAAGTTTATTACAAGAAGTGCTGGTCCATCATTGAGAACCTGGCCACTTTCCCAGACACAGTGACGGGGTCAGAGTTCTCCTCTCTGGTCGAGGTCGAGGGCACATGTGTCAGTGACGCCGAGGAGGAGGCCGACAACTCTCCCAAGATGCACTGCAGCGCAGAGGGGGAATGGCTGGTGCCTATAGGGAAATGTATATGCAAAGCGGGATTTCATCAGAAGGGCGATGCATGTGAACGTGAGTACAGTTACAGTATAGTAACCTCGCTGTATATATTCTATCCATACTCAGTTTTCATCAGTGGCATAGATTTTTCCATCCTCTGAAAAAACGTCAGTTTGCAATATTGAGAAATATTACTGAACTCCAAACATTGTTTTAATTAGGGAAATATTAAACTTATTGGTAAGCAGAAAATGTGCCTCATTCAAATGTACATGTTTAGAATAGTTTTTTTCCCCTTTGAATCATTATCGCACAGAATCACCCATGCCATGCCTAAACACCAGAAAAAAAATCTGTTGAGCATTTTAGTTTTTAATTATGCAAAGCATGCAAATTACAAGTTAGGCCACATTGAATAGTTGTGGTGGCAAATAAAATTAAAGCAGCTGATTTGAAGGCAATAATAATGATGGATAAAGTATGGAGGCCCAGAAATCCTCAGTGTTATAATTGGAATCCATGTTAATTGTTTGATTAGCGGGCTCTTAATTTATATCCGTGGTTCTGTTGACACTGGGATTAAATGATAACTTGCACTTCAGTTTAGCTCAATACTCCTCTGCAAGAGCACTTACCTCTATGGATGGCTACTGGCCAAGGCAATCACTTGCAGAATACACAGGTCTGAAGGAAGTCCATCCAATATTTCAGTATCCCTCTGCCCAATCCAAACGACCCTGACAGAAAGGGAAACAAATAGCCGCCATACTGTGGCATGTAGGCCTCGGGATATTTATGAAGGGACCTAACAGGAAACGCAATTACAGTCAAGCTTGGCTGTGTTGTTTGGTCCTAGCACCAAGCCTCGGCAATTAGCATTAAAATGCTTTATGTCACTATAATTGCACAAAGGATTATTTTCAGTGGCCACCTGACTTGTAAGATAAAAATCACGTTGGATTAAAGGAGAACTACTTAGGTCACATAGCTTAAGTGCCCTGTCTTGTCAGCCAAACATTTTTTCCCCTTCACAATGTCCATTAAAGCAGCTTACGAGGGGTACTGACAAGTAATAATAAGTAGGCTAGCCACTTTTAGGCCACTACTGCCAAACATGGTCCTTCGCCAGCGTGTTCGGCATATACCCTCTACCCTGTGAAGTGTACTTAGGTGATATTATCAGAAATAAAAAATTGCCTCTTGAGTTATGTTCCCTCAAATGTGGTAGAGCTCGTTCAACACCCAGGAGTCTTTTTTTCTGGTGTTGTTGATGTTATTTTGGTAAGTAGGTGTGCAATTCTGCCCCAGGGACAAAAGCTACATTAAAAAGCAATTTGGGCCATTTTCTGATTCACTTCCAAAGGAGCAAACAATGTAGCATATAGTCTAAAAGCTTTGTCTAAAAAAATGCCTGCTTTATTCCTGCTCTTCTGCTTGTAAAGCATTGTGCACATGGCCTGCTTAAACTGAACTGTTGCCCATCCCAGGCAATGAACTGATCCAACGTAGAACAAAACTTGCCCTTAACTTTATAAGAGATTTATTTCGATTGGGGCATGGTTGGCTATTGTATTATGGGGGTAGTTAATCTAAATAAAATGAACATCATAGTGCAGCATCAGCAGCTTCTCAGATATGTGGTGATATTAAACTGCCCATTCAGGGGTTTCCTCTTGGAGCAAATCAAAGGGGAAAATACTCAAGTTTTCCATCGGTTGAACACCACTGCAATGGGGCCTAGGATGGAAGATGTTTTTTGTCCTTTGTAACCACGACTAGCGTATCCTGCAGGTCATTGCCCTACAACAGTACAGCTAAAGTACTTGCGTTGGATTTCATACAGTCTTTACCCAGGCCTCCCTTTTAGCCTCCTCAACGGGATACTGCGCCTCGCTATATAGATCAGAGATACACATTCCCTCATACGTTCCCCCACTGTCCCATTTTCAATATCTACGGTATCCCCCAACTATAAAATGGCCGTCTGTGATATATCGAGGAGAAGGTTGAAGGAGGAGCGAGTGAGTTGAGCTGTCAGTCATGTCATTCGAGGACTAGCAGCCCCCCCCCCCTCGGTGGATGCAGCAGCCTCCTCCAGAACGCGTTGTGATCCGCTCATTCATCACCGTCACCGGAGAAGGGCTGCATGTCTTTCAGTCCTCTCCCTCCCTGTCTCTGTCTCTGTTTAACTCTTTGTGTGTGGCAATCTGCAGCACTATAAATGCCTGTCTTTCTCTCTCTCTCTCCCAGTGTTAGGAGATTCAATGTTGTGGGTTTTGAAAAAGGCCCATTTGAAGTGTCCTGCAGCGTGCGCAGGGTTTATTTGCATACAAGTGTGTGGTGTTAAAATAGTGGGCATTCATGTTCAGGTTCTGTTCAGCAGTGGCCCACTCACTGAAATGGAGAAAATCATTTTGAGAAAGAGAGGGCCCTTGTGTTTTTTTCCTGAGTTGTTCTCGAACCCCAGGAATGTATGTTTTCCAATTTTAACACATCACATAATTGTTCCTAAGCAACCAACTCCTGAGAGCTGAATAACTATTGACCTGTATGTTGTCCAATTTTAACACATAATTATGTTGTTAAAGGACAATTCCACCACTTTAGAACCAGTTATTATGATGTTAGTATAAATGCACAACTGTAAGATTTTAAATACATTTTTGTTAGTCATATTGCACAATTCCTTATTTTTGTATTTTTTTTTATCATCGGCATTGCCCTCACATACAGTATACTACAATTCCCAGAGTGCATTTCACCTCCCAAGATGCAATGCTCTGCCCAATCTTCAGTTTGTTTAGTTGGCTAGCAAGCTCAGGTGAAGCTTATGTCATAAGTTATGAGTCCATTTCACTTTACTTTTGGGTTGTAAATATATTTTAATGTTTACATGAATATCATGCTGAATGTATGTTCATGTCATTGTCACCAATCAATTGCATTACACTCAAAAATAATTATAATTTATATTCTAATGATTGCTAACCCTAAGTTACTGTATCTGATAGTTAGCTAGCCCGACTGCTATATCAGAAATAATAGTGTTTGCAACAATTACAGCCAAGTTTAATCTTAGTGGCTGTCTTAAACAACAGTCAAAAAACATGCAGGCGTGTTATGAAATGTACAGGCACATCACTACGGAATCCTAGTCTGATGCTTGAAGCCTGTATCTTTGGTGCTAATATTAGCCATGCTAGCTAGCTACATAGCTAACCCAGCTGCATCTGAAATAAAGTGTTTTAAAAAAAGAAGCCAAATACAACCTTAAGAACTGTCCAAGCATCCATCCAACAACACTGAAGACCTATTGGAACTAATAAAAAAAAGATAACAAGTAATTCGCTACGAAAATATGTTCCTTGCAATTAGTGATCCTTGGGACGTGCCTACCCCATCGAAGTTGACATTTCAAATGGTTAAGTTAAGGGTTAAGGTTAGGGTAAGGATAGGGGTTAGGGTTCAGGGTAGTGACGTCTCAAGGATCCCGGAGAGCAGTAACCATAAAAATATATGTCCACGCAACTACATCGGTGATGGTGGGAGTGGTTTTGCAGAATGGAATTATGGGACTTTGAGCCTTGAACAACAGAAGTATATTGGAGTAAGCTGGCAGTAAATGTCATTAGGTTTCTGAGCGTCTGTTTGAAATATTTCCAGATGTTATTGGACAACCAGAGCAACATATAGCAGGGAGTTCCACTATGATCAAAAAACTACAGATTTTATTTGTCATCTCAGGGATCCTCCTCATCACTAAAGAATCAATATACGTGAAATTATGATATACACTGAAACTGTGTAGGAGATTGCTAAATACTTCATTATAGCAACCCAAATGTTAAATGTGTCGGAGTTGCCCTTTTTAGTAGCCTATCCTGAAAACTGATTAACTATTGACCTGCTCAACTATTTCTCCAGTGTGAAAGGCTTGGTACCTCCAGTAAACAGATAAAAACAAAACCTTATCCCAGAGCTATCACTACATGCTAACAAGAGAATTAATGAAAGGATATAGCATCCTGCATACACTGATACCATCCATCTTGGGGTGTCAGGAAGTCGGACAGGAGTTAGTCTGGGGCTGATTGATGGGCCGAGGCCCCTGAGGGAAGGACCTAGGTTGACCACAGAAGCCAAGGTGTGTCTGTGTGAAGGGGAGAGAGGCCCCAACCCAGCTCCAGGCCCAGGCAACTACTTAGCATTTCAAAGGAAGCCAGGAGTCAGGGGACCCCATGCATCTTGACGCTCCTCCTGATTGATAAGGTGTGAATTTAATGCTCCAAATGGCGGTCCTTTGTAACCGCTACCAAGCTTAATTATGCAAATAACGGTACACACGGAATCACCAGGAGACGCAACTGGATTCAAATCACTCAAGATTGAAGTAATTTGGGGATAGATGGTGGCTAGTCTTGTCACCGCCAGTGTTGGCTAACTTCCTGTAAATAGCTGCATTCTTCCACAGCTTCAGGGTTGTTCCTGTTGTTTTTGTTTGACCTGGCAGGTAGCAGAGTGATATAGGCACAGATGTGCCATTGTATCTATTGCCTTTGAACACAAACATGGTCGACAGCTTACATCGAATCTGAAAATCAATTTGTTTTGTATGTTGGCTTATACATGTTTACCAAGTTTGGGATATTATTGTTCATTTTGCTGGAAATTGTAGTGCTTGTTTTGTTAGTAGCTGGAGAGACACGTAGATAGTAAACACCCTCAACTATTTACACACCCCAAATGTATAGTTACTGTGTAATAGAGCATGTGCCTGTTTTGTACAAGGAGAACAAGTCACTGGGAAAAAAAACACTAGGCTTTCATGCTACAGAGCACTTCCAAGCACATTTCTAAGTCCCCCCTCTGCCTGCTCTGGGTGTAAGTGGGAAAAAGTGTGAGCTTATGTAATAAGTTATTGATTTTCCTCTTAAAGGAAGATTGAAGTGCAGAGCCACCAGTCTGCAGAGCTCCCAGAGGAGAGAGCCTCGCTGACAACAGACAAGGCCCTCCCTGACACACAGCTAGGTGCTAAGACCCCGGGCCCAGTCACATATCACTTTCACCCACAGGGACAGTACCACTAAATGGCAAGACGTTGTCTTCTGACATCGTGTTCGCCTGTCCGATAGCATGCCTCCCAAGAGTCAGCGGCTGAGCAATTACAAAAAAAGACATCTGTGCCACAGTTTAGATAGCCAAAGAGAAGTAAAGCCCGCAATCTCAAGAGGTATGGAACTGGGGATCGATGGAGGTGTCTGAACCTGTTAGTGCAAGTGGAGATGAGGACTGCTGAGGCACGCGGAAGGGGCTATTGTTGTGCGGAGAGAGAGGGAGCCGGAGAGGTGACTCTTTTGATGACCAAGGGTCATCTGCTGCGATCATCCATCTTCCATCTTGGCAGTGTCCTGTCATCCAGGGCGCTCACGTTACTAAGCGCAAGAGGCAGGCCTCCATTGTCCAGCCCGTCCTTGTTTGTAGCCATGTGTAAAGGAAGTTAATATTCCCTGACCTTATGCATAGCCAATGAGAGACCCCAGTGTCACATTGGAAATGACACAATCTGACAGGTCTCCATTTTAGGGTCAACAATGTCTACCCACATATCTCTCCTCGTTGTCTTTGTTTGCTTTAAAACAGAGAATGTTTACCAGGATTCTGTCTATTCATGAAATTCAACTTGGGTCTCTAATTTGGCCTGACAGCTCTTATTTAGTGACACATCTATAGATGATTAATGTGTGTCAGTTAGTTACTCTCCATTTTGAACTAGCATGACTCACAGAGTGCTTACCAGAGGGATAATTTATTTGATTTTGCCCCATTTGATCAACAGTTATTCAGCGAAGTTGGTTAAATAAATGTAATCTGTTAGTGTCTTCTGGACACGTTGGTGTGTCCCGACACGTTTGAAGTGGTTTATGTTTTACTATCTGATTTATATTCATATGTACATGAGTTAGTTCCAGCAGCTTATCAAGCGAGGTGAAATAAAAACCTTTTTACCAATGACCAGGCAGCAAGCGAGCAACAACGTGTTGTCTGCGGGGAGACTTATGCCGGATACTTTTAGGTGTGGATTTTATACCCTCATTATATCCACTTTTATCTATACATATCATATCTGCAAGAATGACAAACAGTAGGAGCAAACATGAAAGATAATACAGTTTTCTTTTCGTTTGATATTGCCCAATATAGATTAATGTTAGATTAAGGCCTATAATCATGTGAATCGATGCATATCGGCTATTCTAGTTTTGCATATGACTTTGATAGAAATATTTACCAAACCAAAATGAATGGAAAAGAGTGAGCCCGGTAAAACCTTTTTTGTTAGGAGAACGAGGCATTTGCATTTCATTTGACATGTGGACGTTCCTGCAGAATGTCAGGCCTGGCAGCATTGTGCAGCTAGGAGACTAAGTTTGATTTTGTATTATTTTGTTTCTCATTCGGAAGTGGTAGTATATATTTAAAAGGGAGAGACATTGGATCCAACATTCAAATGAATGCCTTGTTAACTGTCCACATTTACAATTCAAAAGCTCCCCAAATTCACAATTTAAACCATTTTGTGCTCTTTACATTTCTCTGAGGAAGGAACTATGCTACGTTATATTAATGAGAAGCAGAAGAAACTGCCCTTTTCTCATAACTAGGGGTTACAAAGAGCAAAAGCACTGCACAGAGGAATACAAGCTACTTTGTGAGGCAGACAATGAGTGTGTTTCTGTGCTAGGTTATTACCAAATAAAACATTTAAGCAAGTTATAAAAAATTATAAAACAGATCATGTTCTTTTGACTCAAGCTGTCTGTTTTTCCCCACTCCAAATAATTTTATCTGCTCACGTAAGCAAAGCATCTCAGTGATACTGCTTGTTCAGATGCAAAAAAAGCAAGTTTGTTCTAATTATCATGATAATAATAATCCATAATCCATTAGCGCTTTTTTTAACTGGAGCAGCCACGGACAGGAACTGGGTATATATTTGGTGTGATTGGTTGTCATGACAGGAACTGGGTATATATTTGGTGTGATTGGTTGTCAGGACAGGAACTGGGTATATATTTGGTGTGGTTGGTTGTCAGGACAGGAACTGGGTATATATTTGGTGTGGTTGGTTGTCAGGACAGGAACTAGGTATATATTTGGTGTGGTTGGTTGTCAGGACAGGAACTGGATATATATTTGGTGTGGTTGGTTGTCAGGACAGGAACTGGGTATATAGTTGGTGTGGTTGGTTGTCAGGACAGGAACTGGGTATATATTTGGTGTGGTTGGTTGTCAGGACAGGAACTGGGTATATATTTGGTGTGGTTGGTTGTCAGGACAGGAACTGGGTATATATTTGGTGTGGTTGGTTGTCAGGACAGGAACTAGGTATATATTTGGTGTGGCTGGTTGTCATGACAGGAACTGGGTATATATTTGGTGTGGTTGGTTGTCAGGACAGGAACTGGGTATATATTTGGTGTGGTTGGTTGTCAGGACAGGAACTGGATATATATTTGGTGTGGTTGGTTGTCAGGACAGGAACTGGGTATATATTTGGTGTGGTTAGTTGTCAGGACAGGAACTGGGTATATATTTGGTGTGGTTGGTTGTCAGGACAGGAACTGGGTATATATTTGGTGTGGTTGGTTGTCAGGACAGGAACTGGGTATATATTTGGTGTGGTTGGTTGTCAGGACAGGAACTGGGTATATATTTGGTGTGGTTGGTTGTCAGGACAGGAACTGGGTATATATTTGGTGTGGTTGGTTGTCAGGACAGGAACTGGTTTTAGATTTGGTGTGGTTGGTTGTCAGGACAGGAACTGGGTATATATTTGGTGTGGTTGGTTGTCAGGACAGGAACTGGTTTTAGATTTGGTGTGGTTGGTTGTCAGGACAGGAACTGGCTATACATTTGGTGTGGTTGGTTGTCAGGACAGGAACTGGGTTTAATTTTGGTGTGGTTGGTTGTCAAATCTTGATCGATGGTTCTCTTGGCCTCCTGAGGGGCTCTGGCTGTCTCTGGAGCAGCGTGCACGGCAGCACGGCCATCTGAGGGCAAATGGACACCTTTGTGTCACTGGAGGCCAAGGGGGCTGGACCACGGTGGGGAAACTAGCGGCTGGTTTGACATTGTCCCTGTGTTTCAGTCCTTTCTGTCACAGTAGTGGGACCATGGGGATTGGAGTGGGGTGGAAGGGAGTGGGGAGAGTGGGGGGGCATTGGCACAATCTGGATATAATGCTTAGTTGCTGACTGGGGACATTTTGAGTGCTGATCCGTTGTGGCTGCAGGGGGCTTTGGGTCTGGGTAAACCTTTGGCCCACTGCTTTTATCTCCAGAGCAGCACAGTCTCTTCTCCTTTCCTTAGAAGTCTTTCAGCAGAGGTCCTCTCAGAGCTGACCACATCCTCCATTAAAATGTAGCTGCCCGGCCTAGCTGCCCTTAAGACTTTTCTCTCCCGTCGCCATGCGAGTTAAATGAACTAAATAAAAGACGATTAGGCAGGGACATTTTCCATGTCACTGGAAATTCATTTGGAAAGCCTTTACCCTGCATGATGAATTAAAGAAGTGAAGACCTCTCTCTTTCTCTGGAAGAGGCTATAGTTTTGTACGGACGCTATGTTCAGTTTCTGCTCAGGCGGGACCAGAGCTATAAATTCTGTAATATAATTGATTTAATGTGATAACATCCTTCATTTTCCATCTGCAGATCCATGCAGTAAATCAATATGAAAGCTGAGGGAGGAAACAGGTGCTGGAGTTTATTGTTGCTTATTTGTATTTCTGACAACATGCAGCAGCACAGGCTGTAATGCATTAGGAGCAGATGTCTTTTGAAAAGTTTGGAAACTAGTTATGAACTGGTTATAAGTAAATTATGTTGTGTTTTCTTCACTCCTATCATGTGACTTTTGTAACTGTTGCGACATTTACCAAAACTACGGTACATATTGATTATTGAATCAGATGTACTGGCATGATAATCACCACACCCGATACAATATGTTCTCTTCTAAGACTTAATTCTTAACATAGATGTCTTGGCTTTAGGTTTAACACTTGAACAATTACAAGTGAGGCTAAAGATACTTCCTTTGGTAGTACGGACGACAAAGTGGAGCCAACACAAATGGGACTGTCAGAAATATAATGTATTCAGTAGTAATTAGATTGCCCTGCTATTTTACTTAAAGGTCCAATGCAGTGGTTTTTATCTCAATATCAAATCATTTCTGGGTAACAATTAAGCACCTTGCAGTGATTGTTTTCAATTAAAAGCATCAAAAAGAAACAAAAATAGCTTCTTAGTAATTTCTCGAGCAAGAATTTTGCTAGGACTGTCGGGGAGTGGTCTGAGTGGGGAGGGGAAAACAGAAAATGAGCTGTTATTGGCAGAGAGGTTTAGAACTCTCTTACTTATTGGTCTATTAACTAATGTACTGTGTGGTGATGTCACCATGGAATGCCAAAACTCCCTCCCACCAAAACAGGTGGAAATTTCAGGCGGTCTTTTCAAACAGCTCTTACATTAATCTTACATAAGAAAAATCACAATTTCACAGTATTGTTCCATAGTGTGGAAATATACAGTATATAAAACCCATGATATTGTTTTGTTGTTGCTCTGGGCCTAAATCAGCAGCCTAAATCATTTAAATCAGTTCTATTTTGCTGTGAAATTGAAACCATATTTCCCTGTTAGATTTCATTCCCAATGATGCGTATATTTCTAATTCTACAACCCAAATACTTTAAGACTTAAATTATATGGAATTGTTGGTTAGCCAGAACAGAGTAGATTTAAAAATAAAAAAAAAATCGGTAGGCTAGTTTTGATCTTAGCTCGGTACATCTAACCAGACACTTCCTCAGGGAGTGCGCCCTCTAACACAGTGTAAGGGAATGCTAATCTTCTCTTTGTTTCTCATGGTAAAGCTACTTATCTCCCCCTAAGCACAGTTAGCACCGATGAATGGAGCAGTTGTCTGGATGTGCCAAGCCAGCCAATCCAGCTGTGCGTGGTGGGCCAATGTGGGAAGAATTATCGACAATATGATAGTTTTTAGGAGTTTTAACCATTTAATCTGGTTCTTTCTAGCTAAGACTCCTAATCTGATCATTTTGTAGTTTTTCACTCCCTGTAGCCTTGTTCCCCCCCCCCCCCCATCTAAAGCCCACAGGAGGTGTAGGTGTTTGAAAGTAGCTTGTTTGGAAGGGTTTAGACATTCAAACTAAATTTGCGTCCCCTGCGAAGAGGGTTCCTGCAGGGTCTCAGCTATGTCTCCCTCCACTTCTGTGTGTGTTGTGCCACTGTTTCCAGGAGCTGGTTAGGCGCCTCGCCTTTTAAAGGTGAAAGATGAACATGTCTCAGGGAAAAAAGCCCAGTTGTTCAGCGTACTTTCTCTTTCTTTTCTTTCTTTATATATATATAAAAAAAGGGAGATTTAATAGAAAGTGCAGAAGGCTACCTGAATATTGTTTTCCTCTTCCACAGAGGTGGAAAAGTGTAAAAACACCTGTTGCTAGGCGGACGCAGTAAAACAACATTTCATTAGCATATAAAAGAGAGTGTAGTGTACATAACATGTCAGTAAACAGAGCTTGATGGATGTCCCAACACATACTATTTACTCAGGCAAGCACACAAGTTACATCTAAGCCACACAGTATACACCCTGTAGCCAATGTTAAGTAATGCATAAGAAATCAGCTTCTCCAGAGCTATTGGCATCCCTCTCCAGCTACGACACAGTGTCACGGTCATAATTGTATATTATAAACTGGGCGGTTCGAGTCCTGAATGCTGATTGACTGACAGCCGTGGTATGGCAGACCGCATACTACGGGTGACAAAACATTTATCTTTACTGCTCTAATTAGGTTGGTAACCAGTTTATAATAGCAACAACCTCGGGGTTGTATCGCCGCCTAAGAACAGCCCAGAGCCATGGTATATTGGCCATATTCAACACCCCCACGTGCCTTATTGCTTAATTATGCTTTAGAAATAAAACCCAAACATGGATCTAAAGCAATGATTCTGAAATAGCATGTCATGGCTCTGTGAACATTTAGAAGCAGGGTGTTTTTTAATTTAATTTAATTTACTGGCAAATAATGTCCCTGGTAATATTAACATTGAGTTAGCAGTATAATGGAGTTGATGAAACAATGTCTAGCAGAGAGAATAGGAGGTAGATGTGTTTATGATGTCTAGCCAGACAACTGAGCACCAAGGTCAGAACAAAGCAAAACAAGGAAGGAGAGAAAGATACCCGGAGGAAATGGATTAATAAAAAGCAGCGCAGACTAGAATCCCATCCTTCGTGGGGCCTGTGTTTATAGTTGATATTTATAAGGACGTTTCCCTATCGTAGCAGTGGCGGTGGCGACGGAGACTGTTTAAGGAAAGGCAATGGCGTTTTTGAAATAAGAAAATAAACTGTTTCCTTTATCGCGTTTGACCCGCTCCACCTGGCATTCATCAGCGAGCAGAGCCTGGCCTGCCTGTTGGTCCTGTCGGCTGCAGTTCTCTCCCTCGGCCTCCTTTATCACTCTAATGGGGTGCTATCCTCTCCACGCTGCTCTCTCTCTCTCTCGCCGGGTCTCTGTAGCCTTCGCTCCTCTCCTCTCTTGCCGGCCGGCCGAATCTTGCATTCTTTCCACATCCATCCTGAAAGACACGCAGGCGGATTTAACACATAATCAAGCTAGATGGGACACGCAATGCGGATTTAACACATAATCAAGCTAGATGGGAGGGTGGCCAGGGGGAGGCCCGGCTCTGACAGGGATCATCACGGCATGCCATGGAGACAGACTGGCACACACTAGTCCATCTCATCGCACTGTTGGCCAGGAGAGCTGGAGCAGAGCACTGAGCTCAACACCACCACCATTCCCCCCACTCTCGACCGAGGCAGGATTACTGGTACTACTTCTCGGGGCTACGCCTGTCCTTCTGAAGGCCTACCATAGTACAATGAGAACGATGTGGTGAAACTCTATATTACTTCTAGCTTGTTAAGACCCTGATGTCCCCTCTGTCCTCAATAGTTGATAAGGAGAACCTGATTAGTTCTGAGGGTTAATTGGGAAGTGGAAGAGGGGTTGTTTACATATTTCACCGACTCTCTAAAACAAAGGTAAAAACCTTTGCTTTTCCGTAATGGTAACACTAGCTAGAAGTCGAAATGAAATGCAAACTGTCAATCTAAGTGGAAGATTAAACGCAGGAAATATAGTTCAAGTGCCATTGCGCCGGGACATTAGGAATAATTATCGTCTGGTAAGGCCACAGGAAGCGATATGTCAGCCTGTCACAAAATGTCAACGCAGGAATCTCATCCGTCCTCTTCCCTTCTTTCCGCCTCCGTGTCCTTTATCCAGATTGTCATTTAATCGCCAAACAGTGAGAGCCGCTGTCTGGATGCAATTCAAAAATGTTAAGAAGCCAGACTCGGAGGGAAAATAAATATTGAGAATTTCGTCTCTTTAGTGTGTGTCTGTTCCAGATAACGGCTTCTTGTTTTATCCTCTCGTTGTCTCACACAATGCGGAGAGTGATTTAAACGTCCTCAGAAGAGATAGAGTGAGTCGGGGCAAAGTCATTCCTAACTGAGGCCTTTTCTGTTCTATCAGTGCGGTGCATAAAAACGCTGACTGCACACTGTTTTTCCCCCCGTCGCTGAATGAGAGCGTTTGACCACTGGAAGGAAAATTACAGATGCTGGCTCTGTTACTCCTCGCTAAGGAGCGGGGTGGAATGTCAGATTTTGTGTTTTCTTCCTCCCTCCCTCGCTCTCTCTGCTCCAACCTCAGCCCTGTTCTCTAAGGACCGGCTATATTCGCAGTGTAGTGTAAATGAGGCTGGTTGTTTTCGGTGTTTTTACCTCCCCCTTCGCCTGTGTCAACAAGCACAGCCTATTAGCCCCCCGCCCCCTCACATGCGCGTAATTATACGTTTGTCTGTTGGATGTGATCAATCTAGGGTGTGCTAGGGATTATCGTGAGTCGGGACACGCGTACAGTCTTCTAAAGTGTTTCACTGTCAGTGTAACACTTTGTTAGCGAAGTTCTCAAGTACTGTACGAGAGGCGCCCCAGGTTTGCCCTGATATTACAGACAAGCACTAGAGAGTGAACCCAGGGTAATTATACAGCAGAGTTTTTTTTCCTTCTCCCCCTCTGAAGAAATATGTGGCTGCAAAGGAAAGAGGAGGGGAAAATCACTCACTATCACCCGCTTTCATCTACTGCTTCAACGTCTCTGTTACAGAGTGTGTTTTCAGCTGATGATTCCAGGACCAGGAACTGGCCAAGAGCGTCTGCGCTGCTTGGACAGGAATGCAGGCTCTGGGATGGCTGTGTTTGCCCTTGTCACTCAGTGCACTGTGAGAGAGCACGGGAGAGGGAGAGCCAAGGCGAGCCCAGAAAAATGGTTACCCATGTCACACAGCTGTTTGATTTGATGCCCTACTTTGCCGCCTCGTTGCTTCTGTAAACAGCCGGTCAGACACATTGATAAACACAGGGGCCATCATGGAAGAAAAAACAGAAAAGAAACGGGAAATGAACCATCTTTTTGCATGGGAACTTTAACTTGGAGTACTGTTTACTTTTGAAAGCCCTGTTGTTCCTAGTGGCTGAGATAGCACTAATCTGGAGCCTGGATGCCTGAGAGCCAGGCAGGCAGAGATGGCAGTCGCAATGGGAGCGAGCTGGGCCTCCCCTCAACACTGCTGGCCACCCAGCGGAGCACCACTACCCAAACCCAAAGGCAAACAGAGTGTTTAAACAGCCATGCGTGGTGGGAGAGGAGAGAGCAGCCTTTCAAACAGCACCGCTGACCATTCTTGAGCGTTCTGCAAAATGGATTGCTCTGTGTTATCACAGGCACAAGCTAACCTATGTGAATATTTACGTAGTCTTATCAGAGGATTGTGTGGTGCGTTAGGTGTGGGTATACGTGTAGGTACATTGTTTGCACTTAATGTCTAACGTTATGGTGGATTGGTACATGAGAATTTGTGTGATTAATATGTTTCGGTAGGCAGCACACAGCTCCCATCACAAGGCACTTCTCTCGCAGCTTTAAAACCCTGTTTTCAATTACTGCCGTTCTCAGGTGAGGAAGTATTCGAGATAAAATCGTCTATTCTTCCCCTCTTCCGAAAAAGGTCTTGTTTCACGAGGCTGGTGCGGTGAGATAAATAGAGAGTGACAGGGCTTTCATGTTGCTGAAATGGGGATATCCCGTCCTTCGGTCTCCTCCTTGCGCTGTGGAGGTGTTAGAATGAGGGGAAACCAGGTTCCTTTATCCTTTCTATTTTAGATCTGTCACAGAAGTACGGCCAAATATCCTGAATCTCCGAAAAAAAAAGGGTGTAACAGAGATGTGAAACGGGGGGACCTCGGTATATAAAAAAAACGTTGCCCATTTTCCCAGCGGCTCATGTAAAATAAATGTTTTGTATAATTTGATAGTTTGTATGCAGAGCTATTTACAGGCATGTACAATCCTTTGCAGATTGG
Organism: Oncorhynchus mykiss; assembly: GCF_057628025.1. NCBI lineage: Eukaryota > Metazoa > Chordata > Actinopteri > Salmoniformes > Salmonidae > Oncorhynchus > Oncorhynchus mykiss. The sequence goes on along the minus strand of NC_143025.1, from coordinate 62,958,677 downwards.
AACAGAAATCATGTGGCCTAGATTGAGTTTTTTTTTTTTTTTTCCCCCACAAGGCTTAGCGTTGGATTTTCCACAAACAGCGGGTCACTGTGGCTTGCTTGTCTTGAAGTGTTGAGACTGAAAAAGCCAAACCCAAAATAGACATTTCCCTATTCACTCATGCTTAAAAGTGAATTTGGAACATGCATGCGATTCACAAAGCCCTCTGTATGAATCGTTTCATTTGTTATACAGGAATTGTTCTGTTTTTTTGTTGTTGTTGCATTATTGCTGGATCTTGTCAGTTACTGTCTCTGTTTTTTCCCCCCCTCCAGATTTAGTGTTTGGTTTGTGGCATAAAACAATGATCCCTAATAACTCACAAGTGGCTGAGTTAACTCATCGCTAAGGGCCCGTTGTTTGGTCGATCGTGTCGCGTGACCTGGAATTTAAACTTTACTTTCATCAAGCTTCTTCTTCTCTGTTTTTTTCATGTCAGATGGTCCAGCGCCATCCTCAGACAAACGCTTTCATTTTTTGTTTGGCGTAATTCTCATTTCTGGAAAAGGCTTAAAAGTTTCAAATCCAGGTCATGTGACATGACCAACCCCAAAAAACAGGGCTCTACCCATCACACAAACAGCCATGTGACCAGTAGGGAAGAATTCATACACTGTCTCTTATCCCCGGCATAAGAGCATATTCACGAAGCCGAAACGCTCCAATAATCCATTAAGGGTTTCTACAACCTTGTCTGTTTTCTCTATTCACACCTCACTTAGCACTGCATGCCTGACTAGGACAGCACTCCCGCTCAGACTGGGCTTTGATAAACTAAACACGTATTTATTTACTGACCAGGGGATAAAAAAAAACAGAACATAAATAGCCCTATTTTCACCTCTCAGGTTAATAAGCAGTCGTTTTTTTCTCCCTCATTCAGTGCAGGCTTTGACATGGTGATATTTGTGATGCGTTTTTTTTAAGTGGGGTTCTGTCAAGCTGGTTGATGAAGCCAGAGGGGCAGGTTGATCCGAACACCAGCTGTTCTGTGATGTGAACAAAAGTGTAATTCTCTGTTCTATCATGCCCTTTCTCTTTTCTGGGAATTCAAGTGTGAACTAACCCCCCCCCCCCCCTCCCTTTCCTTCTTCCTCTGATTATAGCATGTGGCCGTGGGTTCTACAAGTCCTCGTCCCAGGACCTGCAGTGTTCGCGCTGCCCAGCACACAGCTACAATGATCGGGAGGGCTCGTGGCGCTGCGACTGTGAGGACGGCTACTACCGGGGACTCTCGGACCCACCCTCTGTGGCCTGCACAAGTAAGTACGGGAGCGTTGCTAGGTAAATACAGGAAGGACCTGTCTTAGATTCTGCATTTATGCTCTCATGAACACATGCTTGCACGTGCACATGCAAGTCTCCCTTCCAGACCCCCACTGGCCACACTGAGAATGTTCAATCTGGAGGATTGTGAAAAGCCCAGATCTGTTCACCATCTAATCTACTCCAGAGACCATACCAGTCCCCTGCCTCTGCTTCCCAATATGTCTTTATAATTATGTTCATGGGCCTGAGTGTGTTTTTCCCCCTCTTACCCCCCCCCCCCCCGGCTGGTAGTTAATGATCAGAGGAGCAATTTGCCATTTCCCGTCTAAAAGATTGCAATTACAGTCAACAGCAGCACCCTGTGTCTCCATTTGTTCTGGTCAGTGTTGCAATTATGTGACAGGCATTGATGACCTGTTTACACAGGCCAGGGGATTCATTTTAGAGGGTGGGGCTCATTTGCTCCAAAATCCACATCTGTTGCTCCCAAACAGGTAGATTCATGGGGGGCTTTTACAGGGCTACACCACCACCTCAAACCAATGACTGACTCCACAGAGATGGAGGGAGGGAGGACACACAATTTAAAGGAACAGTAGAGCGGTCAGGGTGGTACAAGGACTGGGCTAATAAGGAGAGGTGGAACAGTGGACTTCCTCTGTAAGTCTAATTTATCCCAGCGTCTCTCTCTCTCTCTCTCTCTGTCCATATTTGTTCTGGCCAGTCTTAATTCAGTCCTTGACTTGAAACAAAGACAGGACCGACTCTACTTACTTCCCCCTTCCTAACCCCTAGCTACTCCAATCAGAACCCGGTAGTAAACAAAAAGCCCACATTTCCACGGTAACCACTCAGATGATTTTATGAAAGACTGATCCATTTCTTTCCCCACCAAGCCTGTCCTGTGGGTTTACTGTCGGAAGATGAAAACAATAACTTTTACTGCTACGCAATTGACCACGAAGAAGTTTTATATTATTTTGTTATTTCCCGTTGCCCTCTGTCTGTTCTGCTGTGAAGAATCACTTTGGTGGAAACAGACATGTGAAATGGCAATGGCCAAGTTGTCTTTTTAATAGATTCCACTGTTTATCTACATAAAGACGTGCTCTGGAACTTTGGCGACTACTACATTTTTAAAAAAAAACTCCCGCTTTGGGCTGGATGTTTCAATGTGTAGTTCATACATGCATAATCTATAGCCACAAAATCCCTAGTTTGAATGCGACTCTTTTTGTAGAGAATGTGCTGCGCCATTCTCCCTACATTTTTCCCAATGTGGGCCAGCCTTTGTGGGGTCTGGTCTGGTCTGGTCTGGTCTGGTCTGGTCTGGTCTGGTCTGGGGTAGAATTCAATAGTAATTGAAAGTGAATTTACATTGCTTGAGCAAACAGCTTGATTGACAGATTTTTAAATGGGCGCTTGTAAACCTCCCTTATCTTAGGCTCTGTACAAACAGAGAGACAGATCTCTGCAGCACATGGATTAGGAATGTCTTTATGAGACTAAGATTGGACGAGGAGGAAGATAAAGATGAAACATGGATATATTGGGAGAGGTAATTCACTGCAACAGGCAAAAACGGAAATTAAGACACTAGTTTTGAAAGGCCGTCGGACAATATATTTTCCATTATCATTGTTGCAAATATTGCGTGTTGAGAGAGAAGGAAAAACACATTGTATGATATTGTTTTTCCAATATTTGCTCACTCCATTCTTATGCAAAGCCAGGAGATAATGAGAAATGTATGGGGATGGCACTGCAGGAAGGCTGGGAGCATTTTTCCAGAAGCGGAGCAAAGCCTTGAAGCTGCTGACAGGTTGGGGAGTGGGCATCAATCATGTGACAGCTGTGAGCAGTGTTGGCGCTAGCAGGGTCTGAAAAGGGCAGTTGTGAGCAGCCATCTCCCCCTTCCACCCCTCTCCCCATCTCGCCCCCGTCGTCCCACTCATATTTGCAACCTCAACAAGTTGACATCTCACAGAGAGGGAGAGGGAGAGGGAGAGAGTGAGAGAGAGAGGGAGAGAGAGAGGGAGAGAGAGAGGGAGGGAGGGAGAGAGAGAGGGAGAGAGAAAGGGAGAAGGAAATAATGAGAAATGGAAAGAGAGAGAGAGAGAGAGAGAGAGAGAGAGAGAGAGAGAGAGAGAGAGAGAGAAAGAAAGATTCCATCCTGATTGGAGCCTGTAGTTGCTAGGGGACGGATGAGGGCCAGTGGAACGTAGGAGTCCCTTTCCTCCTTTCTTCCTCCTATCACGGCCTCCCTCTCTTCCACATGGCTTCACTCAGCCAGGTTTTAAACCACCCAGGTCAAAGGTCACGACACATGTTTGCAGATGAAGGATGAGTGCTTGGCTGATTTGAATACC